>NC_087062.1:75793574-76093401 GCF_963678635.1 Symsagittifera roscoffensis | reverse complement strand
GTTGAACAATATCACTCCGCAGATGATAAGGAAAACGCCAAGGCACCAATTAACTCCCACTATCTCTCCAAACGCCAAGCAGCCCAGGGTTCCCTGGAAAGAACGAATCATACTAAGTTTGTAATACAGATACCGATTCAATCAATTTTCAAAACCACCATGGCCATAGCTGTTTTCCTCTACAAAATCTGAAGTCAAGAAAAGGTAGCACAAAAAACTGCCCAAGAGTACAATGCATGTGCTTTAATAGATTCAGATGTTTCTGCTGATCATACTTGGGAATAAGTACCAAAAAGATGCGAATTTTTTAGATAACTTTCGATTGAGTCGATAACTTCGAGCTGAAACAAGGCAAATTTATCAGCAAAATTTAACAATTTTAACCGTAAGTAAGAGATTGGCAGCCAAGTTGGTGGCCATGGGCACGAGGGTAGAAGGAGAAAGGGCAAAACTTCGGGCCATTAAATACGTCATCAAAACATTGAAAATGATTGCAGGCGACAGCAGAACACAAACTGTCAATATCTTTTGCTAAAACACGCCAATAAGGTATAGTTAACGAGAAGTCAATTTTAGGATACCCAGAGTAAAAACTAAAGAATTCATATGCAAATACCACTGAAAAATTGATAGAAAAGAACAATAAGTGATTTTTGATATCAAACATTAAAAGCTTAAAGAGGTTACAGTAACTTCTTTTATCGATTATTTTGGTGTCATAATTTTAGCGATAATGAACACTATTTCTTTTCTCAGCCCTAAAAATAACAAAAACCGCTTTTAACTTGTTTCAATGAAGTTTTTACGAAACCATTGATTATTTTTCTTTTATCAATAATTCTATTATTCTAAAAGTCGAAAAAGAAAAATTATATACCACGAGCAGCATTATTTTTTCTCCGTTCAAATTCCCAACAAGGTCAGTTTTTTCATTGGACCCAAAAGTCTGCGCGAGTTGTTCCCAGGTAGAACGGATAGTATTGCCACTGCACTTGAGACTGAAAGCTGCCATAGCTGCACAACAGCCAGAGGCCACTCCACACACCCAGTCCCCCTTCATCTCACAACAGATACCAGTAGGTGAAAATGGATATAAGCTGTGTTTCTCTTTCACATAATAAAGACTGACTGATGTAAGCTTTCGGATTTTTTAGCTCCACCCCAGATTAGCAGGTGGCCATTCAAATATTACAACTTTTAGACGAAAAAACAGAACTGAGAGGGTCACTAAAAGAGTCTTAGAGCCTCATGACAAAACGCAAAACTGGATACAAATTTCTGTTTATCAGAAATGTGAACAACTAATTATCTGAAACAAATAACCAGTGATACCAAATAAGTATTAACTTTGGTAAAATCAACATATTTGAGCTGAAATACATCAGTACAGTACGTTAAAAATATCCCATTCAAGTAAGCAGATTCCAAGAAAGCAATTAAGTACTGCTCAGGTAAATATTCAATCTATTAATTAATTTGATAAACCAGGTTCAGTTATGTTGCAAATCCTGCCAAGATCTTACACACCCAAGAAAGCAACCAACGATTCTCTAGATAGTTATACAAGATTTACAAAGATCCCAAAAATCAACAAAACTTGACATACGTATTCTTTAATGCTGCAGGCGAATTTAATTCGAAGTATTACCATATGTTGGATGAATCTTCAAGAAGTTTTCAAGAAAAAAAATCCCAGAGAACGGTCAACATTTCGAAACACGGACTTTTCCTTATTCGTCATGGCTTTTCGACAAAAAGTAAGACATAGCCGCTAGGCCGAGAAAACTCCTAGCAAAGGTTCTTTCGATTAAACACTTTATATCAGATTTGGCAGGGTAGTTTTTGACAGAAGTCTCCAAAAAACGTCTAAATTTCAAAATTTCAAATTTAAAACGTCCAAAGATAACTTTCGACAAAAAAAGGGCGCAGTTTCTTATACAAAAAGAAAAAGCATACCACTTTTTTCCGAATTGAACCTTTTAAGTTAGGTCTGGTAGGGTAGTTCTTAAGAACGAGCAAAATTCAGCTGTTTTCATCAGAAAACAAACAAAAAAAATTTTCGGGCAAAAAAATTCAGCAGAAAACCACTAGACAAAAGCAATCAACCGAAGAGAAGTTTGGACATTGCCCCACCAGGCGCTCTCAAAAACCAGATAAAAAAGCGTGAGATTCACTAAAACTTAAGATAAAATCTAAAACTTAAGATAAAACTTAAGATAAAATTTAATTTAAAGGTCAATAAACTGATTTTATTGACCTTTAAATCAAAAGTGTCAGTACAATTCCATCCAAAGGCTTTAATAAGATATATCGCACGACCCATTCCGATGATTATTTGTGGTATCTGATTTTACGTGAAAAAGAAAAACATAGCCAATAGACAGTTGTAAAAGAGTCGATGAGCTCAAGTAAACAGAAACAAAAACTAAATTGATTTTTGAAAAATCTCAATTTTCGAAAAAAAACAGATGGTCTTAAAAATCTTAGAAATTTTAATTGACACTTCTTTTGATAAAAGTAACCGAAATTCAGTCACAGAGGCGAACACTAGCAAAGTCACGACAAGAAGAAGCTCTATGAAGTGAAATAAAAAAAAAGACGAAACTAACAAAAGCAAAAAAAAATCATTTTGAGAAAAATTTAAATTTTTTTTTAGAAAAAAGTCAAAATATACAAGAAGCAGCATTAAATAAATCTCTGATTTTTTACCAACCGGCTAAAAAGCGGCTAAAAAGGCGTTCATTGAGCCAAAAAAGCAGCTCTAAGCCACTCATCCAGCCGAAAACAAAAAATGCCATAAGAAATTGTTGACATAAAAAATCTTTGAGCAATTAAATTGTAAAACTTGGAATTTTTGCCTGAAAAACTAACCGATTGTAAACCAACCATTTTTAGCCCGTAAAACGGCAGAAATCAAAGCAACATAAGCCGCAATAAATTAGGCCGAATGACAGTTTTCAAGCGGAACAAAAACAAACAAAAAAGAAGTCTACATACTCAGAGCTATTATTATTTTTAATATTTACAGGAATACATCGAATAAAAAATTGCATCTACAAAAAAAATGCTGACCGCACAAAAATCATCTACAATGTGGCAACTAGGCCGACATAACATAAGCAGACGCACAAAAGTCCGACAATTCAATTTATCCGGAAATTTTTGTATAATTTCATACATACCGAAATACTGACTTCTATCGACTTCTACAGGATCTATTGACTTCGCCGTTCGTATTCTTCGACGTTCGGATCTATTGACTTCGACGTTCCTATGACTTCGACGTTCGGATCTTTTGACTTCGACGTCCCTATGACTTCGACGATCGGATCTATTGACTTCGACGTCCGTATTCTTTGACGTTCGGGTCTATTGACTTCGACGGCCCTATGACTTCGACGCCCGGATCTATTGACTTCGACGTCCCTATGACTTTGACGCTCTGATCTATTGACTTCGTCGTCCGTATTCTTCACCGTCTCTTTGTCCGTCCGTATGGTTCACTTCGACGTCCGCATTCTTCGACGTTCGTATTGACTTCTACAGGAAAATCCGAATAAATACTGACTTCTGCGTCCGGGTCGGCGGACCACAGTGTGCCGCACTCTCGTGTATCCTGTAAGACCTTACAAAAACCTGCTTCAATATCTGTAAATTATCGGCAATTCAACAGATAATATATAGAATAAGTAATATCGGTTAAACATTTTTCGGTTAACATTTTTAGCAATACGGTTTCCAACAATCTCAAAAATCTATAAACATTTTAATGGCAAACTGACCTTAATCGGACAAACCAGTAATTTTCAAGGCCTTTCGTCTAAGCAAACCTAATTTTAGCTTTTTCACTTTCGCGCTATAATGACGTCATTAATTTAAGATTAATTTAAGCGCGAACATCTTCCGCGCCCAAAGGAGCGAAAACGGGTGCGAGTTTTACGGCCGGTCGAGTTAGCTCCCCGGAGCGGGTGGTAACTACGGCGGATTGGGCTATGTTGTCTTTTCCGTAATTAAGGGTTTTTATACGAGCCAGAGGGTAGTGTCCCCTTGGGCTGCGTTCGTCAACAATCCACACTAAATCCCATGTTTTTAAAATAATGTCACTATCGGAGTGCCACTTACTGCGTTTATTCAGCGCTGGCACATAATCTCGCAGCCAACGACTTCAAATTGCGTTGGCGTAGCTTTGCGCTCGGATATATTGTTTTCGATGGTCGAAGTGCTCCTGGAAAGAGAGAGAAGGGAAGCTAGTACCATTTCGGCCTAACAAAAAATGATTAGGAGTTAACACCTCGAAACCATCCGGACTTGCACTTACTGATGTTATAGGTCGAGCGTTCAGTGATTGTTCTAAAAGACAGAAAGTTGTTTCAAGGATTTCGGGAGTGAGCTTTCTACTTCCTATTATTGCGTAGAATACCCTTTTACAACACCGAACGAGAAGTTCCCAAGAACCACCGTGATGCGGGGCTGCCGGGGGGTTAAATTTCCACTTAATACCCTTTTTCGCCAGCTCTGGGGGTGCTTGATCGTTCCACGACTGAATACAATTTAAGAGTTCTTTCTCGGCTCCCACAAAGTTGGTGCCGTTATCAGACCAAATGACTGATGGAGTGCCGCGACGGGCAATGAATCTTTCGATTCCCGTTACACACGAACTCGTGTCCATGGATGAGACAATCTCAATATGTACAGCTCTGGTGGTCATACATGTAAAAAAGAAGCACCATCGTTTTTCAGAACTCCTCCTGATTGAGACGTAAAAGGGTCCAAACAAAGTAATCAACACCACAGTTTGTGAAGGGAGGCTGGCGGTAACCAAGCCTTTCAACTGGAAGCTCTGCCATCATAGGTGTGACAGTTTTGGCTTTGCGCTTCCTACATATAAGGCAATGGACTTCAATGGACTTTAATAAAGAGCGAAGGTTCAAGATTGTGAATTACAGCTCGCAGGTAGTCTAAGAACTGGTGCTAATAGCGATAATGAATATCACTTACGAACAATTTCACCAGAGAATGCCTTCCATCAAGTATTATGGGGTGTTTTGTGTCATATTCAGTTTCAACTAGGCGGCGAATTCGCCCAGTTGAACGAATTAGGAATAGGACTCATAAACGGTGCATATTGTGCGATACGACTAGACTTTTTGACGGTTTTGTCGCAGGACAGGAGTAAATATTCCGCTTCAAAAGATTCCTTTTGGGAAATCAACAAAAGTCGTTGTTTGGCGGTTTCTAATTCAACCGGATTGGTTATTTCCTTGACTTTAGTGCAGTAGTGCCGGTGTTTCGGACTAAGTCTGAGCATGAAGGCAACCACTCGCTGGAGTTTACGAAACGAGCTGAATTTTTCCCATGCAAATAAAATGGGTTGTTTTTGTTTTTGTGCAACGTTTGAAAAATTAGAGGCCTGCTGTAAACCTTCATTAAGAACACAAGCGGGATCAGCCAGGCGGATTTTCTCAAGTATTTCTATGCTCGGCTTGAAAGGCCACTCGCCACTTTACAGCAGACTTGGCCCACTCACCCAGCTGCTTGTTTTTAAGGACTCCGCTGAGATTCTTCTGGTTCCCGTATCAGCAGGGTTGTCTCCACTTAAGACGTGAAACCGCTGGTATACGGTCGTACTTTCCAGAATCTCTCCAATCCGGTTTGCCACGAACATGGGTTGCTTACTACCTGAGTTAAACCACTGGAGCACAGTGGTGCTGTCAGTCCACATGAACGTGTTTGACACAGGAATGGTTAGAGCTTTGAGGACATCTTCCTTCAAGCGGGTAGCGAGTAACGCGGCCTGCAGTTCAAGCTTCGGGATGGAAAGCGCTTTCATGGGCGTGACTCTTGCTTTTCCAAAGACGAAGGCAACTTGTGTTTCAAGTGAAGTTTTCACACGGGCGCGAAGAAAAGCTACAGCACAAAAAACTTCTTCTGAGCTGTCACCGAACATATGTAACTCAACCCAATCGACTGGTGCGGAGAAGTAGCTGCGCTTTATACTCATTTTCCCTAGAGATGGCAAACCAGAGTGCCAGGCAAGAAATTTTGTCTTGATATCAACGGGTAGCTCATCATCCCATTGTTGACCATGAATGCGCCCGATTTCTTTCAACAATAATCGCGCTCTTACGGTATAGGGCGCTACGAGACCTATGGGGTCTAAAACGGAAGAAACAAAACTTAACACTGTTCGCTGTGTTATCGAATTTTTAAGTTCACGGTTGACACCACGGCTTACGACCAAAGTGTCGTCGATATGGTCCCACTTCAGAGCAAGAACATGAGAAGAATTATCCCCACAAGTGACAAAGTTTTTACTTTCCTGTTGCGGCGCGCTTTGGGGCGGGTTTAACTCTTTATTAATTTTAGTTACGTTACTTATGAACTTAGTTAATTTAAAACCACCTAGAGCTAACAGAGTAATCAACTCTTGACTCATTTTAAATGCAACATCAGGGTCCTCAAAGGAGTCTAGGTAGTCGTCCATATAAAATTTCTCTAGAACTGCGGACGCTGCGTCAGGGAACATCGCCTGATTATCTATTGCAGTCCGTTGCAATGCATAATTTGCACACGTTGGCGAATCTCTCGCTCCAAAGATATGTCTGGTATACTGGTGTACAACCACATCGGCTGTGGGGTCCTCCAGCCACAGAAAACGAAGAGATGATTGGTCCTCTGGTAGGACGCCGACTTGTAGGAACATCCCTTCAATGTCAGCCGATACGGCAAAATGATGTTGACGAAAACGGAGGAGAACGAACACAAGGTTTTGCAGTAGGTCGGGTCCTACTAGCAACGATTTGTTCAATGACGTACCGTGGAATTTAGACGCTCCGTTAAGGACACGCCTCACTTTACCAGGTTTGTTTGGGTTCACCACGGGATGGTGAGGAAGATACCACTCGCATATGCTGCGGTTCGAAAAATTATGGGGAGGAACTTGAATCACGTATCCTTTACTCAAATCATCTTCGATAGTTTTTGAGTATTGATCCCTTAAGTGAGGATCTTTAGCTAAACGTTTTTCCAACGATTTTAACTGAACCAAAGAGGAATAGTAATTGTCTGGTAACATGATAGATTCTTCTGCCCACAGCATACCTACAGTGTATCTTGATCCATCATGGACGGTGGAGGAATCAAGTATTTTAGCCGCCATTTTGTCCTCGGCTGAACGGGAATCGACCTGTTTGTAGGCTCCGTATGACTCTATTTCATACCAGCGTTTGATTTGACAACCTAGTTCGGTATCATCCGTATTGCACTTGAAACAAGAAGAAAGGAAACCAGTAGATGTCGGCATTGGGCCGCTCAAGACCCAGCCTATTGGAACGCGAACCGCGACGGGCGATGTGTTTGGATCGGCCTCACTCTTGAAATACTCCTCAGGCCGAATAGCATGGAAGGAGTCTTGACCAATTATTAAGTCTACATCGGCGTAGCTATACACAATTGGTTTGATTGGAGCAAGGTACGGATACTTGCTCTGTAATGCAGGGATGTTGACGGTATCGGTACCGACTTTAAGTTCATCCTTGACAAATGCGGTTAAACCGAATATGTATTCGAATCCATCGAAGTTAGAAGATACCTTCATTTGAACTTGTTTCGTTTTAACAACAGTCGTTGTGTTATTACCATTTACTGTGAGATCCAAATCGCTTCCTGAGAGATTCAGACATTTGACTAATTTAGCCGATATCCAGGAATGACTAGATGCTGAGTCACACAATGTTAAAAAATCAGCACTCTGGGAATCGGTGGAAACTTGGAGCTTGATTATGGGCAGTAACCCTTTCGATGTTATGATTGATGATTGGTCGTTCGAGATTGCGCAACTTACATCCAACGGAACGGGATTAATGTCTGCATGATTCGAACTTGCGTTTGGTATATTCTTGCTGAATGATTTTCGATCAGCGTTTGTGCTCGCTTTATCCGGCTCTGCATTAGATCTTGTTTGACCAGCGTTGGGTCTTGTATGGCTATCATTTTTGTCCAGATTTCGACAAGGAAAAACACGTTCAGCCCCATGGAGAAGTACACTATGGGTGCTAGTGCAACCTGGTTTGGTGCATTTCTTTGCTCTGGGACATTGCCGGAATGCGTGGTTCCCTTGTAAGCAGGAGAAGCACAATTTAATTTCCGCAGAAAATTTCGCACGTTGTGTTGGAGTTTTCTCCTTAAACACAGAGCACTTCCACAAGGCCTGTTTCCCCTTGCAGAGGATACAAGAAGGATATTCAAACTTTTTCTCAACTGCACTTGTCGAGGCAAAAACTCTCGTTACAGCTTTAGTTTTGGATGGCTCTTCGACTTTGGGCTTTCCAGGCATATTTTTCATTTGCTCATGAGCTTCTGCTTTATCTTTTAACCAATTGTTAAAGTCAATTAGGTTGGGGCGTGACCAATTACGTTTCACGACAAAAAGTGACCACGATTCTCTCATGTTTGGTGGAATTTTCGAAAGAGCTTGATTTAACAAAGAGACGCTTTTCAAATCTTCTTCATAATCAAGAGATCTATAGACAGCCACTAGACTTGAAATGGTCATCGAGAAGCTAATGATGTTCTCAGAGTTGTGCATTCGAAGCTGCGGGAAACTGGACAACTTATCAAGGTGGGCCGTAATTACGTTTTGTGGCTGGCCAAACTTTCTTTCCAGAGTTTTCAGAGCATCCTTATACATTCTTCCACTGTATGCGAACTCGTGACTAATGTTTTTAAATAAGTTAACTTCACATCATCGCTTTCCCGTGACTAATGTTTTTAAATAATTTAACTTCACATCATCGCTTAGGTCTACAGTACTGCAAAATTGCCCAAACCATTCGTGCCATTGGAGCGGGTTGCCATCGTACTGGGCCAGCTTCCATTCTGGAAGGGGATCCTTCTTTGAGACTGACAGAGCTTGGACTAAGTCATTCAGTGTCACGGCTTGCGGTTGGGGAGCTCGTTGCAACGACGGCAATGTGTTGCTAGGATCAGCTGCAAAAGGTTGCTGCTGATATATGTAAGTGTTTTCAGCTGATGCGTCGTGATTGGGAAACCCATAGTAAACGGTACCACCACTTGATACGTGCGGGAATTGTTGCTGAGATACCATCACTTGTTACCCCAGCGATACATTGGGCGACTGCGGGTGTCCACTGGGGCATTAGTGGCACATTCGGCTGATTAATAACAGCAGACTGTCCGCTAAACGGATTGTTCACTGAAGCAGGGTTGCTATACACGTTATGTGATAGCAAGTTTTGATTTCTGCAGATTAAATTTGCAGGTGTTTGTGACAAAATGACATGGGGGGTGTATCCAGAGTATTGATTGGAGTTGGCGGGCATGTTTCCAACAACTCGAGAATCGTTATTAAAGTTGTTGACGGGGATATGTTGAATGGAAGACGAAGGATGAGGTACAGAAAAGTAACAGCATAACGGAGTATTGGTAGCTGCTGTTACAGCTGGATTAAATAATGACGTATTATTGTTTTAGCAAAGTGTAGCGTTATTTGAAATAAGCAATGACTGCGTTTCGTGCTCAGGATTAGTGGATACAGCGTGCTTGATTCCATCGCCATCGCTGAAGGAGACGGTTGGTTGATAGGGATAACATTGTTGATCACAACCAAAAGTCTGATTCGGCAACGATCGCCGAGGTGATATTTTATCAGACGGTTGGTTGATAGGGATAACATTGTTGATCACAACCAAAGTCTGATTCGGCAACGATCGCCGAGGTGAAGCTCCCGCTGTGGACACAAATTTGTGGACATCGTCGATAATTTAACTCAATTAGTTCTGTCATTTTGATTACTTTTAAACTTGTTCACTTCTACTCAACCCCTCAACTGCTCAGTTTGAGAGAAAAAAGGAATAATTAATTTAAGACCTTAACTTTAGTATTAATAAATTATATTCTGACTCATTAAACAATATCACACATTAGAGCACTTTATTTAACTCCTAGTTGCTGCTCAGCATTTCTTCTGTTTCGATTAGCTTGCCGCTTGCGTTTCCTGGCTTAGGAGTGTTTCTCTTTTAAATAATATACTTCAAATTCGTGCTATATCGCCTAAGGATCGTAAACGTTTTCAGTTCTAGACAATGATCCTGGTGTAGTTCTAAGTACTTTTGCCCTAACTCAGTGAGGTTCTGCTTCCTTCTAGATATCAGGTCTGTTACTATATTAATAACTAAAATACCTGACTCTTTCAACTTACTATATATCTCTTCCGTGCCTACACGTTTACAGTAAACGATTGCATAAATATTACATTTATAGTTTAAAAGAATCTTCTTAAGCTGGTTAGGAGTTAGTGCGTTAAAGTTATTACTACGGTGTCGACTAATAGAGTTATTAACGGCGTCGTGCTAAATAACAATGTCGTTTCGGTTTAAGAAGTGATCAAGTTGATACTGACAAGTTTTACGGACGTTCACTGCGTTATGGTGGAAACTTAACCCGGGAATGGCTAAGCACGATTGAGATACACGCTTTTGCGAAGCGGGGGAAAGTATTTTTAAAGCGTTGTGCAGCGAGCTAGCAGCTAGTATGAACATTTAGTGATTTAAATCAACTTAAGAGGGAGGGAATCAAGCAAACCGCGACCTGACCTCCCGCAACACCCTGAGCTAACAAGGTTGTAGCAAAAGGTAAGACGATTTGCTTGATAATACGCTACGGGTCTCGACTACGGCTACTTTTATCCAATTGAACTAGTTTAGTTAGCTGCACCGCGTTTCAAGAATAAACACGGCGTTTTTTCAGAATTTTTTTTTCGAAAAATTCGGATTTTTTTTCCCGAAAATTTTCCAAATTTTTTTTTTCCGAAAATTTTTTTTTCCACGTTTTCACCCAACGATTCCATCAGTAACCTGGTGCGCTTGCGAAATTTTGAGTTTTTTTTCGTTAAAAAGTCCGAAATTTGGGCAAAAAACTTGACTCGGGCGTTTAAGTTAATTTATTATGAAACTAGGCGCTTTGCTGACTAATTTGCAAAACTTTTTCAAATACATTTTTTTTTCAATTTTTTTTTTGCTTTTTTTTTCGATACGGTGTTGGGCTTACAAACACGGTGTTAGGATAACGTAATTAAGGTTTATGAGGCCGGTTTTTACCTAAACCCACAGAAAATTTTCTGATCAGTTTTTGGTATCGAGAAAAATTGGGGGTTACGATTTTGCCATCAAAAAACCTCGTATCAGAATTTAAAGCATCAAATCAGCAAGTTAGCACAAATGGATAAAGTTTTGGTTTTTTTTTAGTCTTACAAGTTTTGTAGAAGCGTTCACCGGTAGAATCCAAAATTGGGGTGTTGAGAAAAAAATGGATGTCCACAATCCACAATCAGGATACCTGAAAAGGCCTCTGTTCGTACCTTCTACAGGACAACCCGAATAAACACTGACTTCTATCGACTTCTACAGGATCTATTGACTTCGCCGTTCGTATTCTTCGACGTTCGGATCTATTGACTTCGACGTTCCTATGACTTCGACGTTCGGATCTTTTGACTTCGACGTCCCTATGACTTCGACGATCGGATCTATTGACTTCGACGTTCCTATGACTTCGACGTTCGGATCTTTTGACTTCGACGTCCCTATGACTTCGACGATCGGATCTATTGACTTCGACGTCCGTATTCTTTGACGTTCGGATCTATTGACTTCGACGGCCCTATGACTTCGACGCCCGGATCTATTGACTTCGACGTCCCTATGACTTTGACGCTCTGATCTATTGACTTCGTCGTCCGTATTCTTCACCGTCTCTTTGTCCGTCCGTATGGTTCACTTCGACGTCCGCATTCTTCGACGTTCGTATTGACTTCTACAGGAAAATCCGAATAAATACTGACTTCTGCGTCCGGGTCGGCGGACCACAGTGTGCCGCACTCTCGTGTATCCTGTAAGACCTTACAAAAACCTGCTTCAATATCTGTAAATTATCGGCAATTCAACAGATAATATATAGAATAAGTAATATCGGTTAAACATTTTTCGGTTAACATTTTTAGCAATACGGTTTCCAACAATCTCAAAAATCTATAAACATTTTAATGGCAAACTGACCTTAATCGGACAAACCAGTAATTTTCAAGGCCTTTCGTCTAAGCAAACCTAATTTTAGCTTTTTCACTTTCGCGCTATAATGACGTCATTAATTTAAGATTAATTTAAGCGCGAACACGAAACAAAACAAGTTCCGGCCAAAATCTTAAGGCACAAAAGGAAAACCGCGTTATCTCTAGGCCGTGGAAAGCAGTCTCAAAGTTTCTAAGCTGCACTAATAGAGTAAGTTCAATTTCAACTTCAAGAAAAGTGGTTTACGGGGAAAAAAGTCTTGTTCCCAATTAGAAGACACTGTCTTTTACAAGTGTATAAATTAAATTTCAAAGTTAGAAGTCGATCACGTTTTTTGTTACCTTTACATTTGCTATGTTGGATACTTGATTTTCCCTTCTTTTAACTTAACAAAGGAAATGAACTGAGTTACAGAGAAAACAAAAGTCGAATCGGGAATAAGTAAATTTGAGCCTAACATTTTTCAAGACAATTCCTTAAAAAAAGGAATGAAAACAAGTACAGCCGATTACTGTGCAAGTAGCACAAAACGTTCCGACCAGTCTTGAAACATACAAAAAAGTTTTCTCATAATAGTGTCGTTTATTTTCTGCGTGAAATGATAAAAAATCTTAACAAAGAAATAGAAACTAGGCATATTCGACAATCATAATAAAAAAAGGCCAAATGGAAAAGAGTTTTTGTAGAAAAATCACTAGACAAATGAAAAAAAAATCGTTAGAAATTCAAAAAACGTTTCAAAAATTTTTCAAATTATTTTGCTGAAAGTTTTTGAATTTTGAAGTTTTTGATTCGAAAATTGGCGTTGAAAAACTCTAATCGAGTTAAAATAAACGTTCACGTCTCAAATTAAGTATAAATAAGCGTTCGTAAGCCTGCTTAGCCACACGATATTAGCTCGAAATGAGACCAAACTTTTCAAACTGGTTTTCTCGACACTGAGAAAAATTGTATGACTGGAAGGGCTTTAATATGATATATCACTCTAGCCATTCCGAGGATTATTTGTGTTACCTGATTTTGCGTGGAAAACAAAAAACTTTAACACTCCAATACAAAGTTCCTCCGCATTTTTCAAATGGTCGGAACAAAACAAAAACACGATCCAAATAAAAGTCTGAACTACACTTATTGACTTTTGATGACGACGAAGTTCTAAAAATTGTGCAATTTCTTGAAGTTTATCCAAGTGTAATAAATTGTCTAAAGTATCAACCCTCAAAAAATTCTGAAGCACATGATTTTTTGCTGTCATAAAAACACCAAAACCAAAGTAATAATAACATTTCTTTTTAAAAAAGCATCGTTCATCTCATTTTAAATTCCCAAAAAAAAAATCTGCTCAAAGAAAAAAGAGAATTTTAATAAAATTCTGTTCAATAGAATATAATTATCACAAAAATACACTTTTAAATTTACTCAAGATCCTTTAACGTTTTTAATCATGCTGGCCAGTTGATCCCACTGTTCCGTTGGTACTCGTTCCAAACTGTTAAACTCGCCCACCATACTCATGAGTTCTCCGCCATCGAAGTTGATCACTTCACCTGTGAGCCACGAAGAATAATCACTCACCAGATAAGCAGCCAAGTTTGAGATCTCATCTAGTTCTCCAAGTCTTTTCGTAGGGATTCTCTTCACCATCTCCTTCGAAAACTGACCTCCAGGGTCCAAACGACTGAAGGCTCCTTTGGTGTAGATGGGTCCAGGCGCGATGCAGTTGAAACGGAATCCGTACTTTCCCCATTCTGATGCCAGAGATCTATGCAAGGTTTGGACTCCGCTCTTAGCACAAGCACTAGGTACTACATAGCCACTGCCATAGTGCGCGTACACTGTTGTTATTCCCAGAAAGTTTGCTCCTTGCTTTGCGTCGATAAGTCTCTTTCCGATGTCCATGGTGACGTTTATGGTTCCCATGAGAACGATGTCCACAACAGATCGAAATGCATTAGAGCTTAGTCTCTCAGTTGGCGATATAAAGTTACCAGCTGCGTTGTTGATTACGATATGTGGCAAACCTAGGTCTCCAACGCATTTGTCTACAGCACTCGAAACAGCCTCCGGATTCCTGACATCGGCAGCTGCTGTCAAGATTTTAGCTTCCGGGTCTTTTTCTCGAATTTCTCTCGCTGTTTGATCCAACACGTCCAGTTTTCTGCTTACAATACAACATGAAGCTCCCATTTCACTAAGTCGTTCCGTTATAGCGCGGCCTATTCCTGTTCCTCCACCTGTTATGAAGGCAACTTTACCCTTGAAAGTGTCTTTGGGTAACATACACTTGGACAAGGCAGCAAAAGATTTCTGGACAAGTTCAGAGGAGCCCATGATGATCTCAAACAGCAAACACCGAAGTAAAATAGGAAAATCTCAATTGTTTTAAAAAACAAAAATATCATGAATGCTTTACGATTCTATTCAGTTAAACTGTTTATTAAGAATGAAGAAACTGCAGACAAGCGGGAAACCACAACGTTTAAATAGAATGGTTCAACGGCAAAGATACGGTATAAAGAAGAGTTCAAATACAAAACAATAACTACAAGGAAGTTTCAAAGTTTTTCAGTTTCCAAAACTTGACGCAGTTTTCAACTTTTGGCGTCTCGTCTTCGCTGTCTTCCTCAGATGACTCTAGACTCATTTTTGTGCGCGAGTAATGTCTCTGCCCGGATCCAGAAGCGATCAATCCAGGTGTGCAGGGGTTGCAGGTCACGCTGTTGCAGCAGTCTTCGTGAGCCCTGATTACCGAAGGAGGGCAATCCAATTTGTTTAGGTCGTACAAAAGCAGGTACCCATCTAAAGATCCTGTCACTAGGTGATGGTGCGCCAAGGAGTCAAAATCTATCCTCTAAAACAGCCAGGTCTTCAAATCATTACCAGTGGCAGGAAAATATACCCTATTCCAAAATACCCCATACCATTCTACCCTATGCCATTATACACTATAGACCAATCTACAGTGTCGGTTTGCCGCATTATTAATGTAATCTTTCAAAGTGCTAATTAGAATCGTAATACTTATTGCACATGTGAAGTCATTTGAGTACTTTCACTTAAGCAGATTGTTACAAAGACTCAAGCGTTATGTTAGCCTCAATTTCGGACATTTTTCTCAATATGCAATATCACGAAATTTCCAATTCAAAATTTATAAACACCAATAAATTCCAACTTTCAATATCACGTACAAAAATGAAACAAAAACTAACTATATCAATTTTCCTTGAAATAACAATCATCAAAACGAGTCAAATTAAACAAAATATTGGTACTCGGATTGTATGAAGTCCATGCAATGAAGGTATTAAGCTATATGACAAGTTTGATACCGACGACAACATCGCCGAAAAACTTGATGAGCTAGCCTCATACCTCATACTTCCAACGCACCAACATCAAAGGCGAAAGCATTGAAAAGAATTATCGCGATCTCGTTTTTCCAGTAACCATTTGGAATCATTCCGATGAAGCAGCTACTGGACTTAGAAGGGTTGCATCTTCGCGCTGCTACTCTATTAAAAGAAATCTGCAAAATGGATGCTACAAATCAAAAACTCAAAGCATTGAAAGAAGTGGGGAGGGAAACAGCGACCCCAGCAACGAGAAATACAGCGAATTGAACGAGAAAGTGAAAAAAAAAACATTTGAAACAACTCTAACAAAGAATATAGTTTAAGGTAATTGCTCGAGAAAATACAGATAAGTCAATCCTTTTATCTTCAATTTATTTTGATCAAATTGTATGAAATTTTTTAAAGTTCTCGAAGTCGTACAGGGCTGCTATTTTAGGATATGACAGTGGCCAATATCAGAATCCTTTTTTTCTCTTTCTCCCTGCCCCCAGTACCGCCTTGGCCCGCTACTGAGGGGGGTCTGCACTTCGCATTTCAGTTAAGCCATTTGACTTCGCGGTGACTTGATCTTTTGAAAATTGCATACTAGAGCACATGTAGTATCCAACAAGCTAAATCAACTATGCAGTTGATGACTTTTGCTCGTTTTAGATATAACCTCAACACATTTCTATCACAAAATTGGAATAAAGCTTCTGTTCGCTCATGCTTGGAATTCATTTCCATTTTGCACAAGCCAATTACATTTTGCTTTGATGTTTTATTGATGTACGGCAATTGCTCGTTGGTCAAAATTAATAGTTCTTTTACCTGTTTGGAAATATTTTGTTTCGCATTCTTCAATAAGATGGGGTAAGTTTCAATTTCTTTAGTTATAGGGTAAAAAGGTATAAGGTGGATTGGTATAGGGTAGATTAGCACAGGGTAGATTGGAAAAGGGTATAATGCCATGGAACTTGATTCCCTTATTCAATTGAAATTATATGCAGATTAACACAAGGACCAATAATTTCATGTTGTCATAACGTTACTTTTAAAGTGCCGAATCATGATTTTCAGCCGCAAAATTCTTCTGTAAATGTTTATTATGCGGCTCAAAAAATTTGAAAAAACAAAATTTATAGTGTTTGAGAGCTAGCCAAGATTTAAAAAACTATGGAGAACTCCAGGTTCGAGCATACGGCCACTCGCTTTCACTACAGAAACGCATCTTTACGTGTTGAGCATACCTGGTTGGAGTTCGCATTTCTGGCGAGACTGGCACAAAGGGGCACTGCCAATTGTCTCAAGTCCCAGACGCACAGTCTGTTGTCTCGTCTCGCCCCAGATATGAGCAGTTGAGAGTCAGGAGAGAACTTAACTGATGTCACACCTCTGTCACGGTGACCTCCACTTAACATGGCCGCCTGAACGAAAACAGATTGAAGTCTATGTCGATAAATCACATGGCCGCCTGAACGAAAACAGATTGAAGTCTATGTCGATAAATCACTAAAATAACACTTTTCCCATTTTTCAAAAATTCTTCTTCATGTTCAAGCCCAATTTGAATTAAGAACATGAGTACAAAGGAACCTCACTCAGCAACGCATTGCTTTTAAGCCAAAAAACCAATGCTAAAAATTGAATTAAAACTTTTTTTGAAAATGACGTCATCGAGAGATCAAACGGGAAATTTCTCAAGAGCATTTTCAACGAATAATTACTTATTGAAACATTGACAATGATAAGACAATGTTTAGAGATATTCTATGAAGAAAGAACCGTGTTAATGATCATTAACAATCATATCATTAATGTCGATTTGTGACTTCTTGATATCTTAAATGTAACTGTGAACACTTTTTAACATTTGACTGTAAGATAAAGTTGGGAACTAATGATGAGAAACCATGCAATTGAAAGCTCAAAAGACTAATGGTTTGGCAATCATTATCATGGCGACCAAAGACTTCTGATGTGCACAATGCTTCCCGCTTGACTAGGGATCTGGACGCCTCTACCAGTACTACATCAATTTCATCCAGGTTTTCAAAAGGGATCAGGACCAGGCAAGATCTTTCCAAAACTTGTACTAGCCTTCATACCATATGCATACAAAAAAACAATTAGTTACGGCTGCGTTTAATTGTTGTATTGGTTGCAAATACGAGTTTGATTTGATATTGTACTCAAAATTGTGAATGAGGCAATTTTTACTCAAAGGACCGAAGCCAGTTTTTTGTCTCAAAAGTTGTGATTTAAACAAATGTACATAAGTGGCGATTTCATATGTTGCTTTATCATTTCATACGTAATACAGTTTTATTTCATATGTCAGAATGCTTTTCATCAAAGTTTTTAGATACGTTCTTTGCTGCACTAATTTAAAATACTGAAAAACTCCTCGGGGAAACAACGATAGATTTTAAGGAAAATAGAAACTTTTTTTTGCATTTTAAGCTTTGTGTTCCTGACTCAACATTAACTTAGATTTCTTTATAAAAAAAAGCGCTATAGAGTCCATAACTCATGTACGCATAACAAACAAAAACAAGCTTGGTAAAAGCTCTTTAAATTTTCAAAAAAGGAATAAAAATAAACAGTACAAAAATAAAAATGTAATAAGGTTTTTAAAGTCAGTTGAATTTTTCTATAGGCTTCATAAAAGTTTCCACTTACACTCAGAAAAAAAAGTTGCTAACGAATTCAAAATTGGAGGTTTTATTGCTTTAACTCATATAGACTAATAAAACTTTTTTGGGCAATATCGCGCACAATAATTTTTATATCAGAAACGCTGGGTGTCATCAGGAACGGTACGATGCTACGGCATCCTACGACGAACACTATAACGATTTACAACATCCAGTTCAATAAAATGTTTTTCAATTTATCGAAACTTTTGTTACCTTACAAATTTATTTCAAAGCTTGTTTTGAGCTTTAGGCTGGTCCCTTTCCAGCCTTACTAATTTGTTCGTCAGATCAAACGTACCTCTTCAAAATTCATTCTGCCCAGTTTTGTCTCGCTCGCTAGTCATCTCTAGCTTTTCTCGTTTGCTCGACAGAGCAAACCTTTCTCCTTAAAGTTAGGTAAACCCAGCTTTCTCGTCGCTTTGCTAGTATATCTAGCAATTTTTGTTTGTCCGGCAGAACAAACCGTTCTCCTTAAAGCTGGGTCTACCTAGCTTCCCCGTCGTTTCGCTAGTGCATCTAGTAATTTTTGTATGCTCGTGAGAGCAACCTTTTTCAAAGTTGGGTAAACCCAGCTCCTTCCCCACTTCGCTAGTTGTCCCTAACTTTTACCGTTTGCTAGTCAGAGCAAACTTTGCTTCTCAACAGTACTCGTGCTTGTGTCTTTGACAGCAAAGCTCTCTTCAAAATAACCAGTCGCTACTGGTTTTCCCTTGCTTGGCCTAGGACACTACTTGACTAGTTCTTACTAGTCTTTCATCCCTTAATCTACTTTGTTTTGTTGGTCGGCTACGCAATGGCTCACAAAGTAACAAACTTATGAACTAATGGCATTGTCGATATCGTTCATTAGAAAAACTTGAACATCAACTGATATCCGAAATTGCTTCTTCCCAAGAAGTCGACGATGTTAAGCTTTCCCTCGAGGAATTTGTTACTCTGGTAACAGAAATTGAAAGTATTTCTACGACTGTTTTGAACGTACTTCTACATTGCGCAATAGAAAATGCAAAGCAATTAAGCAAGTGAAAAAGTACGAGAAGACTTGCACAAGTGTGTAGTTCCAGCGTTAACTTAGTTGCTACAGCAATAATAACCGCAAGCAGGTGTTCATTTTCAACTGAAACAACCAGTGTTGGAATGTATCGTAACGAACAGCGGCACTCCATTTTGGACCAAGATCCATCAAATCGCATGACATTTCAAGATTCCAACTTTTCTGTGGATGAGAACCTAATTAGAACTCCACACGATTCACGCGTCTCACACGATTCAAGTCGAGGCTCCACTAATAAAACAGATGACGCGAGATTTAAACCATTTCACTAGAACATCCACTGAACCTCCACAACATATTGAAGGCTTGTATAATTCAAGTTACCTCAATTATACAATCCTTACTCCAATTCTTCATCACAGAACTATGGAATTTTCCAACGTCAGACTCAAACCTCCGACAGGCCGTTGCCAACCGCTACAACTAGTAACCCTCTTCGGTCGGGCACACGATATGGTCATCGATGGACCTCAACTGACGAAATGAACATCAACCAAAGTTCGCAGCCCATGTTGACTAGTTCGTCTAATCCACAAGACGCCTCATCTGCTTATAGCTTGAAAGGTTTCAAACTTCCCGATATACGTCTATCGAAATTCGATGGAAATCCTCTTGAAAGGAACAATTGGTTTGAACTATATCAAACAGCTATTGGAAAGAATCCTCGTATAAGTCCTGTGGAGAAAATTACATATCTTCAAACACTATGTACAGGCAGCGCAAAAAGTTTAATAGAGAGTTCTGGCACAAACTCTAGCCAGTATGACCAGGCCAACGAAGAACTCATTCGTAGTTTTGGTAATCCAAAATTCATTGTGGCTGCATACATAGAACAAATCGAAGACTTCGAGCATCCACATCTACGCAACCCTTTGTCATTTGTGAGGTATTCGACTTGCCTCCGCACGCTCGTTCATAACTTTGAAGCTAACGGTCACTTCCAATCTAGGATCAACAAATGTAACCATTATTGCGCGCAGCAAGCTTCCTCCTGCTGTTTTGATGAAATGTGCTACGGTTTGGAATATGCTACTTTAATCGATTTTTCAAATTGGCTTAACAATTATTCGAAAGTTTGGATTTCAGATTGGAAAATCGTCACCTGTCAAAACTAAACACTGTCAACAGCATCATGACAACAAGAATTGGTCTTTTCTCAAAAAAGACCATAGCGCAAATGATCCAAATAATCCTTATTCTACTTATCGCAGTTTCACCACGCCATTGAGTATTATCTGTCCCATTCATCAGGGCAATCATTATTTGGGACGTTGCCCCGAATTCAAAAAATTGCTACTCAAGAAACATTTGGAGATCGTTAAGAAACACATGTTTCAATTGTCTTTATAAACACAAGTTGAACGCTTGCAGGTCAGAAAAACGATGTAAGCAAGATAGCTGCGGTCAGAAGCATCATTCAAGTTTGCACAAAGAAAAATCTGGAATTGATAGCAAAAATCAATCTCAGAAGTCTAACAACGTCGAAGTTGAACAACGAGTTCTCAATTCGCCAGATGCCGATGATGGCATAAATCCGGATTCACTTTCGGTCATTCGAAATCAGTTACAGTATATGCCGGTAATCCTGATTAATGACAAAACCTTAATTCAGTGTTATGCAATGTTGGACAACTGCAGCAGTTGCTCTTATATATGCAAAACTACAGCGGAAGAACTGAACAGCGTTCCAAAGCAATCAGTCGACTTAAAAATTCATGGAGCTTTCTCAACGGATAAAATTCATTCCACCTAAATTTCACTGAGTGTTGGAGCATTCAACTCTACGTCAGTTCATTTTAAATTACCGAACGTTTATTCGGTTGATAAAACTCACTTCGACGTCGTCAACGTCAAACAATTGAACAACATTTATTCCAAATTTGATCATCTCAGCCACCTCAATTACCCTGAACTTGATGAAAATCATGTCCGTGTTCTCCTTGGTGTCGATGCTTTCTGGTTCATTGCTGAGAGACATCAAGAAGGTTCCCGTTGGAAGCCCATTTCCAATCAGAAACTTGCTTGGATGAACCATCAATGGACCTCTGAAGCTCCGAATACCTGGACAAAGAACCACGAGAACAACAAACAAATTATATTGATGGTCGCAACAGAAAGCAACCAACTTTAAGCAAACTTGTCGAAAAATTCTGGAAAGTTGAAGACTCTGCAATATCTGTTGATTTTCCTCCAGCTTGAAATTCAAGAAAGATCGACAAATTACTTAGGGTCAGTATAACATGAACATACTGTGGAAGCAGAGTGTGAAGCCACCAAACAACTTCGCAATCGCCAAAGCTCAATTAGGCTCACTTCAAAAACGCTTAAGTAAAGACCGATACCTTTTGGATTCATATAATAAGTCTCTTGCTACGGACATTAAGAAAGGTTATGTAAAACCAGTTGTTTTCATAAATCCTCAGCCAACTAACGTCTGGTATTTACCTCACTACCCGGTTGTAAATCCAAATAAACCTGAAAAAGTTAGACGAGTCGCAAATGCTGCTTCAATGTTTCAAGGTATCTCCTTGAACTCCTGTTTAAAAGCTGGGCCTGATCTTCTCAACAACATGTCTGGATTGCTACTTCGTTTTCGGGAACAGCCAGTCGCAGTATCTGCCAATATCGAGGGTAAGTTCAAGCCAATTGGTATTAAAGAATAAGATCAAACTGCTTTACGATTCCTGTGGATCACTGCAAAGGGCATTAAGCAAAATCAAAATACCAGCTTGATATTTGATAAGAAAAGTTCACCTTCAATTGCAATACTCGCATTGAATCAGACCGCGAAAGATTTCGCAGCTAGCGATCGCAAAACAGCTGAACTCATCAACCGGAGTTTTTATATGGATAACTTTGTCCATTCGTTTGAGTCCATTGAAATTGCTCAAGCGACCTCTTTGAAAGTAAAGACGGTGCTGAATAAGAGTGGTTTCAATTTAACAAAGTTTGTTTCAAATAAATCCGAAGCTTTCGTAAGGTTGCCTGAAACGGACGTTGTTCGAATTAATTCGATGCAAAGAATACTCGGAGTGCATTGGGGCACAAACGATGACACTACGTTTGTGAAAACACAAATCAAACACGATTTTCAAGGCAAAAATATGACTCTCCGTTGAATGCTTTCCTCAATAGCGACAAAATTCGACCCCTTGGGATTTCCTGCACCTTTTGCAATCACCGTGAAAATCATGCTACAAGTGATCTGGAATTTCATTGGATGAACAAATACCACTTGAATACATGTATATCGTTGAAAAACGGCTACTACAATGTCGACAAGGATTATCTGTGAAATTTCCACGTCACGTAGGAATTTACTTTCACAACACAAACAAACAGCTGCATGTTTTTGCCAACGCATCGCAAAACGCCATGGCAGCTTGTATTTCCGTTTGAACTACTACAGCTTCTAAACTCAACGTCAACTTTCTTATTGTAAGAACCAAAGTAGCTCCACTGAAGCAGGAGAGCATCCCTAAGCTCGAGCTACAAGCCGCTGTGATTGCATCGCGACTCTGGAAATTCGCTTCAGACGAACTGCGGTTTGAACCAAACTCTGTTTTCTACTGGACAGATAGTACAACGGTTCTTGCATGGCTTGAGCATATGCCTAGGCGCAAAAACTTTTGAAGCAATAGGCTCACTGAAATACTTTCCACTTCCAAAGAGTCACAATGGAATCATATTTCAGGGACTCACAATCCAGCTGATCTTGCCACAGGAGGAATACCCCTTTCCGATGTAGATAAACTCTGGTTCCAGCCTCCTGTGGACACCGGACTTGCAGTGGTTTAGGCCTCCACATAGGGAAGTTACATTCTTCAGCGCAAGACTATGAGAGGTCGAGCCACTAATTGATTTTTCACGTTTCTCTGATTGGCTCAAATTACTCAAAACAACTACGATGGTTCTAATGTTTATAAGCTCGCTAAGGAACAAAAGAAAAAAATAGCCGTACGCATATTACCTGGATTCAGCAAAATCCCTTATTTTTGAAATTTCTCAAAAACAAATTTTTTCCCAGAAACCATCACACGATTACAACAAGGGAAAAAATTGGACAACAAAGACGTTCTGTAAGCATTTACTCCTTTCATGGATGATAATACTCGGAAAACTAGGGGACGTCTTCGAAATTCACTACTTACCGAAACCGCCAAATACCCCATTTTTCTTAATGCTAAAGAACCAGCAGCGCGAATTTTAGTCGAACACGCCTATTGCCGATGCATGCATTTGGGCACAGAATATGTCCGCAATTACCTTCAGCAAAATTTTCTTATCATGGTTTGCGCCAAGCTTTGAAACAAATTCGCCATCGCTGTTTCTTCTGTCGGCGATTCCAAGGAAGGGGACGCAGCGTCTTCATGTCAGATCTTCCCGCCACTCGCTTTCAGGATCCAAATGAAAACCTTTACCCATTCAAAACTGTAGGTATTTCATATTGCCGAAAACTCATCAACGGCGAAGCAATATATCTGCTTGTTCACGTGCTTTATTACTCCTGCTATGCATTTAGAAACGACAGAAAGCCTCACAACGGACAGTTGCGTGACAGCTATTCGCAGGTTGATAGCACGCCGAGGCTCACCACAACGAAGACTCTTGGACAATGCGACATACTTCATCGGAGCGAAAAGCAGTTGCAAACAGAGCCACTGTCATTCGATACAGAGATAGCCAGCTACTTACATGATCAAAATATCAGCTGGAAAATGAAACCTCCTTCTGCTCCTCACTTTGTTGGTGTCTGGGAGAGACTCGTTCAGATGATTAAACGAGTTTTCCTTCTGATATGCACGCCTCTCTATCTCTTCATCACAATCGTCGCTGAAACCGAAGGACTTTTGAATGAACGACCATTGACGCATGTGAACCATGATATCGCCGACGACCTTCCGTTGACTCCAAATCATTTTCTCCTTGGTAGACCTTTTGTGTACACACCCTCAGCGGCCTTCAGTGACCAGCCAACCAGTAGGCTATCCGCGAAGTGTTGGAGATTGGTGAAGGAGAAAATGGATTTCTTTTGGCGCCGACTGCTGAAAGAATATGCCCCGACACTCATTCGGCGCACAAAATGGTCACAGCCAGAGGACATCATCAAATCTGGAGACCTCGTATGGATACTGGAGGACTTCAGTATGGATCTGGTCACTTGGACGAATCATCGAGACTTTCACCGGGCCTGACGGCAGAGCGCGTTCGTGCGTGATAAAAAAAGCGCTAGGGAAAATAAGTCGACCCGCCGTAAAATTAGCTTTGGTAACACCTAGGGAAAACACTAAGGGCTCCCCCGAGGATCATTAACAATCATATGATTAAAGTCGATTTGTGACTTCTTGATATCTTAAATGTAAATGTGAACACTTTTTAACATTTGACTGTAAGATAAAGTTGAGAACTAAATATGAGAAACCATGCAATTCAAAGCTCAAAAGACTAATGGTTCGGCAATCATCATCAAACTGTCTGTGAATCTTAGATGACTATCCAAAGCGGACGTCCCCCCCTCAGGAATTCGACCCCCTGCCGACCCAATGGGTCCCCCCTTTGTACTATTTTGATATCCTTTTTGGCGACAAATCGTAAAATTTTTCTAAGGCGCCTTCAGCGCCAATATATAGTATTTTTGAGGTAGGAGCGCGCGCCGAAAAAACGCAGTTTTTTGTCAAAATTTTCCAAAAATTGTCTAAGAACCAATTTAATTGCCTGTTTTTTTTTCAAAACTTTGCCTGCGGCGCAAGAAAATTTGGTCAAAATGAGGTCTTTATAGTGATTTAGGAGAGCTCGAAAAATCAATTTGCTCAACCTAAAAAAAAAGTCGCCCCACTCTAGAAAATCCTAGATCCGCCCCTGAGTTTTGGTATCCATTTTCAAGTTTGACTATTCATGTCGATGCCCTGCGACAGGCTGATGCCTCTTAGGTTGTGGCCCAAATTAAATTATATTCTGAACGCACAGTTGACTAGAGTATGCTGACAAGTCGCAATTGCCTCGAAAAGTTGAGTTGAACAAACTCTCACCTGAGTTCCACTTTTGAGGTCGAACAGCCCAATCAGTCCAGTGTAAGTGGCCATAGAATACATGGAGTGACTGATGGCTATGGAGGACACTATTCCACTCCCATTGCCCCTCCCTCTTCCTCCACTTCCAAACCCACTACTCATGCACCTGGTCGAAGTCGTGTGATATAATAGGCGACACTGTGTAAAACCATGATCCGAACTATTTCCCGAAGGTCGAGGCAAAGTTAACAACTTCAAAAAGAAGCCGAAAAAACTGTTTATACCTCTTTAACATCTGATCACACAATTTTCTATTTGATACAAGAATAACCTAATTATTTTTAATTCTTTGAAACATCTTTGAAATCATTAAATTTTTGAATAACTTTCGTAAAACTAAAAATAATTCTTAAAATTGGATGGAAATACAGCGACGCTTTATGATTCTTTTCGCCTCTAAATGGCATCAACATGTCATTAGGCCACCTATTGTATTATATTGCAACACCTGGTCACAGGCGGGTCGTTTGGTCTGTTGAGGTCAACTATGCGTAACAGTGACTTGTCGAACCCACAGAACAGATGTCGTCCTTCGCTGTCAAATTGCACGCAAAAAGGTCCTGTTACCTCATCCACGTGGTTCTAAGCTTGCCTCCTTTCTAACTATAAGTTCATGGCCAAGATTATATTAAGTTAAGAAACTAACCTTGTTAAACTTATAATAAAGACACTTCTTTGTACAGATCACCAATTTTTGCGATGAAAAGAATCTTAAAATTTTGAGCCATCTTAGCGTTTTTTACTCGATTACTACTCATTCGGCTTTTCTTATTTCAGGAGAGTGGATTTTGTTAATGGGTAAAATTCTGATTCCACCGGAAAATCTTGAACTTAAAATCCACTTTCGAAACAAGAAGCCGTTCACGTTTTTTGCGCCTTTTCCACTTGCGTGATCGGAGAGAGCAGTTTGCCTGATTTTTAGCAAAGGAACTTGACTGGAACTCAAAATTGCATATGAGCAAAATGCTTTCATCAATGCATCAATATGTATGCAGCGCTTCTGTTAGTGCACCTTAAGAGCAAAATAAGTAAAAACAGCTTCGTTCTTTACGCGGGAAAAATAAGAACTACTATTCACTTTCAGGAATGGTTACAGTCAAAATTCTCACGTTGCAAAATGACCCACTAACAGACAGTTATGTATTACAAATCTGAGAGAAAAGTTACACTACTGGACAAACTTGAACGCAAATTTACGTTTTTGTTCTCTAAAAGCCTAAAATCAAAGACAAATCTGGACATTATTTTGTTAGAATTTTACCGAATTTTTTTTACATCAACCGACTGCAAATGATCTAAACTATCCTCTCTGAAGTTCTCAAATTTTGATTTGAAGCACTAACCAGTTTTTTCGGGGTCTGAACATGCAAGTTTTCACCATTTTTAATAGGTTTTTTAATGGAGCGAAAACTTTTTTGAATATTTGCATTGCTGAGTGTGACAACTTTTCTCAACTCTATTATTGCTTTTTTTTCACACTGTTAGAAAAACTTTTTACAAATGGTTAAAACTGGCATTTTCAGAACCGGAATAAGCTAGTTTAGGCTTCAAAAGTTGAGACTATCAGAGAGGGAAGTTCAGGTGATTTGCAGTCGGTTGATGTAAGAATTTTGGTAAAATTCTAACAAAATATTGTCAAAAGTTGTCTTTCAAATTAGGCTTTCTAGAGAACAAAAATCTGAATTTGTGTTCAACTTTGTCCACTAGTGTATTTCAGTCAGAGCAGTTAAAACAGTTAAAAGGATGTTGATTGATAGGAAATATTCTGCCATTCGCTCCTTCTACTTTAAGGAATTCCCCCTGGTGGTTAGAATAGAAGAGAGGCAGGCCTTGATAGAGACAGAGCACACTGTGTGACCAGTGTCTGCACTCCACATCAGCACGGGCGACCTCCTCGATGACGTCACAAAGGAGGGAGACTGGGGGTGCCACTTCATGTCGTACACTGGCTGCCCCAAATCAACACACAAGTCTGGTACAACATCTTCCTAATGACCAGTGATGAACAATCCATGCAATTAAGACCTATGTATTATCTATGTATCAGAAAACTAGTGCTCATTGTGCTCGTTTTTGATGGTTTGCTATAATATGTTCTAATACACATCAGTTGAAATTAGAATTGTGCTATATGATGAAGCCAAGGCGTTGTATTGAGGCGTTATAATAAGAAACATCATAGCGGTTAGATCCAGTAGGAAAAACACAGCCGCAGACATTTGGTAAAGAGTTAATGAACGCAAAGAAACGGAAAAAACTCTTTCTTTTTGATTATCAAAGAAAAAATATGCCCTTAAAGCTCTTTGAATCTCTAGAACAATTTATCACTGGCACTTTTGATACAGACAACCCAATTTGAGAAAACTGGATCAAACAGGTAAAGTTTTTACTCCGCTTCGAAATCTAAAAATTAAATAGCACTTTTGTTGAAACTAGAAATCGATCAGGTTGTTTCGCGCTTTTTCAGCTTTCAAAATTGGAGAGTGCATTTTGCCTAACTTCTACCAAATGGTCTCAACCTAACTTGCCGACCTTCTACCAAATTGAACTCAAAAAGTGCACATATATCTAAGGCCATTAATATGTGCATTAATGAATATGAATGCACTTCTTTTAAAGTGTATTAGAATGTACTGAGTGCATTAGAGCATTCCTAAAATTCTTTTCGTGAAACAAACATCATCTCGACCTATACTGCGTTTTACGGCGACAAAACGCGACAGCAATTTTTCAGTGAGCCGAAAATGTTTAAAAGGAAATAATTGAGATTTTGCAAAAACCATGCGCTTGCTGTGATAGATAGCAAGAAAAATTGGCATTTTGCCTGGCAATTAGGCTACCTTCATTGACTCAAGTACCATATTGAGTTTATGGTTTTGTTTGTGGGTTATATCTACGTGTTTAGAAACGTTCACGTATCATAGCTCTCCAGGATTTTTCAAGTCTAAGTTACAACGTTCTCAATCAATTTAGTTCATGCCTTGAAAAACCTTGTTAAAAAATCAAGAAGCCGAGAAAGAGGGACGCGACGTCCTTTTATAATACAGCCACGTTAAAAAATCATTTGAAGAGCTTCATTTTAAGACCCAATAATAAAATATAGATTGCGTGTTTCGCAAGTTGAGGACCCTTTAAGCTTAAGTCACAGAAGTTACAGAATCGCTATCGCTTTACAAATCAGAAGATATTGCGCTTCTAAAAAAACTTTGAAAGGACATACTTTTTACACAGAGGCGAAGCAGAGCGATACAACACAAACATAGCATGACAACCTACCCGACAGAAATTGAGACAAAAATTTTGAAAATGTCGAGAAAAATAGATCTAGCAAAACTTGCCAAACAAGATAATCGAACATTAAATTTGCATCTGAACAGATCTTACTTAGCAGTAACAAAGCTATCAATTTATGGCAGACCCCATTGGAGCTCAAAAATTGTTTTCATAAAAAAATTTTGAAGACCCTCCAAAAGATCACAAAAAAAGAATCCCTCCAAAAGATTACAAAAAAGTTTTGAAGACCCTCCAAAAGATCACAAAAAAAACAGGCAGAGTAAAAAACAAAACAAAAATTCCTTGCCAACAAAAAAAAACAAATAATGATAAAAAAAAGTTATTTGAAAAGCAGACTAGCTCAAAAAAACTAGTAGCTAACGACAGCACAGATTTGAGTAAATGGTTCAGTGATTCTGTAGGACAAGTTGATTACATAAAAATCGCTATGTTCCCAATCGATAATGCTTGCTAATCTCGAACAGAACAATCGTTTGCTTAATAATCCAAGCACAAAAATCGACGACTCAAAAACTTCGAAAATTTCGTTTATCTTTGTGTCGGTCAGAAAGTCATCTGGTTGTTCTTTTGCCGCGTCAAAAGTTCTACTTTGGAGATCGAGCTCTGGTCTGGGCCAACGTATCTTATTCGAAGTTGGTCGAGTGCATTCTCGAGATTATTTTGTACAGCTTCTGCTAGACTGAGGTAAAAGGTGAGGGCGTTACAGTCTAGGTGAAAAAAAAAATTAACGATTTTTTTAAATGCAACATAAATTTCGCATTTTTCTTTACTTCTTTATCTCCAGTAATTGAATTTACAAATGGCTTTCAGAAATTTAGAAGAAAGCTAAACCTTCAAAATGTGTCTGTGTTACGGAAAACAAGACGACAAAAAGAAACAGACGGACGATTAAAAAACGCTTAAAGTTTTTTGTTTCCAAAAAAAGATCCAGACCAAATTTGAACCCAACCTCTGTCGTTTCAGAGTTTCAGCAAAAAGTGTTATCTCTACGCAGATGCACTCGAAGGCTGATAAATTTTGAATTTCGTATGAAGTTGGTTGAAATGTGTAACAGTTTCACGTGCGAAATATGGTGAACAAAATTGTTTGTGGGAAAAAGTCTAGTACCCGGTTGCAACACCCTTGCTTATCGGAAGGGTATAAATTTGAGAAGCGGTTGAAAGAATTCCATTTACATGTTTGTTGACGAAAATAACATCTCTGATAAACTCAAAAGGATGATCATAAGCCTTGAATTTCGAGATTTTTTGAAATATTCATAATACTCGGTCTGAATTTCGTAACACAAATTAGAATGCTTTTAAATTGTTGAAATTTCAAGTTAATTTTATTTGAATTTGTTTTTTTATGGGTTAATCTACCATGCGCAGAAAGCAATCAAGTAAGTTTATAGCCCGTCTCAAAATCAGTTTCTCCAAACGTTTATCTAACATTGCTGTAGTATCGACAAATATCGTGTCCATCTTGTTGTGCTACTTATTTTTATTGACAAGATTTTTTAAGAAATTAATGAAATTGTTGCAAGAGAAAAATCCTATTGAGGATCTAACAGAAAACTATGACTAGTGAGGATTTATGAGCTTGTAAATAATACCCACAACCCTACATACTCAGTTTAGTTCTGCGAAATATTGAAAACAGGCCACGTTTTGTTTTTCGGAAATAGCTTTTATAGGCAAATATTCATCACTGCCTTCAAGACTGTATCTCCGGGAGAAATGTACAAGCGTAGGACGTTGTCGTTGCTGTTGCAGAGAAGCCTCTGACCGTCTGGCGAGAACTGTAACCCTATCAGATAATTTTCAGGGGGTCGGCAGAATTGTTCTCTGCTCACAGCTAGCAAAACTGCTTCGCTCTTGCACGCTCCTTTTTCAGAGTCGTGCATTCTGTACCCAACTAATTACTTCATTACTAAACCAGAAAGTTGTGGCAGTGAAATCAAAATCTATCTGAAAATAAGATTAAAGATGGGAACAAGAATCATTCAGATAAGTTTGCTTTAGTTTCATCTTTTCTACAGTCAAAAATCAAAGCGCAAAACGAACCGTAAAATCGTTACCTGAATTTCAAAAATTCTCTTTTTTCGACTTTCTGGTCAGAAAAAGTTATATCAAAACGTATCTAGTCGATTGCTCTGCAAATAGCACAGAATTCTCCGACTATACTGGTAAAAATACCTTATCGGGCAATCGTTATAGTCGAAAAATTACAAGACAATTTTATTTTTTCATTTTTTTTTGCAGAAATTTTTTATTCCCAAAAACTTTTTATTAACAAGGTAGCACAAGAAAAAACTTCAATGAATACTTTGACTGAAGTGAAACTTAAGTTTCATGGCTTGTCTTTCTATATTCAGCCTGATAGCTTACTTTACTCGCTCAAAATTATACTAAAATTTGAAACCGGTTTTTCTCGATATTGAGATAATTTTTAACCTCGTTCGAAAGAAGGCTGAAAAGGCTTCAACATGATATATCACTCCACTCATTATGATGATTACTTGCGGTAAAGTTATTGACTGAACAACAAAATAAGCGTGCTCGCTCACCTTGTTCGATCGAATTTAGACCAAAAATCTAAAATTTCAAACCAAAAATCAAAAAATTTAGACCAAAAATCAATAAATTTTAAATGTCGTTCGAATCACGAATGAACGGGCTTTAATATGATAAATCACTCGACCCAATCCGATGATTATTTGTGGTTATTGCTTTTGCGTGGAAAAAAAGAAAAAACTAAACCACACCCGAATACAAAGTTCCTCCCCTTAGAAACAAAAAAGTTAAAAACTGGCTTTAAAAGTAGCTAAATCATTTCCGGCACATTAACACAGCAAAAATAAAAGATAAATATAATATTTTTTTACCGCAGTTCGGTCATTCTTCTTTAGCAAGAAAAGTACCACAAGGCTTCAAATTTAGCTTCAGTCTGCTCGCACATGTTTTTTTTTTAATTACACAAGCTGGTGGCCCATCCTGTAGTGATGGTGCCCAGTAAAAAAAATGATTGAGCGTTCAATCGCAGGTGCGCTGCAATTTGCAACGACCCTCAATCGGATCATGCATGAAAGTTAACACGTGGATTTATTACTCTTTTATCGCTCTCTAATTAAACTGTTGTTTATACCTAATTTTGCTGCCAACCTGTGAAAGGTTATGGGCCCAGCTGCTAAAATACGTCTCAGAAGTCAAGATTGACTGATTTAACAAAAAATTTTGAGAGACCAAGCTGTAAATTATTGACACAGTTAGAGTCACAAAAAAGACAACCGAGGAAAAAGTCAAAAGGAAGATAGTGAACTGGCAGATAGACAACAGAGCAATACAAAGAGTCATTGAGACAGGGCAGTGAGACAATTCAGTGATCAGTGAAGTTTGGAGTCACGAGCAAATCTGAAAGAAGCACACGAGAGAAAGACACACAAAGCGAGAGAGAGAGAGAGATATAGAGAAAGAGAAAGAAACAGTAATAGATAGAAACTGAAAAAACTTTTCAGTTTGATAAATTCAATTGATGTGGTGTTTCAAAAATTTGTAGACATTTGTTGTTGCTTGGGGGTTATCGTAATCCGTCGCTGCGAGATTTGAACTCGAACCTGATTTAAAGAATAGAAGTTCCACAAAAACACTCCAAAACTTCCATTTTGCTAAAATATATTGCGATGTATGAAGTCTGAGAAGTAACCAAAGCTTTGCTAAATCGCTGATATGTTATTCAGTACGCTTACCGGTAGGTTTTGGATCAGACTTAGGTAATGAGATACATGATTACTTGAATTATGGGCTGCGATATGTTTGCTGATATAATATTGACTGAATTTCTGTCATTGAAAAGTACGTGGAACATAAGATATCTGTTCATAGCAATACGGTTTAGGTGAAAAATGTCTACGTCAGAAAGAATAGTGTTTTCAGGAAAAGAAGATTTTTTTTACTTTGCAGAGCAATTTGAGGCTACAATTTTTCATCTTAAACTGAATAAAGTTATCAACAGAGAAGTAGATGAGAAAGATATTGCACCCAGTGTTAGGAATAATGCTACTGTAGAACAGAGAGAAGCATCTTTAAGTGAAGGGAAATCTTAGGTGAACAGAAATCTTAGGTGAAAAATAAAGTTTGGAATGAGTTGGTCCAATGTTTAGACAAAAAAATCTGTTTTGTTTTTAAGACCCTATAAAGGCAAGGGAAGTAAGGCTTGGTAAAATCTTGTCCAAAAGCGCCGAGAGACCAAGACTGCAGCAATTGATTTCAGAATTAACTCCGATAAGAATGAGCGCTAATGAGAGTGTAATCAATTAAATCACTAGAGCTGAAGAGTTGCAGTATAATTTAGATGAAGTAAGCAAGGGTTTAAGTGAAAAGATGTTTGTGTCAATCATTCTTAAAGGCCTACCAAAAGAGTTCAATACGTTTTCTACTTCGGTTAAGTTAAGCAAAGATGATAAGAGTTTGAACGAAATTAAGAAAAACTTAATACACTTTGAAACTGATCATAGGAATGAGAAGGAGGAGACTGAACATTCGTCTATTTCTAGAACAAAAACATGTTTTAGGTGCAATAAGACAGTACACATAGCAGCTCATTGTAGATCTAAGTTAGTGAATAAGGTTAACCAGTCGTCTAGTAATAGACCTCCTGTGAAATGTTTCAGGTGCTTAGAAATAGGACACATAGATAGGGATTGTAACAAGGACTTCGAGAGAAAAAGCGTGAGAGAAGACCAGAAGCTGACTGAAACAAATGCAACTTATTTTAGCTTTTACAACTCAGCCGAGAGAGTCAACGGTGACCTAGTTATAGATTCAGGCGCAACTTGCAGTATGATAAAGGATAGGAATTTATTTGTTGAGCTGGGCCAGAGTTTGAGCGAAACTGTTGAAAATGCTAACAAAACGGAGTCTAAGGTTTTAGGCAAAGGAAGAGTTGAGTTTTTTGTGAAAGATTCTCAAGGAAATTTGAAAAAAGTTTCAATGAGTGACTGTTTCTATGTACCAGAAAACTCAGAAAGTTTATTGTCTGTCTCAAAACTTACTAGAGGAGGAGCTAAAATAGTTTTTGGAGAAATGTCATGTATTGAGCAAGGAAATGGGACCATATATCCCTTTAGTGAGCGAGGAAATCTTTTTATTTGGAAGATAATAGGATTTAGAAATCACAAAAAATTAAGTGTTGATAAAGTAGGAAACAATTCTTCAGAGTTCAGAGTCAATAAGACTTATTTTTTCAGAGAGACAGAAGAAAAGAAGACAGAAGGAAGTTTGAAAGCAGAGCAGGCAAATTGATCAGGACATTTGAGGTAGGACAGAAAATAAATGATATTGCTCTCAACAAACACCGTATGGGACATAGTAAAACCGAAACTCCAGACTAGTGTAGGGTATGATGTAGTACTTATTTTGAAAGGAGGAGTGTTAAGTTTCGGAGAAATGACCTCTCACTTTATAGAGAAGTCACTTCCCACTTTTTGGTTCAAAATAAGAACATGATTGGATATCGCACGATGTCACGCGATATCACGTGATGTCATATCACGAGATCAGATCTCAACAGGCAGTTAACTTTCCATATATATAGAAGTTGATTTACTACTCTTTTATCGCTCTCTAACTAAACAGTTGATTATACCTAGTTTTGCCGCCAACCTGTGAAACCCATTACGCAAAATCACTTTTTTGAACACGTTTTGACAATGCAACAAACTCACAAAATTGCTCTTTATCAGGGCCAAGCCCTGAATGGCCCGACGGCCCTCTAACTTTTCTCATGTAGTTTTTGCTGTCACAAATGATAACTTTTACAAAAAAAAAACATTTGATATGAAAATCCTCATCCTCACGCACGGTCAAGCTTAAAAATAAGTTTCGTATTTCTTCCCGCACCGAACGCCTATGGATTCTAATGGATTATAATGGGTTTTCGATTCAACATTTGCATTCCAAACGTAAAATTCAGACCAAAAAATTGATAATATTGTCATTATAATAGATTATTTACGACAAAAAATCCATTACAATTCATTAATTTTGGCACTGAAATCGATTATTTTTGTCAAGATAACCCATTATAATTGATAATTTTTGAAACAGAAGTCCATAATAGGCCATTATAAACAATTATATATTTTTTCCAAGAACTAATTCAATCAGTTTGCAAAAATATAATTTGCATGCCATATAATGCATGCCATATAATTTACAGTTATAACAATCAAGAAAAGTAAAACACGTTACAACAACTTCATCCCCATGATTACTTAAATTTACTAGCCCCACAAGGGGCGGTACTCAACATCAACCCCCTTTCCCGAAATATTTTTAACCACACCTCCAGCCACTTTCAATTAACGCGCCGAGAGAGGGGGTACACTAGAGGGAAAAACTGGGGGTGGGGTTCAATCATTAACCACTAACCCTGCCCCTAATTCTACTATTAAATAATACCATCGTTCAACTATTATCCCCCATGCAGGAGGAGGAGCGAATGGCGGTTGTGTAAAAACAAACAGTTAAATAAAGTGTTAAACTGCCATGAATTGAAAAAGTAGAGACAAAAAAATTATATCAATTGTAATGTGAAATGTAACAATTTATGAAACGTAAAACGTAATACTCAACTGCTTTAAACAACAAATGAGATAAACTTGAATGAAGTGAGATAACTTTGAATAAACTTGTAAATTTCTTGAATAACTTCTCTCAATAATCGATTATAACGGATTATAGTGACATAAGAAAAATATTCGGATTTTACTCCAATTTTATTGAATTAAAATTGATTATTTTGTAATTTTACAGATTCTGACCATAAGATGACAATTTGATCGATTATGATCCATACGCACTCGGTGTACAATATATCAATTGGCTTATTTCAACTGAGTTTGGAGTCATTTCTGAGACTTCGCTATATGCGATTATTTCGTTATATGCGTTACGCGTAAAGATAAAGTTAAAATTTGCGCGCAAAAAACATATCCTAATTGGCAATGTGTAAGTCCCTTTTACTACACGGAAAACCGTTGCAGGTAAGACATCCTTCTAATTTCTACGGCTTCCATTTTTTTAGACTGCATAAAAAGTCTGTCCATTAAAGCTAAGATGAAAAATTGCTTTCCTCAAAAACCTTACGAGAACGATTATTTCATCACTTTCTACCAAATTCGGGACATAAATTGACATAGTGGTTCTGTTTGACAACTAGCTTGCCAGAAAAAATCAATGCTTCGATAAGATTGATGCTGAATACAAAATAACTCAAATCCAGACAACAAATTTTAAGGATTGTTTATATGCTGCTATAAAATAACGGAAAAAATATTTCTCACAAAAAAAAACCAAAATAAATTTCTCACATTAAATCATTCTTTATTGGACAGCTGAAAAAATTGATGATTAATTAAAAGTTATTAAGTCCTCTTCACCCTCAACACCTACTCACGCGCACAAAAACTTTTTTCAATTGTCGAACAACGCAAAATGAGGCCATCAAGCCGCTAGGATATAGGCCGAAATCAATCAAGCCGGAAAAAAAGCAAAAAAAAAATCAAAATAGAAAACTTAACAATTCGAATTTGCAAAATTACAGCTAATAAAAAATCAATATTCGAAAAAGACAGAGGTAATAAAATGCTAACAACCTCACAGTAAATCTGCAGCGGTGAGTTTGTAATTAGAGATTTTTATAGGCTTCCAAGAAAAGAGTCCAGATGAGTCCTGTGAACAAAATAATTTACGGGAAAAAGTCTAGTACCCGATTACAATACCCTTGTTTATCGCAAGGGCAATAGAACTAACTCAATTAGAGAAATCTGGATCAATAAATTGTTTTTGATTCAGCTGGTAAACCTAATATCTAATCCACGTTTGCAAACAAAAACGGAGTCATTCGCGTTTTTGCGCGACATTTACACTTTGTAACAGGAGAGCGTATATTGCCTTACTTTCATCACTGGACTTTGAATCGAGCTTAGAAACAAATCAAAATGAAAAATCAAATTCCAGGGTGATCGACTTTTTCCGGAGAAATTACACGACTCAAGAAGTGTTTTAAGCAACTTCACTTTTAAGCAACTTCACTTTTTAGCAATTCAGAGAATTTTGTTGGATAACAATCACCTCCACCAATCCAGGACTACAACAAGAAAAATTTTAAAGTACAGTGATAACATGACTAGTCCGTGCTGCCGAAACTTACGCAAAAAATTTTCAGTTTGCAAAGAACTTGTCTTGGCCGGATTCTAACTTTGAATCTTTTCCGCTCAAGCAATGTTAGAAATTACAATAAAATTGGCCAATCTATGACATAAAAAGTCATCTCGTTCATAACTTCAAACAGATTGAATTTTTGTTTAGTAAGTAACAAATATCTATGGAGTGCTAGTCCCTGTGTATTACAGATGATCAATTATAGTTGCAGAAAAGGGCAAAAATGAAAAACAGCGACATCTCGAGCTGCGTCGCAGTTTTTCTACTGCAGATTTTGACATTTTTGTGCTAAAGAGGAAAAGAAAAGACAAAAAATCGATCTTCCCAGTAAGGAATTTTGAAACTTTATGGCGTAGCTAACAAAAATTGGAGAGGTTTCGATGACTTCAAGGAAACCAAAATTAAACTAATGACTTTTTTAAAGAAAAGAATACATCACTTTAACATTCAAGATTCTTAGAATTAAATTTTTTTAAACTGCCTCTTTTCTACACAGAGGCGGAGCTGAGCTTCACACTACTTGCATTACAAAACCAGACAGCCACTAAATCGAAACAAAAAGTTATTGAAGGGAGGATAACACGTTTTTCCATGGCATTCGATCAAGGCAGTCTGTAGATTTGAGGCCTAAAGTATTCAAGTCTCGGTTAACACAATCGATCGAGCGTTTTTGAGGCCTTCCTGCTGGTATTTTCCCTGGGACTGAAAGATGGTCTTTTGAATTCAGCGCAGGTCATTTCTTTTCAGTGACCATGGCCATAACATCGTAGCCGCTTCCGCACTTGTAGCTTGTCCAGATCCAACAAGGCCTGTCATTTTAATTACTGCTTCGTTGGTAATAATGTCTTTATAAGTGACTCCAGTAAACTTACGCACAGCTTTCATGTCAGCATTTTAAGAGAGCTGAAATTTACTTTTGTCTCAGCCAAGGTTTCAGAACAGTATATCAGAACTGGCCGTAGACAGGCTCCGTAGATATGACACGTTGTAATCAAGTCAAAACCTTTTTTCAACAGCAGAGGCGCAATTTGCCGCCATTTCGTCCAGAAAACTTTTTTTTGTGACAGATGATGCACGTATTTCCTCAATTTCAATGGAACTCATATCACAGAGATAGCAGAAGTCAAGGTTTCAAATTGAATATTCAGTAGAGTAACATTCTGATTTGACTGATAATTGGAGAGATTAATGCATCTTGGACAAACAATTCAAATTGTCTAGGTAATTTTTCGGGCTAATGCATTTTTTATGCTGATAACAAGAATGCTGATAACAAGAATTGCTACGTATTGAGTTGGTGCCGACTCCCTTCAAACAACAAGCACATGGAAACTCTTCGTTTCTTTGAGGAGAAGACTTCTGGCCTGAAAAATCTTTGTCTTATCCACGTTGATTTTTATACCGCGTTTTTGCAAAGCATTGTTCCAAGTATAAAACTTCTCAATAGATTTGGATAGCATTTCAGGGGATATCACAAGGTCAGCTGCATATAGCATACCCCATAGGTTGACAGGTTTCTCGAAGCCTCCTCCATATCTATTATGCACAACAATTGTCTAAGTGCCGAAACTTGATGAACGCCTTGTTTTAATTCGAAAAAATCACTGCATACTTGGGTACGGCGACCTCTGCTTTCGACTCAGTGTACAGGCACATAATTAGCCGTACCAGATTTTCGGCAACTCTCCGTTGCTTCAGAGCCCATGGGTTAGTTCCCTGGGAACACGGTTGAAGGTTTTTTCGAGATCAACAAATGTGATGCATGAGTTTTTTCTTTTCCGCAAAGAGTTCCATCACTTGTCCTATAAGAAAAACGGCATCAGTAATTGATCTTCCACCCAAAAAATTAAGTAGTATGCCATCTATTTTTATCAATTGCCTCAGACGTTTTCTAGTACTTTTTCGAAAATTTTGAATACGTGTTCCAGTAAGCGGATGCCTCTGTAGGATCTACATTTTAACGGATCGCCTTTTCTTGGTAAAAAAACCTTTCACTTTCGCGTCAATCGTCACTAAACTGAGATAAAGAGTCCGAAACCTATCAAGGCGAAAAAAATGGAAATTAGAAATTAAATCAAGTTTTTACGTCCGCTTCAACCTCAAAACAGACACAAAGTTTCAATATTCTATGAATTGAAACACTTAAACGCCACTGGCCTGACATAACATAGGCCAAGAGCCGGAAAAAATGCCAAAAAACAGAACAAAAAACTCCATGCCATATAATTTACAATCAAAAAAAGTAAAAATTAAATCACGTTACAACAACTTCATCCCAAGGTTAACTTAAATTTACTAGCCCCACAAGGGTCGGTACTCGACATCAACTCCCCTTTCCCGAAATATTTTTAACCACACCTCCAGCCACGTTCAATAAACGCGCCGAGAGAGTGGGTACACTAGAGGGAAAAACTGGGGGTGGGGAACGATGGGTTCAATCATTAATCGATCTTCCCAGTAAGGAATTTTGAAACTTTATGGCGTAGCTAACAAAAATTGGAGAGGTTTCGATGACTTCAAGGAAACCAAAATTAAACTAATGACTTTTTTTAAAGAAAAGAATACATCACTTTAACATTCAAGATTCTTAGAATTAAATTTTTTTTAAACTGCCTCTTTTCTACACAGAGGCGGAGCTGAGCTTCACACTACTTGCATTACAAAACCAGACAGCCACTAAATCGAAACAAAAAGTTATTGAAGGGAGGATAACACGTTTTTCCATGGCATTCGATCAAGGCAGTCTGTAGATTTGAGGCCTAAAGTATTCAAGTCTGGGTTAACACAATCGATCGAGCGTTTTTGAGGCCTTCCTGCTGGTATTTTCCCTGGGACTGAAAGATGGTCTTTTGAATTCAGCGCAGGTCATTTCTTTTCAGTGACCATGGCCATAACATCGTAGCCGCGTCCGCACTTGTAGCTTGTCCAGATCCAACAAGGCCTGTCATTTTAATTACTGCTTCGTTGGTAATAATGTCTTTATAAGTGACTCCAGTAAACTTACGCACAGCTTTCATGTCAGCATTTTAAGAGAGCTGAAATTTACTTTTGTCTCAGCCAAGGTTTCAGAACAGTATATCAGAACTGGCCGTAGACAGGCTCCGTAGATATGACACGTTGTAATCAAGTCAAAACCTTTTTTCAACAGCAGAGGCGCAATTTGCCGCCATTTCGTCCAGAAAACTTTTTTTGTGACAGATGATGCACGTATTTCCTCAATTTCAATGGAACTCATATCACAGAGATAGCAGAAGTCAAGGTTTCAAATTGAATATTCAGTAGAGTAACATTCTGATTTGACTGATAATTGGAGAGATTAATGCATCTTGGACAAACAATTCAAATTGTCTAGGTAATTTTTCGGGCTAATGCATTTTTTATGCTGATAACAAGAATGCTGATAACAAGAATTGCTACGTATTGAGTTGGTGCCGACTCCCTTCAAACAACAAGCACATGGAAACTCTTCGTTTCTTTGACGAGAAGACTTCTGGCCTGAAAAATCTTTGTCTTATCCACGTTGATTTTTATACCGCGTTTTTGCAAAGCATTGTTCCAAGTATAAAACTTCTCAATAGATTTGGATAGCATTTCAGGGGATATCACAAGGTCAGCTGCATATAGCATACCCCATAGGTTGACAGGTTTCTCGAAGCCTCCATATCTATTATGCAGAACAATTGTCTAAGTGCCGAACCTTGATGAACGCCTTGTTTTAATTCGAAAAAATCACTGCATACTTGGGTACGGCGACCTCTGCTTTCGACTCAGTGTACAGGCACATAATTAGCCGTACCAGATTTTCGGCAACTCTCCGTTGCTTCAGAGCCCATGGGTTAGTTCCCTGGGAACACGGTTGAAGGTTTTTTCGAGATCAACAAATGTGATGCATGAGTTTTTTCTTTTCCGCAAAGAGTTCCATCACTTGTCTTATAAGAAAAACGGCATCAGTAATTGATCTTCCACCCAAAAAATCAAGTAGTATGCCATCTATTTTTTGGGTGGAAGTATGCCTCAGACGTTTTCTAGTACTTTTTCGAAAATTTTGAATACATGTTCCTGTAAGCGGATGCCTCTGTAGGATCTACATTTTAACGGATCGCCTTTTCTTGGTAAAAAAAAACCTTTCACTCTCGCGTCAATCGTCACTAAACTGAGATAAAGAGTCCGAAACCTATCAAGGCGAAAAAAATGGAAATTAGAAATTAAATCAAGTTTTTACGTCCGCTTCAACCTCAAAACAGACACAAAGTTTCAATATTCTATGAATTGAAACACTTAAACGCCACTGGCCTGACATAACATAGGCCAAGAGCCGGAAAAAATGCCAAAAAACAGAACAAAAAACTCCATGCCATATAATTTACAGTTATAACAATCAAAAAAAGTAAAAATTAAATCACGTTACAACAACTTCATCCCAAGGTTAACTTAAATTTACTAGCCCCACAAGGGGCGGTACTCGACATCAACCCCCCTTTCCCGAAATATTTTAAACCACACCTCCAGCCACGTTCAATTAACGCGCCGAGAGAGTGGGTACACTAGAGGGAAAAACTGGGGGTGGGGAACGATGGGTTCAATCATTAACCACTAACCCTGCCCCTAATTCTACTATTAAATAATACCATCGTTCAACTATTATCCCCCATGCAGGAGGAGGAGCGAATGGCGGTTGTGTAAAAACAAACAGTTAAATAAAGTGTTAAACTGCCATGAATTGAAAAAGTAGAGACAAAAAAATTATATCAATTGTAATGTGAAATGTAACAATTTATGAAATGTAAAACGTATTACTCCACTGCTTTAAACAGGAAAAGAGATAAACATAAATGAAGTGAGATAAACTTGAAAAAACTTGTAAATTTCTTGAATAAGTTCTCAAAAAAATCTCTTATTAATCGATTATATCGGATTATATTGACACAAGAAAAAAATTCGGATTTTAATCCAATTTTATTGAATTAAAATTGATTATTTTGTAATTTTACAGATAATGACCATAAAATGACAATTTGATCGATTATGATCCATACGCACTCGGTGTACAATATATCAATTGGCTTATTTCAACTGAGTTTGGAGTCATTTCTGAGACTTCGCTATATGCGATTATTTCGCTATATGCGTTACGCGTAAAGATAAAGTTAAAATTTGCGCGCAAAAAACATATCCTAATTGGCAATGTGTAAGTCCCTTTTACTACACGGAAAACCGTTGCAGGTAAGACATCCTTCTAATTTCTACGGCTTCCATTTTTTTAGACTGCATAAAAAGTCTGTCCATTAAAGCTAAGATGAAAAATTGCTTTCCTCAAAAACCTTACGAGAACGATTATTTCATCACTTTCTACCAAATTCGGGACATAAATTGACATAGTGGTTCTGTTTGACAACTAGCTTGCCAGAAAAAATCAATGCTTCGATAAGATTGATGCTGAAAACCGTTGCAGGTGGGACATCCTTTTAATTTCGACGGCTTCCATTTTTTTAGACTGTATAAAAAGTCTGTCCATTAAAGCTAAGATGAAAAATTGCTTTCCACAAAAACCTTACGAGAACGATTATTTCATCACTTTCTACCAAATTCGGGACATAAATTGACATAGTGGTTCTGTTTGACCACTAGCCTGTCAGAAAAAATCAATGCTTAGATACGATCGATACTGAATACAAAATTAACTCTAATCCAAATTTAAGGATTGATTATATGCTGCTATAAAATAACGGAATATAAATTTCTCACATTAAATCTTTATTGGACAGCTGAAAAAAACTAAAGACTAATTAGAAGTTATTAAGTCCTTCTCTCCCTCACAACCTACATACGCACGCAAAAACTTTTTTCAATTGTCGAACAACGCAATATGAGGCCGTTAAGCCGCAAGAAAAATCAAACTGTCAAATCAAATTCCAGCGTGATCGACATTTTTTCGGAGAAACCACACGTCTTAAGAAGCGTTTTAAGCAACTTCAATTTTTTGCAATTCAGAGAATTTTGTTGGATAACAATTACTCCCACCAATACTGGAAAAAAACAAAAAAAATTACAGTGATGAGAAGACTAGTCCGTGCTGTGGAAACTAAGTGGACAAAAAAAATCAGACACAGTAGATCGCTAATAATGATTTTTACGCGAAAAATTTTCAGTTTGCAAAGAACTTGTCTTGGCCGGATTCGAAACTTGAATCTTTTCCCGCTCAAGTAATATTAGAGTTTACAAAAAAATGGCCAAGCTTTGACGTAAAAGTCATCTCGTTCACAACTTCAAAACTCAAATGTTGCTTACAGTCAATTAAAAGAAAAAATAATCATAGCGAAAAAGCAAAAAAAAATTTGAAGATATTTTAGATGTGGATAATTGTTTGCATCGTAGTCCTGGTTAAGGTTTGAATCAAAAGGATTGAATTTTCGTTTAGTAAGTAAAAAATATCTATGGATTGCTAGTCCCTGTGCAATACAGATGATGAATTATAGATGAAAAAAGGCTAAAAATGAAAAACAGCAACTTCTGGAGCTGCTTCGCAGTTTTTCTACTGCAGAATTTGACAATTTTGTGCAAAAGAGGAAAATGAAAAAACAAAATATCGATCTTACAAGAAACGAATTTTGAAAATTTATTGCGTAGCTAACAAAAAATTGGAGAGGTGTCAAAGACTTCAAGGAAACAGAAATAAAACTAATGAATTATTGACAGAAAAGAATACATCACCTTAACACTCAAGATTCTTAGACTTTCAAATTTTTTTTTGTTAGAATTTCAATCTTTATTCAACAGCAGAGGCGCAACTTGCCACCACTTCGTCCAGAAAGCTTTCATTTTGACCGATGACGCATGTATTGCGCCAATTTCAACGGAAATCATATCACAGAGATAGTAAAACTCTGTTCGCACGGCTTCAAAATGAATAATCCGTAGAGTAGCATTCTGATTAGAGCGATAATTAGAGGGATTATTGCATCTTGGACATACAATAAGTATTGTTTAGGTATGTTTTTCAGGCTAATGCATTTTTATGCACCCGTTGATAACAAGAATTGCTACCTATTGAGTCGGCGCCGGAAATTTTTCAAGCACATGGAAAATTTTCGGTTCATTGAGGAATAGATTTCTGGCCTGAAAAAATTCTGTCTTATCCACGTTGATTTTTAGACCGCGTTTTCGCAAAGCATTTTTCCAAGTATAAAACTTCTCAATAGATTTGGATTGCATTTCAGCGGATATCACATGGTCATCTGCATGTAGCATATCCCATAGTACCATGGATTGACAGGTTTCTCGAAGCGTCTTCCCTATCTATTATAAACAGCAATGGGCTAAGTGCCGATCCTTGATGCACGCCTTCTTTTATTTCGAAGTAATCACTGCATACTTGGGCCCGGCGACCTCCGGTTTTCGACCCAGTGTACAGGCACATAATTAGCCGTACTAGATTTTCGGGAACTCTCCGTTGCCTCAGAGCCCATGGGTTAGTTCCCTGGGAACACGGTTGAAGGCTTTTTCGAGATCATCAAATGTGATGCATGTCTTTTTTTTTATTTTCCGCAAGAGTTCCATCATTTGTCTAAAAAGAAAAACGGAATCAGTAGTTGATCTTCCACCCATAAAATAAAATAGTATGTCATCTATTTTTATCAATTGCCTCAGACGTCTTCAAGTAATTTTTCGAAAACTTTGAATATGTATTCTAGTAATCGGATGCCTCTGTAGGATCTACCTTCTAACGAATCGCCTTTTACTTTGTAAAAATAACATTTCACTTTCGCTTCAATCATCACTAAGCTGAGATAAAGAGTCCGAAACCTATCAAGGCGAAAAAAATGAAATTTAGAAATTAAATCAAGTTTTTAAGTCCCCTTCAACCTCAAAACAGACACAAAGTTTCAATATTTTATTAAGTAAAACATTAAGAGGCCTCTGCGCCGAGATAACATCAGCCGAAAAGCCGGAAAAAAAGAAAATACCAAAAAATCCACATCATCTTCAAAACCCAATTACGCAAAAACTTTTTTTTCGATCGTTTCATTTCGATAAATTTCAACCTTTTTTCGATAAATTTCATTTATTCCAGTAAACTTACACGCTATTCATTGGAAAAAGAACACAAATTGCACTGGTTATTTTTGACCGAACAAATTTATCATCACAAAACTAGTATTTTTCACTCTTTTTGATTGATCTTATGGATTTTTACTTGAGCAGTCACAACTTTCAATAATAAAGCGATGCTTTTTCGGACTGATAAAACTACTTGTGAAATAGCGGGAAAGTTGTCTTCTGAAGCCCGAAGTTCACATATAAAAAACAAGGGACAGGAAAATATTTCCTGCAATAAGTCATTTCATTCTGCAACTGAAATATTTAAGTGATCTATATGAATACTACCTTTCACTCATTGTCTAACTTAATAGCTACGCTTTACAAAAAAAAATCAATGTTAATTTACCTTAAAATAGAAGAAATTCAAATCTAGTTTATGCAAATATTTCTCTTCACATGATAAAGCTGACTGCGGTATTGATTAACTGTCTGCATTTCGAGCAGCCATCTTTTTAATCCATTCGTCAGACTTGTCTGCACTTATAGCTTCCTTCAAGCAGTTGTCTGCATTCAGCTGCACTCGAGACAAATCTCGAAAACCTTCGTCGCCCACAAAACAGATCTCGTGACCATCCTAAAAACGATAATGCGAAATGTGTCAAACTTATCGCGGAATAAGGCTGGAAAAAAAATCGAAATTGTTTCCTTAAAGCTTGATTAAGGTTAAAACAGAAAGCTTTCGATCATTTATAAAACCACGCAAGGGACTTTCTTAACGAAAGAGTTTTCCTATACTTGGGGTTGAGGCATAACATCAAAAACCTTTCAGCAATGTTTCGCTGTTTATTAAAGAACTCCGTGTTGAGTTTTTAGACCGATTTAGAGCGAAAATCCATAACACACATCAATGACAGACCTAATATTTTCTGTTTTGAGCATTCAAAACTTTATAGGATCAATTGGTCAGTTTACACATGGGCGGAGCTGCACTTAGCAAATACAAGCAAGAATATGGTTTAAAAAAAAGGTAAAAGAAAAGGTACAACTAAAAATTCGACTATGTGCCTCAAACGAACCCCTGCCCTTGAGTTTTAAGCGTCACAAATCCTAGCATCTGCACCAGGTTCGCTTGAAAATCTTCAACCACAAGCCACCAATAAGCCAGGATACAAAGATATAATGATTTCGTAATATGACATTACATTCCGCTAAAATCTTAGAATTTCTGTTACGAACTCAAAACAAAACGTTGAAAATTCTACAGTGAATTTTATTTGAAAGTAGTTTTTTTTTATTCTTACTGCAAAGATAAGTTAGCTCTAAAAATTTCAAGTTACATGCACAGCAACCGTCTGCAAACGTTATTCTCGCTCTTTTGTTTCTGAAAGGCTTTTTATTTCTTTATTGTTGGCAAGATACTGAACATCAAAAACATTTCAAACCGTTTTTTAAAACGCGACACTAAGTAATTTATCAGTACTTTTTGTTCGCATCGAATTGCAATCAAAATGTATGGTGTAATGGCAGAAAAAAACTTATTCAAGCTCGTTCCCACTCCCAGTTGTCGGAACAATAAAACACGATAGGAATAGAGCTAAGTTTTCTAAAAACTAATGCTATTTGAACAAATTGGTTTCAACTCCCCATGGAACGGCTAGAACTTACATTACCGGTTAATTTACAGAATCTCTCAACTTACAGGGTCGGCTAGAATCACTACTCGAACAGTAGCCTTGCCAGGTGTGTCGAGACTCACGAACGGAGTCAGAATTGTGTGACCTTCCGCTTTGCAGCGGGTCTCGATTTGCTCTACCTGATAAACACACAATTATTTAGAAACTGAGAAACGACTCGTCAAGATAGTTGACAGCTTCGAAGACAATGATAAGATTTTAGAGTTACGGAACATAGAAATTGTAATTTTTAGTTTTCAAGCAGTTTTATCAATCATATGTTAAATTTTCAAGACCGAGGCGAAGCAGAGCTTCGCACAACTTGCAATACAGCACGAACATAGAATTGCTAACTAGCAGGCAAAAATTGAGACGACAGCTGCAAAGACAAAAAATGTTTTGCAGCAAGAAAGATGAAAGTTACATTTGCATAGAAACTAACCGGTATTAAAACCGACAATTTTTTCGACAAATGTTTCAATAAGAAACATGAAAATTTTCAAAAAAAAATTACCCCCTCAAAAGACACACATAGAAAATCTGTTCGCTCATTCACGGATGCAATATGATGCCACTAAGCCGATAAACTATAAACAGAAAAAACGTTTAAGACGATTAAACAAAAAACAAGAAAACGAAACAAAAAACAAATTTATACCGAACCGGAGTTGGTAAATTCAAAACCAACATGAAAAAAAAATTATTCAAAAAACGGTTATTCAAAATGCAAACATACTCAGAATATGTAGATTGACGAAAGTGCAGATTTGAGAAAATGATTCAGTGTATTTGTTGGACAAGCTGTTTAAAAGAATAAGTCTATGTTCCGAATTGACAACGCTTGTTTATCACGATCACAATCATCGCTCATGCATTAATTCAGTGCAAATCAATTATGGGAACAAAAAACTTATTATTAAAAAAAGAATATAGAAGTTTTTAATAAAAATATTTATTGAAAAAGCCGCAAAAAATCTTGAAACTTATTAACCTCCACCAATGGTGCGTTTGAAATGGCATTCAAAAATTTAGAAGACAGCTGAACAGTCAAAAAGAGCCCGTTCTACGGGTACTAAGCCGACAAAAATAAACAGACTGACAGTCCGAAAAATTAGAAAACAAGCCTTCCTTTGTCGTCCCAATCAGGTGTGTTCTTTACGCCAGATGTTTTTGTATTTGAATTTATTATGGAGCAATATTAAACGTCTGGGATACTTTGAAAACAAAGTTGTTAAGGGTGGAAAAAGTCTAGTACCCGGTTGCAGCACCCTTGCTTTACGCAAGGATAACCTTGGATCTCCCTGTTGTGCAGAAAACGGCAGAAACGTCAAAAAATCATTCATTCCATTGCTCGAAAACTAAATGCCCCGTGACTGCTAAAGCGGAAACAAGTCTAATACAAAAAGCTAAGAAAAACCACCTTTTATATATGATCTATATGATCAGCTGGAGTTTTTTCAGCAAAAATGATGAAAACAATTTTAAGTTAAGTATGATTGAAAAAACCTACAAGGGTTTTAAAAAAGAAGTACTATACGAATTCACTAAAAACCAACTTGCTCTTCTGGTACTGAAAATGCAATTCGTCCATAAGCAGTTGCATGTTCAATCTGCTGACCCTCATCTAATTGCTTCAATCTGAGATAACACTGACTGTCTTTGGAGTAAGTGAGCACTGCTTCCTTGTCTGACTTAGACAGGAGTGTCATCTGCAAGAAATCACTCCAGTATTTTACACTGGCTTCCAAATTGCTCACAGACAGGCAACACTCTTTAGCAGCACCTGGATACAAGTGAGTAGGGATTTAAAAACCCGCTTCAGCCAATTAAGGGGAGGGGGACTTCAAATGGATCAATAGTAGGTAAAAATAAAAAAAACATGCTAAAAACTATGACGGAGGTACTAGGGGCCCAGCTGAAAGCTGGAGAGACCTGTTTGATTATTTTAATATTGATTATTTTAAAATTGTTTTAAAATTTCAGGTTTCTCAAGTCGATAGCGCCCTTCCTACGCAAAAAAAGTGAAAGAGAAGCTTATGCATTCATTGGTAACGCTTTGGTAAAAAGTTTTCATGAGGGAACTTTTCAAGTTGACTATTCCTAAGTGTATAGCTCTTCCCCTAGACAAATTAGGGACGAGCCGTTTGTGTAGGGGGGTTCCTACAACATGGTCTATCGATTAAACCCTTAATCCCAAATCTGGACGGGTAGTTTTTGAGGAAATCGGAAAGATTTGAAAAAAGGCCAAAAAAGTCAAAAAAGTGACTTTTCCTAAGTCTATAGCTCTTCCCCTAGGCAAGTTAAGGACCAGCCGCTTGTGCGGGGGAGGTTCCTACAACCTGGTTTATCGATTAAACCCTTAATCCCAAATCTGGATGGGTAGTTTTTGAAGAAATCGAAAAAGTTTGAAAAAATGGCCTAAAAACCGAAAAATTGACTATTCCTAAGTGTATAGCTCTTCCCCTAGACAAATTAGGGACGAGCCGTTTGTGTAGTGGGGTTTCCTACAACCTGGTCTATCGATTAAACCCTTAATCCCAAATCTGGACGGGTAGTTTTTGAGGAAATCGGAATGATTTGAAAAAAGGCCAAAAAAGTGACTCTTCCTAAGTCTATAGCTCTTCCCCTAGGCAAGTTAAGGACCAGCCGCTTGTGCGGGGAGTTTCCTACAACCTGGTCTATCGAATAAACCCTTAATTCCAAATCTGGATGGGTGGTTTTTGAGGAAATCGATAATTTCCGAAAAAATAGGCAAAAAAATCAAAAAAGTGACTTTTCCTAAGTCTATAGCTCTTCCTCTAAGCAAATTAGGGACGAGCCGTTTGTGTAGTGGGGTTTCCTACAACCTGGTTTATCGATTAAACCCGTAATCCCAAATCTGGACGGGTAGTTTTTGAGGAAATCGGAATGATTTGAGAAAAAGGCCAAAAAAGTTACTCTTCCTAAGTCTATAGCTCTTCCCCTAGGCAAGTTAAGGACCAGCCGCTTGTGCGGGGAGTTTCCTACAACCTGGTCTATCGATTAAACCCTTAATTCCAAATCTGGATAGGTAATTTTTGAGGAAATCGATAATTTCCGAAAAAATAGGCAAAAAAATCAAAAAAGTGACTTTTCCTAAGTCTATAGCTCTTCATCTAAGCAAATTAGGGACGAGCCGTTTGTGTAGTGGGGTTTCCTACAACCTGGTCTATCGATTAAACCCTTAATCCCAAATCTGGACGGGTAGTTTTTGAGGAAAACGGAATGATTTGAAAAAAGGCCAAAAAAGTGACTCTTCCTAAGTCTATAGCTCTTCCCCTAGGCAAGTTAAGGACCAGCCGCTTGTGCGGTGAGTTTTCTACAACCTGGTCTATCGATTAAACCCTTAATTCCAAATCTGGATGGGTAGTTTTTGAGGAAATCGATAATTTCCGAAAAAATAGGCAAAAAAATCAAAAAAGTGACTTTTCCTAAGTCTATAGCTCTTCCTCTAAGCAAATTAGGGACCAGCCGCTTGTGCATGGGAGTTTCCTACAACCTGGTCTATCGATTAAACCCTTAATCCCAAATCTGGACGGGTAGTTTTTGAGGAAATCGAAAATTTCCGAAAAAATGGGCAAAAAGTGAAAAAAGTACCGAGTTGTGAAGCTTTTCTAAGACCGTAGGGGGTGGGGTAGGGTAAAAATTGCCCTAAATTTCATGCAGGCAGGTAGGTGAAACGCTACTGAATCCATTGGTACCACTTTTATGAGAATCTGACGGGTAGTTTTTTGGGAAAGCGAATTTTTCAAAAAAGCGTCTCAAAAAAAAAAAAAAAAAAAAAAAAAAAAAACCAGATCTCATCTGAAAAAAAAAAAACGTTTTCATAATACCTGTTTAATAAATCAAACAGGAATAGGAACTTTAGTTTGGAGTCAATTAGAACGAACTCAACAGAGGCGAAGCTGCACTTCGCAAACACAAGCAAAAACGCCAAGAGGTAGTTTTAAAACGGTAAAAACAGAAAAAGCCAGGACAAAAATGTTAAGGAATTTTGAATAATGATAAACTCCTTCTACGGGTATCAACCTACAGGCCATGAGCATCCAAATGTGCCTCTGACCCTACACAACTGAGCACTTAACCTGTTCCGGAACCAAAACACTACACACTGATAAAGCGAATAACACATGTTATTAAACTCCCGATACTAAACGTGCAACCAAAATGAGCAAATTTATTTGCCAAGTAGATTTTTAAAAAGTTGATTCGTAATACAACACATCTCTCGCAAGCTCATAGGTGTAATAATCATCTAGATCACCGAAAAAAAAGACAAAAGGGTACGAAAATAAATTTGTAATATGAAAAAAAATGGCAACGCACTCTGCCATTTTATCGGGAAAACCTTTTCTAAAGCTCGCATTTACACACTAACGAACATTTCAACGAGAAATTTCCGGCAGCTAATATTTAAGCAGACATACAGAAGGAATCGATACTTTGGAGCTGAAATTTTGGATCTACTTAACAATCTCTCTCCCCTCTTTCAAGAAAGGTGGAAATTGTTGAGTAGATTAATTGTAGCCGAATTTTTTTAGACCTATCAGCATGCAGCAAAATTCGAATTCTCAATACTCTAGGGCTAATTTAGTGCAATTAATTATAGGGGTGGAGACTCTGTAGTATATACCATAGGGGGGTGTAAATTGTTTAGTAGATCCGATATTTTTCGTACAGCCAAATTTAAAACATAGCCAACTGACAGTTGGAAAAGAGTAATGAACGTAAAGAAACTGAAAAAAAACGACTTGTTTTTTCAAAAATCTTCAACTTTTGAATTTTGAATAAAAATTTAGATGGCTCTTTGAATTTGTAGACCAATCAGTGATGGACACTTTTTTGTTAAAATCAACCCAATTTGAGAAAACTGGATCAAAAGGTAAAACTTTTATTTCGCTGGGAAATCTGATAATTACCCTCCATTTTAGGAAGATTTTCGTTGCCTTTACACTTTTGCTGTTCGATAGTGGAGCTTGCCTTTCTTTAAACAAAAGAAATGCACTGAACTTAAAAAGAAATCACAAGTCAAACCGCGAAAAATCAAAATTGAGCGTGAACAAATTTTAAGACTTTTTTCCTGAAAAAAAAAACGAAACAAAAAAATCAGCAAGACCTATATAAGAGTCTTCGTTACGTTCACTACTCTTAATTACGGAGAAAACAATTTTTTGGCAGATATGTGAAGCTGCAATTCGCAAACACGAACAAAAACGCAAAGTGGGAGCTAAAAAAGGATTTCCGTCAGGGATTCGATCCCCCAAGTTCAACATCTGCTATCTGTCACTATTTTATCTCCGGAACATCAGCCATCAATAAAGCTGATAAAACGCACTCTATTAAACGGCCAAACAAAATTCGCTGCAAAGTACAAACTATCACTCATCCGAGTAAGAAACTGATTTCAAAAACGTACCAGCCCAAATTCACAGCCGCCCCTCCCCTCCTCCTCTTTGAAAAACACTGCAATTCAGTTTTATTTCTGATGTTCTTTACATTACTATTTGTATGAATGGTTTGTGATAAGATTCTGTGATAATGGTTTGTGATAACATTCTGTGATAACGATTCTACTTTGCAATAGTATTAAAATAGGCAATCTTCAATGCCTTTATTTGTTTAGCTCAACGATAAGATAAACTATACCTGCTTTGTCGTTTTCGAAAGAGGAATAGTTGCTTGAAAAATAGAATTTGTATCCATCTGGCGACTCAACGCATATTACACCGGCTGATTTGTCTTCTATTTTAGGGAAGCTTGACTCGGACACTGACTTCCACAACTGTTCATCGGAGATTGTCAGACCCTAAACATTCATAGCTAGCTTGGCCAGATCTGTCTGTGAAGTATGAAAATTATTTCCCGAACCAACTTTTTCTGAACAATTCTAAGCCCAGATAATATTTTCGGGTTCAACTCCCACTATTGCAAGAATACTACAATTACTCGGGGCGATGAAAGTTTCACTTCCAAAAAATCAAGCCAAGCTTTTGCAAGTAAGTTTCCTTTGCTTTTTGGAACCCTTCTAAGGTGGCCGCTTCTGGTCTCCTCCGAACAATAAATACCGTAGATGGATACCATATTGATGCAAATTCTCTTTCACGGGAGCCATATATGCATTCCTCAGCAAAAACGAATTGCATGCGCTAACCAAAAAAAATAATGCAGTAAAGCACATGGGCAAATTGAATCGAGAGTCAATGAAATATATCGATAACTGAAATAAAGCATCATAGTGAAAACATGATGCAAAACAAACTAGTAAATTATTTATTTGTTTCTAGCCCAGTGAAGCCGTTGTTGTAACTTATTATAATTGTGCAATTTGATTTTTAACAATATACAACTTTCTTGGAAGGCTGTAGTTAGGCAAGGCGATCGATTCGAATATGTATAAATTAAGAATATTGGGAGATATTTAGAATTAGAAAATTTCTGAAATCATTAGATGCAAATAGTTTTTTTGGTTCATTTGAACAACGAGAAATGCATCAACTGTGTTAAGCTATTACTATTCGAGTGTCAAAACACATGCTCTTAAAAAGCTGTAAAAGTGCCCCAAAAGTGAAGTCGTATTATAACATCCTCGGTTGTTAGAGATCAGTTAAGTCTCAATTACCTTAATTATAGGCTTGAATTTCGTAAGGTAGAATGGCCTAAGGTGGGGAACCATAGAGTATAATCGTATACGTTAGAATGACCTAGAACCTACAAGACATTCGACTAGGGCAGATGTCCAATTAACTTTTGTGGAGTACTATAAACATAGAGGGGAAACTAAAAAACAAAATAAGCAAAAACAACCAAAAACAAAATTGATGAAGCAAAAACCAAAACAAAAATTATGCCTCGAAAAAAAAATAACTTAGAAAAAAAAACCCGACACTACGGGATTCGGTGATATATTGCAATAGGTGGTGGATGCAACAGACTCAACTGCGCAGAGAAAATTATCTGGCTCCAACTGGGATTCGAACCCATGCCCATGGACCTTCAGTCCAATGAGCTAACCACTAAGCCAACCCGACTGGGAATTAAGCAGTGAAAACTTGAGATTTAAACTCACAACAAAGAATAAGGTATTCAACAACCTTTAATAGCCATGCTATTTTTTGACTTTGTACATCAAACTAAAAATGATATGAGGGCAATAGTGTTTGCTTTTCGAAAAAAAAAATTACTGGAAAGGCCCCGTCATTGTCCCCGTCCAATTTTCAGGTCAAGAATGAATGAGTTGTGAGAGCAAGAAAATTATAGATAAGTATGCTTGGCGGTGCACTAACAGCCGTTGTCGGAAACTTTTATCCTTGAGAAAAAATTCAATTTTTGAAAAATCGAAACTATCGGTCCGAGTAATTGTAACTTTTGCCGTAAAAATGCCAGTCTGCCGAGTTGCCACTCTACTTGAAGTTTGTTCAAAAACGGCAGGGTAGTTTTGGAAGGGTAGTTGACGAGAAAAGTCAATAAGTTTCCAAAAAATGGTCAAAGACAAAATTTTTATTTTTGCTAGGACCAAAACTTTTTGAGTAAAAAAATTTTTTGGGTGCCGCCGCATAATTAAAGGAGCTTCCTGAACACGTTCTGAGAATTGAACCCAAAATCTCAAGGTATGACAGGGTAGTTTTCGATAAAATTCAAAATTTTTAAAAACGGTCGAAAAATCAAAAAAAAATTGTTTTTCAGAGGGCGATAACTTCTCGTTTTAAAGTTTTTGTTAGTGTCAGCTAATGCAGAGGAGTTTCCCACTACCCGTTATCTCATTGAACCGACAATATTCCTTCTGCAATACAAAAACCACAGAAGGAAATACGAAGTCAAGGTAAATAAAATTACAAAATGTAGGCGTAAACTAAGCCGGCAATAGATAAGCAGACAAATAATTGTCCGACAATTTTAATTGAAACAGAATATTTCCCATTTGAAAAAAACTGGACCTGGTCAGATTGACCCATGACCTTGCCTATTTACGGAAAAAAAGTCTAGTGCCCAGTTGCAATACCCTTGCTTAACGCATGGGTATTAAATTATCAAGATGTCGAGTTAACTGGAAGGGGTAAGATTGATAAAAGAAATAACTAAGAAATTTAAAATTTTCTACACTAAATTAAAATCCGACGCTATGAGCGGTAATTTTTCAGAAAACAATCATCGCGACCTCTATAAGAGTCTGAACTACGATCATCGACACTGAAAAACATCTGAACATTTTTCTGGCATCTCATAGCTTAAATTAACCTACCGTACCTGGAAGTCGTTTCCCAGTTTGTAGTCCCTCACAGCGTAGTTGTACGTCAGTTCAACCACAAAGTGGTCATCTTCAGGCCCATAGCCCACCATAGTCTTACTCCACTTACCGTCGTACGGCCTACACATACAAAAAAATCCAAAATTACACACAAGACAATTTTTACACCACGAACAAATCATAACTATTATTTTTACAAAAAAAAGCAGCAAAAAAGTTAGGTCAATTGCTTTTCTCGCGTAGAGGTAGCTGGGAAGGACCATTGCTTGGGTGTCAAGCCAAGCATCTCTTCGAAATTCGCATCTCTACTAAGACTATTTACCTATTCCAATCTACCCTATGTCAGATCATCACCCTAAAAACATTTTAATCTCTTATCAAATCAAGTTCCAATTCAACACGGACGTCCGACATGCAACAATGATTTATCGCCAAAGTTAATTCTTAAGGGTCGTGATAAGTAGTCATCAAATTCAATATTGCTTGAAGGCTTCTTTCGAAAGTTTTCTGACAAATACTGATATTAAGCCCTCAATTAACCGATTATCGCCCCCCCCCCCCGAAATTTGCTACCTTACATTGCAGAAATTGACACGATACAAAAAAGAAAAAATATGATTTAAAAACCATCGTCCAGAGTAAAGCACTATGATAAAAAACATCGTACACAGTGGTAACAAAGCCAAAAAAACCAGATCAGATATACGCTGAGCCAAAAAAAATAAATTAAGTAAGAACTTGAAAACTCAAAATGCATTTAAGTCTCTCCTCTTAACTTTTAGATAACTTTCTTTTGCTCATCAAACGATTCGAAATGAAGCTGCCATAAGCGAAAACAAGAGAAAAAGTTGAAAAAACTGATTCAGAGAAAAATTGGACTAGGAAAATTACAACCACCATGAATAACAAAGTTCTAACAGAACGGGTAATTAAAATGCAAACAAGCTCAGGTTTTTCAGTTAGTTGACAGAAAAAAAAACAATTTGGAGACTAAACCCAATTTGAGACAACCTGTCAAGAAAGTTGTTTAATTGAAAAATTGGAACCTGATCTAAACTACATTTTATGATTGGATAATTTAGATATTTTACCAATGTAAAGTATTTAATATTAACCAATCATGATCCATCTAACTAACAACCCACTTATTTGTAAGTGCTGAAGTTACTTGTAATTTCAGCACCAGAGAGATTTGAATTTAACTTAGAAATTAGTTGGACTCTCCCGAGCACTTCAGCAGCCGCAATAAACCAGTATACCCTAGATCTATTGAGCCTAGCAGAGACTAGTTAAACAACCTGAGACTAGATAGTATAAGAGTAAGATTAGGATCGGTATTAGACTAAGAAGTTGCACGAATCTATCCGGCCGAAAATAAGATAGCGTGACGAGCAGACGGTGTACCCTATCCGAAATTACTCTATGAGTTATACACTCCAGTCCTAACTCATCTGGTGCGACCATAAGTCTCGAACAAGACCTTAATAGATTAGAATTAACCAAAATAGATTAGAAATTAGACAAAAACATTTACAAAATGTTATACGACAATAATTTAATCGAAATGTCTCTACGACTCAATAGATCAGAGCCAATATTCCGAACCATAACAGAACTACCCGGAATTGGAAGAAGACCTCGAACCAAAGACGACATACGACAAAGTAGAAACTTGCCGTATAGTTATATGATAGTTCGGCAAAAGCCAGAACAAACTTTTATATTTCGAATACTACTTGCAATGAATTTAGATTTCCATTTACAAACATAAAACCTTGAAGTTACTCTTCAAAATCATTTCAGGCGCTAAACAAAATTATTAATATACAATAACGATTGATAAAAAGATCTAAGATCGTTCTCCTAAAACTCTGCAGTAATATACAAAATATGTTTGAAAAATATTTATTGAAAAATAAAAATAAAAATTAGTAGCATGACAATAAATGGTTAGTAATCATAAATCATCCTGTTGTTCCAGCTCCATCATCTAAAACATAACAGCAATCATAAACCCACTAACATCATCAAAACACTAAATCTTTCCTTTACACACATTTAAAATTTTATTAAAACTTAAATTCACTTAATTTTAAAACCAGATCATCAAGGCTTATCCTTGGATCTTAAATCATTTTCTACTTAATTAAATTTTAAATTTGATCATCAAGGCTTATCCTTGGATCAAACAGAACAACTTGGTTCTCCCCCACCCACTTAATTAGTGTCTAACGACCTCAAACGTCGATTCACTACCCAACCCTTTCTAAAGACCCAAGACTAATAGAAATTTTTAAAAACAAAACTAATCATTCAAATTAGGATAAATAGTGAAGAACTTCGGTTATTCATCCTTCACTTGACCCCTCCTCTTACCAGACCCAGGATAAATCTTAGACTTAGTAAGTTTAAAATAGTATCTAACGAACTACTCGCGTTCTAATTATACCTGAACCTTGTGGATCGATTTACTATTCTCCAACCCTTGAACACAATCACTACCCCTAAGTAAGATTAAGTAAGTTAACACCTTAACTTATACTAGTCACGAGAAAGTAAAAATCATTCTTCGGAATCGATATACTTTTCTCTCCAACCCTGAACAAATAGACCCAGGTTAAGCTAACCAAAAAATCGTAAGAACTAACAGTTTAGGAAAATAGAAATCATTTAACAACCTTTGCATCCGTCATTCTAAACCTTATGTCATTTAAAAACCTAGGAAATAAACAAACAATCGTTTTACACAATTGTGAAATAAATAACAAAAAATACGACCTTGTAATCACACCTCATACACAAACAGTTGGATACATTCGCACAAAACGACAAACACTAAAGAGGAAAATAATAACTAAACAAAGACAAATAACACGAAAAAGATTTTCAAAAAATCGAAACGCATTTTCAGAATCAGAAACCAACAGTTTAGACGAACTTTACAAACTAAAAGAATCAATAGATAAAAATTGCCCACTTCACGATCAACTATATTTTTCTGACTCAGAAACAACTTCAAATTCATCAAAAAGAGGAAAAAGAAGAATAAAAAAGCAGTATAAACACAAACCAGTACATTTGTACAATTGGAATCAACCAATTCGACACATTAATAATTACATATTAACAGTCATCGAACGAAAAAATGAGCTCAACGCACACCCCAGGTGACGAAACTCCAGATGATGATGAAATCTTTCCTTTTATAGTAGACGCAGATACTGATAGAGGACAACACATATTTTGTCAAAATTTACTCGTAAATTTATTTGAACCCGGAATCAGTCCATGTAAAACAGAGTTCCCCGATGTAAAAATCAAAAGACAAATCATAGATCACTATCTAAAAGATATATGCAACATAACACAACAGTATGGAATCTACTCCATAGAATTCACCTCACCAAACCATAATAATAGAAAATATACAATTCAAACAGACGATCTTGATTTAGAATTTTCAAAAGTTTTTTCAGAATATATAAAAAGCATCCGATATCATAACTCACAAAGAGCAAACTCCATATTCACCAATGAAGTTTTCGCAATAATATATAGTTATATTTCGATATTAGAAAACGAAATCCCATTAACAAATGTCTCACCGACAGAAACATCTAAACATTTAAGAGTACGACATGAAATCACACTACTCTCTAGTTATTTAAACATCATTAAAGAAAATTTCACGAAAGACGACGTTTCACAACATACCAAACACGATTTACAAAAAATTTTGGCATGGTTCATAATAGATTATTTCACACACAATATTGATTTAATTGCACAAGCAAGAAAAAATTTTAGACCCCAAAATTCGAACGATGATACCGCTATCACAGAACAATCAGATTATGTTTGGGACCCCGAATGGTCTCATCCCGCATTTATAAGCTTCCCACAATCAATCTCAAGTCAAGCAATAAGTACGATATCTTACATAAGAGATTATGTAAGAGTAATACCATTAACAATTGATGCAACACCATTAAACTATAATACATTTTTACCCGATACACAAAATAATAGTTTAAACTCTACAGTCATACACAACGAAAACCTCAATGGAACTAGGAATCTTACTCAACAAGATATCCAGACACCATCACACTTCATAAATGAAGAAATTGTACACACAACAACTACACAACAAAGTATTTCACCAATACGCCCAAATTTAACAACACCAAGAAATACAAATCCTTCACAAACACAGGTAACCTTACAATCAACCGTTAAACCTTCGGTTGTCCCTAAATATTCACATATGGATTACCAAACATACAGACCCATGACAATACCATCAAAAACACGCAAAACATTCACTAGAAACAACTTTGCAGACCATAATTATAATTATACACATACATCAAAAACAAATTATCAACCACAAAGGAATTTTAATCAATATACAAAACCTCGAAACTGGGATAACCCAACGGCCCAATATAATTCCAAAAATTTTCAACCAAATCCTCCACAGGATCGCAGTGAAAATTACCCATTTTTTCAACAAAATAAAAATAAAAAACAAACATCTTATCAAATGGATTATTTATCCTCAGATGATGATTTCTTACAACCAGATATATTTGCACAAAATACTCAAGAATATCGTAGACAAGGAATACAGAAAACATGTACAAACCATAGAAATTTTTCTCCACAAACAATAGATGCACAACATCAACAACCAATTCAACAACAAAATCCAATTAATACACAATCTTTTCAACCAATTCAACAACAAAATCCAATGACTGCACACTCGTATCAACCATCACAAATGCAAAATGAAATACCACTCCCATATTATCTCCAACAACATGAAATAACAAGAAACCAACTTTCAAATTTTTCTCAAATGCCAAATGCAGCAGAATCATTACAAATGACAATGAATCCATACCTTATGGGTGGATCATCAATAACATCAAACAAACCCTTAATGGTTTTCACAGGAACAGACCCTGAATACTCTGTAGAAGATTATTTAAATGCAGTAACAGCAAATTTGATTTTAAATATAGGACCTGAACCAATTAATACGCCACTACATCAAAACTGGATACATCGACGCACAGCGTTAATACAAACAACCTTAGATGGCGCAGCCCAAAAATGGTTTTCAGTACTACCTCTAGAAATAAAATCAAACTGGAAAAGATTTACACAAGAATTTTCAAAAATGTTTGACTCCGAAAGAAATAAACAACAACAAAGAGTTTTATGTAATGAAATTCGCAGATTACCAAACGAAACCATCAAGCAAATAGCAGTACGAATCGAAACACTAGTTCGAAAAGCATACTCATTAAATACACATGACTATAAAAACACAAAGATGACAGAAATCTTAATGATGACCTTAACACCACAATTAAGGAAAATAGCAATAAAAAAGAGAGCATCCCATCCTTCTTCAATTCGAGAACCCGATTTAGATTTTCGAAAACTAGTAGACAAATTAGAACAAGCAGAAATCACGATGAAACTAGAAGAAACGGAAAATCTGAAATTACAATACGTTAGCAGAATTGAAACGACTCCCACTAATATTAATAATATACAGGAATCAGAAACAGACCTCGTTGAAAAAATCACTGAAATACTCAATATTTACGAAAAGAACCCAAACTTTAAAGGCAAACCATCTTTCAAAAAATGGTGTAATTATTGCCGACGATACGGACATAGTATTTCCGAATGTAGACAAAAACAGCAAGACAATCAAAATAAACCTCAAAAATATAAAGAACCAAATAAATCATTCTATCAATACATGAAAAAAGATCAAAATCTACCGAACAAAACAGTCCACAGCAACAACAGTTCAGGAAAACCACTCCCGAACAATACAAATTATACAAGAAATCAATCACCATATAACTCAAGTTATAGAGGAAGATCACCAGAACGAAGAAACACGAACAATTCATCACAAAATCACTACAATAGACCAAATAGTCGAAATAACTACTCCAGATCAAATTCAAATACACAACGATTTGTTTCTAGATCTAATTCCCAATCAAGAAATAACTACTATCCAAACAACCAATCACGAAATTCATCATACAATAGGAATAGAAACTACTCCTATAATCGAAATAGAAGTTATTCAAACAACCGAAACCAGAATTACCCGAACAATCAATCAAGTAATAACTCATATAATAGATCGAACTATAACAGACAAAACAATAATTACCAAAACAGATCGCGAAATAATTCACAAAATCGACACTCAAGTTATAATAATCGTTATAGAAATTATTCCCAATCACCACACCGGAATAATAATCACTATAATAACTCTAATAATCGTCATAGAAGCAGTACACCTAAACATCAAAGACAAATCAATCAAGTACAAGCTAACCCAGAAACAACATCAGACCCCCCAGGTATTGATGACACAGTTACTGATACGTTACAACTCAATCAAATAAATTGTACATCATCAGATTCAGAAAGTGATACAGAAAACACTCTTTCTATCAATATGATAAAAGTCGAAAATGACTATGAATCTGTCATATATGAACAACCTTTTCCATCACACATATATGAAAATCAATCAGAATTTCTTCAAAATTATTACACTACACCCATAAATTCCACACCAACAACGCAAGAAACAAATGCAAAAAATACTACAGAACAACCCAATAAAAATACCAAAACAAAATGCTTGAATACAAACCACATTTATCAAAATATACAAAAAGAACAACCCAAAGAAAAAATTTGGACAATACCATTTCTCTTAGAAAGCCCAAGAAACAAAGAATTTCAACCACCAGACCTTGAAATAGATTTTTTAATTGATTCAGGAGCAGAATCAAACATAATAAACATTCCCACATGGAATGAAATAAAAACTTTACACCCAAAGCTAACACCTCTTGAAACCTCCAGCAAACTAGCAACAGCACAAGGATCAACACTGATAAACTACGGAAAAATCCAATTATTTCTCCTCCCTACCAGAACAATGGAGCAAAGTAAAATTCTAAATAAGCCATTTAAACAAATATTCCATATCACTGATATTAAATATAATATCATTGGAATACCATTTATTTCGAAGTATATACCAACAATTAACATCCTAAATAGTAAAATATTAATCAAAGATAAATATACAAAAACAAAAGAAACATCCTTAACATTTTTTCAAAGATTAAATAAACAACCACCATTCTTTTCAAAATTCTATCCGATATTTAACCAACAAAGAAAACACCTGAAACCACTATCAGGAAACATCTATAATTTTTCAATCAAACAAGTTCACCAATATGATAAAGAACAAAACAAACAAAAATTTCATATGTCAGAATTTGAATTCAAACCTATTCACAAATTTTTCAAAATCACAATCTCATCCATAAAATATTTGAAAAATTCGAATTCAGATATTATTTCCTTACATGTTTATAACAACACACCTTACCAAGTAACATTACCTTTAGGACTTTTAGGATATTGTGAAACCAACGCTACAATATCACCAATACACGAAAAAGCCTATCGCGTAAATAATATACTCCAATTACTAGATATTTGCCAATCTACAATTCTTAATGAAGAATTATCTATAAATAATATAATAAGTAACGAAAACAGAAATACGGATTATTTCACAAAAACTCCATATTTCAAACCTACATTCAACATAAGTAACTACACAGAGGACCAACAAAAATTTTTAACAATGTTTAATTTCCAACATTCACAAATAACACAAGTCGAATTCGAAAAGTTAGCCAAACAGCTAATTGAATATTCATCAGTCTATGCAACATCAAAATTCGATGTTGGAAAAATCAGTTCATCACTACATCTCCCATTAAAACCAGACGCAGTTTTCAAAAAACAGAGAGCAAGTAAAGTACCAATTCACTTACATGATAAAGTAAACAGATTACTCGATATTTTAGAACAGTACAATATTATATCACCAGTTAATAAAGAAGAACAACCAAAAGGCAACACATTCATCAACCCCGTTATCATTCTAGCTAAAGGAGAATCATTAAAAATCGTTCTCGACGCTAGATACCTCAATTCACTCATAGATGAATCAAAATGCAATTGGCCCATCGAACCAATACAAGTTATTTTAACAAAAATAAACGGCAAATACTTCACAACCGCCGATATGAATAGTGCATACAATCAAATGCCACTAGATGAACAATCACGACGTTTAACACAATTTGTTATCGGAAACCAACAATATGAATTTAACCGCTTATTCTATGGAATATCCATAGGACCAGCAGCATTTTCAGCTTTTATGAGCAAAATTTTTAGACCACTAATACTCAAGAAAAACGCAATCAGCTATCTAGACGATGTTTTTATGCAATCACAAACAAAAGACGAGATGTTCAATGTTTTAGAAAAATATCACCAAATACTTCAGAACGAAAATCTGAAGGCCGCCCCCGATAAATCACACTTCTTTTTGACAAGAGTTAAATTCTTAGGACATAATATAGAAAGAAAAACAATCACTCCATTGAAATCACGCATTGACGCTATTCAAAAACTTCAACCACCAACAAATAAAAAGAAAATCCAAGAATTTCTTGGAATGTTAAACTTTTTAAGTAAATATGTTTATAAAATGCAATTATATCTACGACCATTTTATAACATCCTTAGACAACAAAATAATTTTGAATGGAACACAGAACATCAAACACGATTTGAAGAAATAAAGAAACTTTTAACTGAACAAATTTCAAACACAATTCCAGATTCAAATCAACCATTTTATGCAATGTGCGATGCTTCGAACTTTGGCATCGGTGCAGCACTATTACAATCACATAATGGTACAAATAAAATGAACCTCATATCAGCAAATTCTCGATTATTCACTCAAGCAGAGCTACGACTCTCAACTCTAATGAGAGAATGTACAGCCATAATATATACACTGACAGAATATGAATTTCTGATACTTGGATCAAAACATCCAACAGTTCTATTCACAGACCATAAACCAATCATCTTTCTCTTTACACAAAAATCTAACCCAAACCACCGAGTTTATAGATTTCAACTCATTTTAATGAAATTCCCAAACTTACATATAGTTTGGACTGCAGGAAAAAATCTTGCATTACCAGACACCTTAAGTCGAAATACACCACCTGAATTACTTACACGAAAAACAACAGTTGAAATACCCAAAAACATAAAATTCTACCTTGCAGAAAACGAAACATCACCCCGATTGGAATGCAAATATGCAGTAAAAACTGATATTGAACAATCACAAATAAATAATTTACAACATTTCCCACTTTATTTAGATTGTCAAAATAATCATTATGAAGTTGATTTACTTGGAACATCAACTTTCAAACCAATCCCATATTCTCAATGGATAAAAAATAACACCCAACAAAAACGAACAAAACAACACCTGCCTAAGAAAGACCATTTTCCACTAATTGAAAAAGAAGATTTAACTGATAAAATAAATTTATCAGGACCACAAACAAATGATTCAAAATACACAATAAATCAAGTTTTTGACCTTCACGACCCACTTGATACAATACCCTTATCTAAATTAGAAATCGAAAACATTTTTCTCCCCATAACAGAAATAATTACAATTTCAACACTGAAACAATATCAAAACCTTGACCCAGTAATTCGACAACTGAAATCATGGCACAAATATAAAACTAAACCTATCAAAGCAGATTCAACCATTCTCGGAAACAAAACACTCCTCCGATACTTTCGCAAATTTAACAACACAACAATTAACGAAAATACAGACCTTTTAGAATATAACCTAAATGAATCTACAGTTCCATGTCTCCCTTTAAGTATGATTCTCATCGCTTTTAATATTTCACATACACAAAATATTAAAGGACACTCTGGATCAGAAAAAACATATTCAAATTTTATACAAAATTTTTACTTCCCAAATGCACCAATTTGGATAAAAGTACTATGCAATGATTGTATAGTATGTCAACTAAATAAACCTTACCCAAATCAAAAACAAATAGCACAAAAACAAGATTTTAAAGGACAAAGCTTGTACTTTAACCATCGTATCTCATTTGATACCAAAGGACCAATTTCACCCTCATCAGAAGGAAACTCCTACATTATGGTAATTGTTGACGCATTTACACATTATGTAGCACTTAACCCAGTACCACATTGTAACGCTTATTACGCTTACACAACACTCTATGAACACTGGATAGCAAAATTCGGACTACCAGAAATTTTAGTCACAGACAACGGTACAGAATTCATAAGTAATGAAATTATCACACTATGTCACTTATATAACATTAAACACAAACCACGTACATCTCATGCACCTTGGACAAACGGCCTAGTCGAAGGTATGAACCGTTCATTACAAGAATATCTTAGATGTATCATCAACGGAAATGATACAAAATATACCGAATGGTCAGCAGATGTAAAATTATTTCCCTTAGCGTATAATTCACAAATTACGACAACTTTAGGAATGTCACCATACGAAATGGTTTTTAACCAAAAGCCACGCAAACCAATAATGTTTACAGCAAATTCCCATAAAAACGCACAAGGTTATTGTAAACCAAATAAAGATTCAATTTGTTATAACCTACCTTTACATACACACGATGAAGATCATTTTCATCACCCACAAATTCTTAAATTAGCCTCCGGTACACACACCGAATGGATTTTAAATAGAGATAAGAAACACAATGAAATTTACCAAAAAATAACGAAAAAGTTATTACAAAGACAAAACATAAATGAACAAATCAATTCACGTTTTACACCAGCTTCCGATTTAAAAATTGGAACATTTGTTTTAATACCTAATTTTAATACTCAAAAAGGAATTTCTAAAAAATTACAACCCCTTCGAAAAGGACCATACCAAATAATTGCAAAACCCACTGATGTCACATATAAAATTACCGACTCAAACAAAAAAGAAATCGTTCAACATCGAAACAACCTATTACCTTATTACCCAAAAGAATACGCACTCCGCGAATTAACCCAATTATATTCTTTCACAGGATTAAAAATCATTCAAAATGAACCACATCTGAAAAACACAGAACAAAATGATAACCCCACCGAAAATCAAAACACAAAACCAACCGCCACCAAAAACAATACACCAAACCATAAAGAATCTCCAAAACAAAGAAAAAATAGAAAAATGACAGAAGAAATAATACCCCAAGAAGAAATAGACAAATCTGAACATAGAAAAACAACAAGACTCCGAAATCAACCACGTAAAAACTACAAAATGTTCATCCCCCAATCTAAAATATTAAAGAAAGTAGAATTTAAAAAGTAATTTTAAGATTTTATACTTCACAATCTTGAAACCTCCGTAACATTTTTCATTTCAATTCTTCAAAATAACATGCTCACAAGTACGCAATAATTCTAGTTCAAAATAGACCAATAGGATTCATCCAATCCGCCACTTTCTCTAACTCAAACTAAATACAATTAGACGAATAATCTAGAACTCCAGGCACATCTCTAACTATAACTTTACAACCTCCAGGTCAAAAATAAGCAAACCACTCCAACTTGACAACTAAAATAAATATCACCATAATACCGTACCCCTCCCTTATCTAATAACCCAAAGATCAACAATATTTCCCCAACTCAGACCACGAATACCCCCAAAACAAATTTGATAACTTAGCCTAAAGTAACAAAATGAAGATTTTAATTAGCCTAAAGTATAAAAATCTCACCATACCCCGGATCATTTGACAAACAAAAATAAAGAAAAAGACGACCTCCCAGTCACCATGAAAATTGCCCCCAACAATTTTTTACAAAACTCAACCCACTTGTCAAAAAACTAATAAATAATTCGACCACACTAGAAAATCGCCTCAAACAGCAAAAAATATTCGACCAAGAGATCATTTCTTAAATGCTCTTCTCTCAAACAGTTGCTCAAATACTTATAAATTTTAAACATTTTTTTTCAATACTTGAAGCCTTTATAATATTTCTTTTTGATATACTTGAATATTTTCTAATAATCCTAATCATTTTTTGTAACATTTTTTTAATTTTCTACACTATACTCGAACTATTCCTCCAACTTTCCAAAACCCTTGATTACATCCACAGGTACGAGTCATATAACTTGTCTAAATGATACGAACAATTTTCAGTAGAACCGATATTTTTTTATTGTTTTTAATTTTCATAACATTTTTATCATCCCTCATTTTGACAATATGTAAATGTATAAAGAAAGCAATCTTCACATTTGCCCTAGCAACAATCCTTCTAATTCTTTTTTTGGAAGAATATTATAATAAACACAAAATTTCTCACTAAAGTAATAATTCAAAAAACTATCAAAAATTGCTACCCAACAGTCACAGAATCAGTCTTCACCGACATCATCCCAAGATAACCAAACACCACCTTCAACTACTCAAAATCCTCAAACATCTACACGAATTTCTTTTCAAGACAATCCATACACTTTTGAAGAACGACATGCTCGTTTATCAGAACCACTAGAACCAGTTCAACGACAAGCACCTTTAAGCGAACCAACATATAACCTATACCCAGCACTACCACAAGAACTAAATAGAATAAGAAATTCTAGTCAAAACCAAAATACAGTCGAAATAAATAGACAAATTATACATCCTCGACGAAACAGAAATTTTCAAACTCCCCGAGTTCATTTTGATATACCTCAATCCCCATCACAAACCACTCCAGAAAACCCCATTGGTATATTACCAGAAACCCCTACGCTTCTTTCACAACGTAGCACCTCAAGCCTACCATCAGATTACTTAGGTTCAACACCAACATCTGAGCAAATACGTGAAAATCCCTTTAACCCCCCAAACCAGGCATCACGATTTCCATATTGGACTACACATTCATTTACACAAGGTGAACCAAATTTAGTCAATGACCCCATAGATATTTCTACGGATACAACAACATCCTCATCACTACCAGAAACATTATCACTACCATCAACACCATCAATAAGCCAGTTTTCACCACCACCCTTTAACTTAAATTTTCCAAATAATCTCGACGCCAGATATCGAGAACAATCATCAATAAATATTCCTTTAAGATTAGATTGGAATACATTCACAGCACCTCCACCATTATTTGGACAACATCAAGAAAGTAACCGCCTTCATAACTGGGCACTTAATAGATTACAATATCGCCAAGATATTCACAACGATATCCGTGATCACAATATTCAAATACTCCAACAAAACAGTTTACAATTAAAGTTTGAAATCACAGTTAAGTTAAATAACATTACCCAACATCCCTACCCATTAAATCCACCTAACATAACAGCTCAATCACTACCACCACCGTTTATAACTACTGAAGTAATATATAAATACGACAGATATACCAAAAACACAATTGGTTACATTACATTTTATAATCCATACTCAGGATTATCATACACATGTATATTCTAACATTATTAATTTTTCTCCAACTCCTTTTTCTAGTAATCTCAAATCAAAACATAAACCCTTCCCCTCGTACAGGACCACAAGATTTATTAGTAACACATTACGATTGTGAAGAAAATGAACAAAAAACACTACATAAATATGCAATAAATCAAGTATCACAATGTGAAACTGAACCACAAGCTATAGAAACCACAGATGTAATAGCAACACTCTATTCAAAAGCCCGAGCAACAACAGTTACAGGTTATAAATTCACAGCGACATTTTCCGAAAAGAAAGTACATTGTTCACAAGTCTCCAACGGCAACAAAAACCGACTTGACCATGAATCATTCTATCAAAGTAATATAGAACGTCTTTTACATCTCAACCCCGACGATTGTAAAAATGAATTACTTAGACTAAACATCACACGAAATAAAAACTCCCAAAGAAAGTTAGTTAATTTTCAAGTTTTTCCAGACTCTGTACATCAATCACAACTTGAAAGACACCAAGGACATATAAAACTAGACGAAAAATACCCGTATAACGGCGCACACGGACGATTAACCTATGACCTACACGATAAACATTGGATACCACACATTGGTATAAATAACCCATCAAACTGCAAAGCAGACACAAAAAATAAAGGATACCAAGAAATAATGTTTTTCGATTGGAAAATACAACTCGAAAAAATACAACTAACACGAGATTTATCTGATAATACAATGATCTATCAAGGAATCCGACTACCTTGTAAAAATGATCAAGGATATTGCGACCCTACAACAAGAACACAAGCAACAATTGTTTGGTTCCCCGAAGATACATGTACAACATTTCAAGTAGCAAAAATACACGCTCGTATGATAAAATTTCACGAAAAATATTTCATACAATCAATTCCTTATGAACAAGTCCATCCATCACGAAAACTAAGTTCTAATTTTAGAAACATTGACAATATAGAAAATAAATTGACACGTTTTCAAATATATCAAGAAACAGAACTTGCATGTAAATACAGGAATCCACTTCACAGAACACAATACTCTGAAATATTAGTTGAATACGAAAAAGGATTCGACATGACCACTGGAAAAGTAAAAATCGACCCATATGCCACAGGTCATCCTCCAAACGAAGGAACATCCTATATACCAGTTAATTTTGAAAAAAGCAACGGACAACCTGGTGGACATCTAAAACCCCATGACACCAGAAGCACACGCTTACAAGAATTATCACTAATGAATACTACATATTTCGGTAATATCCACTATGATATTCATTTAGATATGAAACTAGATTATACAATTAGCCGAATTTTTCAAGAAATGTCACTCTCCGAATTAGAAACACTACACCAACTATGCGAATTAGAACGAACACAAATATTACAATCACTTGCACTAGCAGTATTAAAAATACCCTATGCAGGATACTTATTATCAGGAAATAGATCAAATTTTTTAGACTACGAAGGAAACATCTTATGGTTTTATACTTGTACCAAAAAAGTATCACCACTATACGTTTTTGAAGATAAACGATGTTATAAAAGAATCCCTATCTTTTATAAGAATAAAGTACATTTCGTGGATACACTTTCACGAAGAACCTATTTCTGGGATACCGCAGTCCCATGTGGATCAGAAAACAGCCACAATGTAGTACAACTAAACCCTGATGAAAATAAATATTATCTTCTCACTCCATATCCCACATTAATGCAATCACTCAAAAAATTTTCACCAGAAAGCATTCGCGCTATCGCTCGAAACCCAAATATAGACTTACAATCAATAGGAATCTATTCAAAATCAGATATTCAACATCACATTAGAACACAACAATTCCAAGAATTATTAACACAAATGGACACTATACAAAGACAATCAATTGACCAAAATCTACGCAAACTTGCAGAAACCGCAGGTTTTGCCGATATCTACACACAAGACTATAGCGGATATTTTAAAGACATTAAAGATTATATATATCTAAACGGCGAAAAATACCGTCCCCAAGATATATCACCAATCAACATTTTTAGCTTTGTTACACTCAAGAATGAAATCCTTGATTTTCTAGGATGGCCCTACTACATCTTAGAAAAATTGACTATTTTATACGCAATGTTTAACTTTATTGGATTTCTTTTCTCACTCTTAAAAGGAATCTACAATACATGTGCTATACACACACAAGTAAACAGACAAGCAAGCGTAGCACGCATACTCTTTGCAGGATTTTTTGGAATTTTTTCCACATCTATCAACAAAATTCTTTTAGACGCACAAATAAAAGAATATAACACAAAAATAGCAACACGACAAAATACATACGACGAAGAACATAACAATGTAGACATAACGCCAACGGCACCACAATTACCAGCCCTACCAAATAACCATCCACTATCCCTAGTCCCACGAAATTTTCGAAATTTAGCCATCACACATAATCCAAATTTTCGACTCACCACATCACAAAGTCCCATCCAACATATAATGACACACCAGTCACAAGATGATAATACTTATGAACAAATTATTGAACAACCCCATACCACCGCTTTTCAGTCTCAAAATAATCATTTTTTTAGCCCACGATGAGCCGCCAACTTGGATCACTACACCGATCAAATTCCCACCCAACCAATCTTACCTCTCCAATCCCAATAATACCACTTTTTGCTTTTCCGCCACCCGATTTTTCACCTAGTAATGTAACATCAGGCATGAATTCCGACACTAATTCACACATCTCAGTTTTATATTCCATCTCACAACTCAATAACCCGAATATTGAAACCCCCGATGAATTTGCCGACTCAGAACCATCCCCATCCAATAATTTTCATAACTCTCTTAATTTTTCTCAACCCCCTTTTCAACCCATATTATCCAATAACCCTGACCCAATCACCCCCACACCCTCTTATGCTTCCCAAGTTACCCCAACCTATTCCTCATACCATTCTGACCAATCATCTCATTCTCCAGACACCCCCCGAATCTCCCCAGAGCTAGATAATTTTATTACCCTCCAACAACAACCCTACCACCTTAACACCCCGACCATAAACCAAATCTCCTCCACTACAAATTCATCCAATCCCCCTACACCCTCTTCAAATTATACTGAATCATTAACACCATCATCCACATCCACTATATCTTCACTAAACACTAATAGAGCTTACCGCACTTTTAAAAGAAAATTCCCCAACCATCCTTTCCCAGCAAAACCAGGAACAGCCCGTGAATACATCAACCACCCCCAGCATACTAACACTAAAGAATTTTTAGCTATCACTTTACCCTCGTTTCCACAATACACCTTAAATACCCCTCACGACGCTAACGAAACACGCAACTTTGTAGATGAATACGTTTTAATGCCCACTCTCTCTTGGACCTCATACTATCATTTCACTAACCCTCTTTGCTTACCTTTATCCAACACTTCCATCGATATAGAACGAAACAAAGACATGCTATATCAACTAACTACACCACTAACCGCTAGACAGTTTACTTACGTTGGATATAAAAAATCACTAAAAATACACACTGCACCTAGAGCTAACGAATATACACTCGAATACTATGATCACAACATCATCAGAGCTAACCAAGATCAATTCTTAGACGACGATCGCTTCGCTAATCCACAAATTACCGAGAAATTTTTCATCAAGACACCATATGTATTTACACTAAACATCTTCGACCGAAAGTTTGATCACATTATTTCAGAAGCACTAACAAACACACAAGCATACGAAAGTTTTAAAGAACGCTTCCAAATCTTTTCACTAACCTTTCATTTCCTTGCACCACACGAAAGAGATTTGCACTGCTCACATGATATTATGTTGCGCACTAAACAAACACATACATACAGTTACTATCGTTTCATCCAAAATCACTTTGACCTCCACACACCCTCTAGACAACCACACCATCGTTTTCAATTCATCAATTCAAAATACACTTCACCGTATTTCCTAAATTTCACATATTGTATTAAAGACACTAACCTCCATGGTATTCTTCGTAATTATGACCCCATAACCCAAATGTACATTTTCTGCCCCATCACCAAGACCTTCAACGCCGAAGAATCCCGACTCTTCCTTATCCCGCACGAGTTTGTACAGCCTATAGAAATCCCAATTTTAGAATTCATCCACAACACTAAATTCAATCACAAATTATATAATCTAATCCAAAACACACCTTATGAGTTTGCAGTTGGCACTGAAGAACTAACCACTATTAAGGCACTTCAATTGCTTTGGCCACTGCTTCAGACTAAAAATATCATCCGCATCTTAGCTAAACTACTAACAACTTCAGAACTAATTCACGACATCTTCCCCCACGGTTTTTTCCCCGACGACTAACAGGTAAGTATGAATTAAATGAATATTACTAACTAATTAAAATATTAAAAACTCACCATTCTTTATCCATGTTTTCTTTAGATTTTTAGCCTTCATCCGACAATCACCTACAAAAACCACAAAAGACAAATAAAAATCGCAAATTTCATCAAACAGATTTCAAAAATTCTATTAATCTTTTACACTTATAAATTTATAAATTTAATACCAATGCAGTAAATTCATTTCTAAAATTTTCCCCACAAGCAGTAAATTTAATTATGATGAAAATTTGTAACTTAAAATTCCCCCATAACTAGCAGTAAATTTCCAAATTCTATGCAGTAAATTAATAAAATGCAATTGCAGTACTAACCTTTTGATATTTTCATTCATTCGCACAGAAATTCTATCCACACTCGCACAGCTCGCCCACGAAGAATTGTTTAAAATAATGAATTTCAGTTTCAAGTTTTCACACTCAACAACTCTAACATATAATAACATGTTTCAAACTTTCCTTTAACCCGGTTGGAAAGGAATCATATACTAAACAAAACTAACCAACGCAGCTTACTAAATACCACAAATCATAGAATAACAGCATGACTAAGAAAAGGAAACCAACGGTACCCAAACCGGATTAACCCAGTTTAAAACTGGATAATTTATTCTTTTGAGGACTATTATAAAGTCTAAGAAAGAAATAATAAAACACAAAAAAGTCGAAAGACAAACCCATACCACAAACAATTTGCTTTTTGAAAAAAGGACACAACCAACAAAACATAAGAAAGACCACAACAAACCCAACATAAAACGTTGTCACATAACAGGACCCCTCACAAAAACCGCATGAAATCATACTCCCACTCCTGGCCTAACCCACCAGGAAGGACGTCCTGAGCATGCTCTATAGCCGGCCTAACCCACCGCGCTACATCCACGCTTTGTGACCACACCACTATTTTTAATAAGAGCTACTCAAGTGTGAGTAACTCTTCAAAATAACCGAACTAAAACAAAAAGCTTTTGTGAAAACAACTAACTAAAATCATAATTAAAAAATATTAAACTAATAAATGTTTTATAAAATGTAAATTACATTATGCAATACATAGATCAGAATACAACACCAAGGACGAACATCTAAAGACAAAACGACCCCACTACACTCGAGAGAGAATGACCAACCACAATCGATATGCCACCCACAATCACAACTCAAAGGATTTAGAGTACGACTTGACTTCGCAGAAAAGGACTTCATTGAACTAGACCAATGACCACCTCGATGTTCAAGTATACGTACAGATCCGAGTAACCAGGCATCCCCTCCACGCACTGATCTCCTGATCTCCACGCCATTCCCAAGTTAGATCAGACACAAAAGAAGTTCTCCACGAAGAACAGAAAAACCTGACATAGCCAACCATTCTGAAATCAGATTTGAGTTTGTTGCAAAGACTTAGTCGTTGTCACTAGAAGACACAACGTCTTATGTCTCTAACTCCAGCTTCCTGGAACTTCTTTAATAAAAAGGAAACAGAAGAAATAAGATGTTCGCCAAACACCAACGTCCATCATCCATCCTTCGAATTGCAGAAGAACTATTCTAAAAAACTCTGTAAAACCCGGATGGGTGGAACCTGATCTAAACTACATTTTATGATTGGATAATTTAGATATTTTACCAATGTAAAGTATTTAATATTAACCAATCATGATCCATCTAACTAACAACCCACTTATTTGTAAGTGCTGAAGTTACTTGTAATTTCAGCACCAGAGAGATTTGAATTTAACTTAGAAATTAGTTGGACTCTCCCGAGCACTTCAGCAGCCGCAATAAACCAGTATACCCTAGATCTATTGAGCCTAGCAGAGACTAGTTAAACAACCTGAGACTAGATAGTATAAGAGTAAGATTAGGATCGGTATTAGACTAAGAAGTTGCACGAATCTATCCGGCCGAAAATAAGATAGCGTGACGAGCAGACGGTGTACCCTATCCGAAATTACTCTATGAGTTATACACTCCAGTCCTAACTCAAAATAGTCTCGTACCCGGTTGCAACACCCTTGCTAATCGCAAGGAAAAATATTCTGGGTTTTGATTCTCACTTCAATCACGATCGAACATTTCAAATCTCTTTTAAATTTTGAAACGGTTTGCTTGAAAACTTTCGTGGAAAAAGTTCGTATTATCGATGTGCAAAAAAGACGTAAGCATGACATTAAAATAGCACGAAAATCAGTATTTTGTCGAGCTCGCACACTGAAGGCAAGAACTCTTTTTAAGTGAAGATTTAAAACAAAAGTCATTAAAAATTATGTGAGCAATTAGAAAAGCTTCGTGAAAAATGGTGTCTTATATTTCAAATCCACGTTATTCAACTCCCTATTTTTACTCCCGTTTTTTCTTACCCAGTAAAAAAAATAACCCCACCACATTTTGACTCCCTTTGAGACCGATAATTGAATTCATATTAAGTGACTTTTTCAACCATAGTAAATTTCCAGTTAAGTATACTAATTGAGGCCAAATGAACTATTCTTAATTCACTTCATGCTTTTAACCGCTCCAAAAAATTGCATTTGGATTAAAAAAAATACAAATAATCGTTCATTCACGGGTTTAAAACAGAACATAGATGATGCTAATTCGAAGCAACTTGGACGTTCGTGTACTTTATTCAAGCTGCCCTACACGTTAACCGTTTCAGAACCATCGTGCTATAATGTTCGAAGTCTCCTGTATTTTTGATTTTAACATCGACAGCAATATAAGAAGGTCAAAAAATTTTTTGAAACCAGGGCTTGAAATTCCTACAGGAACACCCGATGCTCGATTAGTTTCAAAAATCATCAAGGATCTGTGCAATAGTGTTATCCAAACCATCGCAGCCTTCACCGCAATTCAGCCAATAACAGACGACATTGCCACCCAACTAGCCCTCCCAACATAGAAAAACTTAGTTCGGTCTGCACAACGCAAGCGCAGGCAATGTGAACAGGATTTAAAAACTTCCCCAGCAACAAAAAATCTCGAAAAACGCGAACTATTCAAAAACTTCAAGGTTTTACAGTTGAGAACATAAACAACGATAAAAATTTTTTTATTCAGTGACCCCGGAAGACTCGCAAAAAAAAACACAGACTCGCAAAAAAACCTCCCAAGTTGATGAGATAAGCACTTGATAATTTGGATCAAACTAAAATTTGAAGTCTCGGTTAATTACAACCGCATTTTTGCAAGTAGCAAGCACACTCGCATGCCAATCTGAGCTTCCCAGATCTAAAGTTTCTTTGTAAAATTGGCCTGAATATATAAAAAAGTATCAAACATATTTATTCCTCACTTTCTTCAAATAGTAAGAAAAATGAGTTCTATGGCAATAAAGAACTAGAAAATTGAGTTAGATCCAATTTTATTACTTTCTGTAAGCAAATTAACGAGCGCAATAAAATTAACTGCGTACGTACATATCGCATCTTTAATACAAGCCTAACAAATACGTGGTGAAGGTGTAAAGAGACCAAGAAATGGGGTCTAGCATAAAAGTCTCAAGATCGATTACTTTATTTGCTGAAGAGGTGAGTTTGTTCACTGGATCCAGTATTTCAACTATTTGCTCACCCGTTGCAGGCAGCTTTGCATCCCTCTTCAAACTCCTCGTGTCTCAAAATCTGAAAAAAATAAGAGCTTCCTGCAATTTATGACACTGCAGAGCTGCATGCAGAGGTGGAGTTGAGCATCGCAACACCTGCGATGAAAAAAAATCACGACTCTTGTTTTACTTTTTCATTAAAAAAACTACAGAAAAAGTTGTTCTGTTTTTTCTTAAATTAAGTGTCGTTTTTTTGTGTGGTTGGTGTGATGAGAAAAGTATACGAACGCGTGTAAAAATAGAAAATTACTTTTTAAACTTTTTGCGCAATCTTTTAAATATTTTTTCAGAAAACATTTATTGGCAAGGAAGCTTTAAATGAAGCGTCTACAACAGGTTTTACTTTTAGTAAAATTAAGTCTTTTAGCTGAATTGACCATTTTATTAATTTTAATGTAACGAACGTTATTCGATCGCGTTACTCGCTCGAAATTAGTCATATTCTGAAACCATTTATTTGACTTACTTCATGAATTTTACATAAAGAACGTTCGATGCGTTGCTAGCTCGAAATTAGACTAAACTTCAAACCAATTTTTCTCGATAATGGAACCATTTTTTAATTTAATGTCCGAATCACGACTGATAGGGCTATATTATGAAATATCACTCGAACCATTCAAATAATTATTTGTGATAACAGATTTTGCGTCAAAAAGAAAAAAAAACTAAAACACACCCGAATACAAATTTCCTTCCTATTTTCAAAGTCGGAACATCAAAAAACAAACCGAAAAAAATCTAGCAGTTAAATTAGCAAAAATCAGCACGCTTGAAACCAAGACAACGACCAGAAACACTGAAGCCGATAAATTTCATTTAAATATTTATCAACATCAAAAACAAGCCAAGGCTGCTACTAAGCCGACACATATTTGCGCTAAAGCAGGAAAACCGACAACTGTTGAATTTAAAAAATAATTTGGTCAATATAAATCAAAATTTCAAAACCTTGAAAGAAGCTGAATAGATCAACAATCTAAAAGGGAAGGCAGATATGAAAAGCAAACCGGAAAAACAGAGGCACAAACCTTAAAGCTCGCACAGGCCCATTATATCGCACAGGCCCATTGCATTACTTGACCAAAAAATTCACAAGACAGACATTGGGCAAAGAAAGAACCCTACCTGCACTTGCTGCACTTGAAGTTTTAATAAATTCGTTCATGCTGATTGATTTTGAGCTCGTTAAATACAGAAAAAGCTGAAAAAACTAAAAATTTAAAACCGGGGTTTAACACTAAAAACAATCATCACAGAGGCACTTGTGTCACGACACACACATGGCATGACAGACCAGCTGACAAAAAAGAAGACGAAGGTCGCTTAGTCTCAAAAAAATTGAAACGTCAAAAAAACTAGATGAACCGAAATTTTCATATATTTGTCTCGAATTGTCTTCAATGAAGTTCAAAAGTAACGAGACAGAAACGAAATTTTTAAGGATGTGTCGAGTCATTAGTCAATACTCGAATTCTTCTTTGGCTACCCACGAATTTCGTGTAGTCAAATGTTAGAGTGTTCACAATTAAATTCAAAAAACGACATTAACTGCATGAGAATTAATGATCTTTAACATCCTCTAGGAACTTTTTTTACTTTCCCTGAGTGCTACTAGCGCAAGTTTTACGGCAGGTCTAGTTATTTTACCTAGCTCTATTTTTAACACGCACGAACGAACTCTGCCGTCGAGGCCGGTGGAAGTCTCGATAAACCACCAGATTCCACGCGGAATAAAGTCAATATTGATACGAAGTATCTAGTTAATCTCTGACTGTGACCATTTGGTGGACCGGATACATGTTTGGGCCTATTCTTTCAGCCTTCGGCGCCAGACGCAATGCATCTTTTCCTTCAGAAACTTCCAAGATTTTGAGGACAGCTTGCTGATTGGTTGATCACTGAAGGCCACTGGTGGTGTGTAGACAACTGTTTTGGCGTCAACGGAGGTTCGTCCGTGAGATCGCAGTTGACATGTGTTAATGGCCGTCAATTCAAAAGACCTTCCCAAAATTCGGAACGAAAACTCGTTCAATCATCTGAACGAGTCTCTCCCACTTACCACCAAATTGACTGGCAGAATGAAGGTTCATATTACAACCTATAATTTGATCCTGTTAATAGCTTGCTTTCTCTTCCGAATGAAACTAGCTCTGAACTAAACAGCTTGCTTGCTCCGATAAAACTTGCAGTGTTGTCCGAGAGTAGTTATTGCTGTGAGCCTCGACGTGCTATAAATCTGCGAAAAGATGTCACGCAACCGCCCGTTGCGGGGTTTTCTCTAGTTTTCAAATGTATAGCACGAGTTGTGAAGCACGTGAACAAGCAGATATAGTCCTTCGTCGTTGATGAATTTTCAGCAATCGGAAAAGATCAAATGTAGTCAATGCAGGCATCTAGGTCTTGAAAGCGAGTGGCAGGAAGTACTGACCTGAAGCTACTAAGCCCATTTTCCCTGAAATCGCCTGCAGAATCAGCGATGGCGAATTTGTTTCAGAGCCTGGTGGAAACCAATAATGAGAAAGTTCTAATGGAAGATTTCTCTCCGCGTGGCATCTGACCACTCGGACGAATTATCGAGACCTTCACCGGGCCTGACGATACAGGGCGTTCGAGCGTGATAAAAATAGCGGTAAAAGACAACTCGACCCGCCGTAAAACTTGCGAGGGACAACAATAAAGGCTCCTTCAAGGATGTTAAGGATCATTAACTGTCAAGATATTAATGTCAATTTTGTGATTTCTGAATTTCTTAAATGTATTTGTGAACACTCTCTAACAATTGACTGTGAGCTATAGTTGGGTAACCAAAGAGGTGAAGCCAATGTAATCGAGAGATTGAATAATAACTCGACATAAAAATAACACGGAGAAGCGGAGCGAGGCTCCGCATCATTTGCGATACAACAAAAGCTTAGCACTGCCAACTAGACATTAAGATGCAAATAACTAAAACGAAAAAAAAAACGTGGAAATACAAAAAACCAACAACTTTTTTGGAAAAACGAAACAAATAAATCTCACAGTAAACGGCGAGAAAAACAAGCTTTCAAAAAGTTCCGAGAGTTCACTAAAACAACAACAAAAAGTTGATAGGTATCAATTGATGCGAAAATAAAAAAAGGCAATTTTAAGTGTTGTCTTCAAAAACACCTGAAAAATATCAACCACTTTTCTGGAAAAACGGAAAATTCAAATTCAGAAAAACAGACGAAAAATACAGCCACTAGTATTAAACAAGCTTCCAGTTTTTTGTGACCGCTGACTAAGCCGACACCACATGATTAGACGCCAATTGACCCGAAAACATAAACTTTTTGAGCGATTAAAAAGATTGAACTTGAAGTTCTATACCACCAACCGACCTAATTTATTCAAATGAGAACAATCATTTTTTATTCCTGAACCGATGAAAAATAAGTCACTATAACGACAAACACTAGAATTAAACAAGCTTCCAGTTTTTTCCGAGCGCTGACTAAGCCGACATCACGTGGTTAGACGCCAATTGATCCGAAAACATAAATTTTTGAGCGATTAAAAAGATTGAACTTGAATTTCTATACCACCAACCGACCTAATTTATTCAAATGAGAACAATCATTTTTTATTCCTGAACCGATGAAAAATTAGTTCACTATAACGACACAAAGACTAGAATTAAACAAGCTTTCAGTTTTTTCCGAGCGCTGACTAAGCGACATCACGTGGTTAGACGCCAATTGATCCGAAAACATAAATTTTTGAGCGATTAAAAAGATTGAACTTGAAGTTCTATACCACCAACCGACCTAATTTATTCAAATTAGAACAATCATTATTTATTCCTGAACCGATGAAAAATTAGTTCACTATAACGACACAAACACTAGAATTAAACAAGCTTTCAGTTTTTTCCGAGCGCTGACTAGGCCGACACCACGTGGTTAAGAGCCAATTGATCCGAAAACATAAACTACCTAAACAAATTGTTATAAAAGATTTTTGAACGATTATAAAAATTAAATTTGAAGTATTATACAACCAACCGATCTGATTTATTCAAACAAGAACAATCATTTTTTATTCCTAAACCGATGCAAAATAAGTTCACTATAACGAAAAAATATGAGCTCTCGGGTTGAGCTCGCGGGGTGGTCTCAAAACATTGAATGTAAATCAACGACACCTGAGACTAGAATAAAAATGCTCACAACGCAAAAAAATCGTGATGTGGCAATTAAGGCCACAAAACATAAGCCGACAAACTATAGTCCAACGAATCATTTTTCCCAAAAAAAACCATTTCGGACATTGAAAAAAACAAGGTCCGACCGGGGCTCGAACCCCGGTCATAGAGTGCTACATTACCTCCAAGCCATTTGAGAGGGCCTGGAAGTTGCTAAGAATCGATATCAAAGCAACATCAGTTTCAATTACGAACGTTTAAAAGTTGTTTATGGGAAAAAAGTCTAGTTCCCGATTACAAAATCTAGTTCCCGAGACTTGCTCTCTTAATTGTAATAAAAAACATAAAAACCGAAAAGAAAAGATTAGAAGAAACTTGCTTTCACAATTGTAATTAAAAACATAAAAACCGAAAAAACACAAGTAAAATATAATTTAGTTCGCTCATCAAACGACGCAAAATAGTTCCCTTAAGCTGAAACTATTTCGGTGAATGGCAAATAGACGGGGCTTATCCAGACAATGAACTTAATAGACAATTATCAGACAGGAAAGCAAACAAAACAGGTTCAAGGTACCAATTAAGAAAATTTTGATCCGATGTTTTAATTCGATGTTTGGACAATCAAGTTGTATAAAAATGTGTTCGCTTTCCCCCAAAATGCATGCATTTTATTTGTTTTGTTCGTTACTCAGTTCACTGTTTAGATCAGATCCGTCTCCTTGTCCTTTGCCACAATTTCAGCCAAATACATCAAAAAAAGTATACCAAGTCGAGATTGGTATATTAACAACCAACATTAAATACAAACTTCGAATAGAACGGACTTGATCCAATAAAAAGTTGATTCGGCTGAAAAATTTTAAGTGAGAACATATCGATGAAAAGAAGCAAAATTGTTGCGTGATTTACCAACCTTCATACCCAGAACTTGGGTAAAGAAATCGTAATTGGCCTTCCTGTTTCCTATCTTAAGCACAAAATGCAGAGCGCGACCAGACACCCCGCCAGCCATATTGCATCTGAAAATTATTCAAACATTGCCAACTGACAGTTGGAAAAGAGTAATGAACACAAGGAAACTGAAAAAAAGCAACTTGTTTTTTCAAAAATCTTCAACATTTAAATTTCGAAGAAAAAAATAGCTGGCCTTAAATCTCTTTGCATTTGTAGAACAAATTATGAAAGAATTTTTTTTGTTAAAAATAACCCAATTTGAGAAAACTGGATCAATGGGTAAAACTTTTACTCCACTGGGAAATCTGATAATTAATTTCCCTTTAGGAAATTAGAATTCGATCACGTTTTTCGGGACCTTTACACTTTTGCTGTTCGATAATGAAGTTTGCCTTCTTTTTAACAATGGAATTTCAAATATTATTAGCAGAAATACTTTAGAAAGAGAATAATTTCCAAGAGTTTTTTTTGAAGAGAGACGAAGCTACAGTTCGCAAAAAAGCACAAAAGGTAACACTAAAACTGCAAAAAATACACAGAAGCTAAGCTGAGCTCCGCGTCACTTGCAATACAGAAAGCCACCAAATCATTAAAAAAACAACCGAAAAACAAGACTCGAATATTTCATATATTGCTCTAAAAACGAAACTCATTTTGATATTAACCCGTGGCAAAACGCAAAAGCCAGCATTGGACAAGCAAAAAAATACCGAACAGTAACTATGACAAACCAGAACAAATGTTATTAAAAAACTCCAAGCGAGAAAATCAAGCAGAAAATGTAAAGATGATGGGCACACAGTCACCATAAAATTGGAACAATTACTCACAGAAGCTAAGCTGAGCTCCGCGCCACTTGCAATACAGAAAGCCACCAAATCTTTTAAAAAAACAACCGTAAAATAAAACCCTAATATTTCATATGTTGCTCTAAAAACGAAACTCATTTTGATATAAACCTGTGGCAAAACACAAATGCCAGCATTGGACAAGCAAAAAAAAAATTCCGAATAGTAACTATGACAAACAAGAACAAATGTTATTAAAAACTCCAAGCGAGAGAATCAAGCAGAAAATGTAAAGATAAAGGTCACACAGTCACCATAAAACTGCAACAATTACACACATAAGCTAAGCTGAGCTTAGTGCCACTTGCGATACAGAAAGCCACCAATTCATTTTTGAAAAAACGACGTGAAAACAACACCCGAAAATGTCATATGTTGTTCTTAAAACGAAACTCATTTTGATGAAAATCTGTGGCGAAACACAATAGCCAGCAATGGAAAAAAGTAACTTTTGATTTTTGCCAAAAATCCATCTGCCATTAATTTGAATCGATGAACAACAAAAACTCTCAGAGATCATAAGGCATTGAGACGGAAACTTACTCTGAACTAAGTCCAAACAAACAGACGAAACAAATTAGCAAAATTATAAAAAAAAAGGTTACAAAAACACTGTCGTCTATTTCAATTTTTTTCGCTATCAGAATCTTTAGGTGGTGTAAAAACGAAATACTTAATTTAATTTCGCCAGCTAACACTTAAATTACAAATTTAACGAAAGCATTGAGCCGAACGAAAGGAAAACATTAAGTGACTAGAAACAAGTAGCTAAACAAACTAAATTTGTTATTTTGAAATAAACATATTCTGAAAATTACGAGCAAAGAATTGCTTGAAAACTTATAGGAAATTTGTGATCTTATAGCACTTAAAACCTCCTAAAAACAAGTCTCTCGGCTAGAGAAATTATCGTTCTACAAAACATATAGATTAAAAAGCACTCAAAGTAAAATAAAAATCAATTGACGATTGGAAATTATACCAAGGAAATTGCGAATGAACTCATGACTTCAGTTACCTTCGCTAAAAAGAATATGATACCAGCAGACCGCTCAAGAAGCATCGAAGAAAAAATCAGAACAAACCTTTATTGAAAAGAAAAAATCCAAAACTTGAACAATGAGGCGAAACTGAAAGCCAACAAAAAATGAGGAAAAAAACGCCAAAACAATAGACAAAACTTTCATAATTTTGTCTCAAAATGAAACTAATTTTGACGAAAACATGTGACTGAACACAACAGACAGCATTGAAAAAGCATTAAAAAAATTACCGAGCGGCAACTATTTAGACAAAGTAGGGATGAATGGTCATAAAAAATCAAACGTAGAATTGTTTAAAAGCAGAAAATGTAGAGAAACAAATTGGTAACAAATCTATATGCCAATAATTTGAATCAATTAGCAGCCAAAAATTCTCAAACATCACGATCAATCAAGATGAAAACAAGCTCTGAACATATAAAGAAAGACAAAATTGATGCTGGCGAAAAAGCTGTCGTCTATATAAATTTTTTGCTATCAGAAAACGTTGATAAGTATAAAAACGAAACACCTATTTTCATTTAAGTTGTGTACACTTAAATTGCGAAGAAAAAAATTAATAGAAAGACCGAGAAGATAACATTTAAAGTACTAAAAACTAACAGCGAAAATAAACTAAATTCGTTAATTTGAAATAAACAAATTCTGAAAGCCATGAGAAAACATTTTTAAAAAAGGTATTTTGTCGTCTGATAGCATTGAACACTCCGCAAAAACGGATTGAAAACTATTCCGATAAAATTGCGAATGGACTAATGACAACAAGGACTAATAGGATAAGAACAGCAGCCCACTCAAGAAGCATCGAGGAAAATAATCGAACAAAAACTTGGAAAAGAGAAAAACGAGAAAAAAAATTCAAAATTCAATAAAAAGTCGGAAAAGCCATTAAAAATTTCAAACATAACTTGTCAAAGTTGAACCAATATATAAACCAAAAACGATTGGAAATGAACAAATCACAGAGGCGAAACCGAGCTTCGCGCTACTTGAGATATGATACAAAACAGCCACTGAATCTTTTAAAAAATCAGAAATTCTGAAATATATCAATGCGAATAAAAGCATGTTAAAAATTTCACAAAAAAACAATGGAAGGTAAAAATAGAATCAGAACAAAAAAGCCAAGCGGTAAAAAGCCGAAATACATGAGACAAAAATCCTTTAAGCCTATAAAATTCTAAAATAAAAGACTTAAGAAAGAATAAAATTTTTTATCCCCCATTAACCTCATTACACACAAGCACACAAAAAATTTTTGGCTCTTCACACGACAAAATATAAGGTAAATAAGCCGATATTAAATAGGCCGAAACTTATCAACCGAGAGAAAAATTATAAAAAGACTCAAAAACTAATTAATAGTTGCTAAAGCCTCATCCCCTTCAACACACACACGCACACAATTTTTTTTCGCTCATCAAACGACAAAATATGAGGTATATAAGCCGATATAAAAAACACCTAAACTTATTCAACTGAGAGGCAAAAACAATAAAGAGAAAAAAATAAAGGACGCAATCTCACGTCAATAAATCGAAATATGGGCCGAAACGTATTCAACCGAGAAAACGGAAAATAGAAAAATTAAGTTTTAAAAAATAAGTTGGTTAAATTACAACCAACCTAACAAACAAATTTCGAATATGACAGATATTCAAAACGCTAATATGCTGAAAATGGAGATCATCCTGTGGGCATAAAAAGTAGTTGTTTACGGTAAAAAAGTATAGTACCCGATCCCAATATTCTTGCATATCGCAAGTGTAAATATTAGGTAAATAAGCCGAAGGAATTAAAACTGACACTTAACAACTGAAAAACAGACAAAAAGTATTTAGTAAAAAACCATACATAAAAGTCTTGTATCGACTACCTACAAAGCAAGCTTTGGCCCTATACAAGCAAAGTTATTTAGGGAAAAAAGTCAATTTCCCAGTTGCTATACCCGTACTCGTCGGAAGGGTAAAAAAAGCCATGAAAGAAAAAAATCCTTGAACAACGAACATTCGCTGTTTACCGTTTCGCTCCGCCTGTAATTTTTTATATGCCTTAATTTTGTTTCCGCGGTCGGTCCATTTGCAAGTGAGTTAATTTTCGAATAATAACCACATTGGGTCTCCGTATAAAATCAATGACATAGCAAGGGATAAAATGTTGATCAAGTATATTTTGCCATTTAACCAATAGTTTCATCTAATTTAAAAATGTTAAAAAAATCAAATTTTCACACACGTTTTTTTTGTAATGCTGGGAAAGTTTCGAGCTGCAATCAAAAATGTAATTGATAACTGATGTTCATCAACAAACAACATGACAAAACGAAATTACTGAAAGCAAAAAAAAACACTAGAGCATTGAAGAGCCATCAGATTGCTGTAAATGAAAGATAAAAAAAGACTAGCTTAGGGAGCATTATTCTGAAAATCAATTTGAAAACTGAGGCCAAATCACAAAAACAAAAAATGGACAAAAATTGATTTATACTGTCGGAAGAAATTCGAAAACTAAAACCTCACCACGTTGATCAACACTCATTCATATTGGCGCTATTAAAGCTCAACATGTGAAAATAAAAATCTTTGATTTATAAATAATAAATGACCAAACTATAGCTGCTAAAAGATATACATCTACATATTCAGTAGTGATCCACTCCTGGATTGAGGCGGGTCCAGTTCTGGAATTTGGCACAGCGGGGGAACTGCACCGGAGGAGTTCCAAACCTTGACGTCTCCCGAAGATACGGTGGAGTTGAAGTCGAACTTCAGTTTCTTGGAGTTGTTTCCCTCTGTGAGTAGGTTCACTCTTTGAACCACAGCATCACTGACTGAGAAATTGTTTATCTGCGAAAGTAAAGAGTTACCTTGCTCATTAATAAGAGGCAAACAATATCAAAGACATTTCAGTCAATTCATGCTGCACTTTACCAACTTATAGCTTCGCACTGCTACCAGTCAATAAGCAGAAGGGTCTAAGAGCAGAAAAACATTAACGTTTATGAGCTGATCGGTAAATTAAGTATAATAATAGTCAATATTACCAAAGCAACTAATATTTTAAGCATATTTTAAATAATTTAAACGAGATTTTCTTATAATTCGATGAAAAAAAAACTTGATAAAAGTATTCAATTCAAGAAGTTTTATCATTTTCTTGGTATTATTGACAATTTTGTTTTTATCAATTTGCTCGTATTAATCAGTATAAGTTAATATTTTTTTTGTTTTTCTGCTCTTGGACCCATTTTGCTTAGACCATTCTGCTTATTGCTCCGCCTCCCTTCGCACCACCTGCGATACAATACAAACATAGTAGAGCCATGATTAATTAGTCTTTATTAACTTCATTTTCAGGAAAATATGCCAAGTAAGTCAACTGCCAGTGTTAACTTACAGTCACAAAAAAACTTATGAAGCGTAATTTATGAAGCGCCATATAAGCCGACCGATACTATTTGAGCAGACACCGGTTGAACCAAAAAAATGTTTTCATAAAAAACGTTGAATTATGAAACTTTTTTTGAAAAAGTTTCCAAGTCCCCTTCCTCCGAAACGCACACGACTATGAAAGTTTTCACCCATTATTCGACGCAATAGAAGCGTCTGAGCCTATGAAGTACTTTAAAGCTCTGATAAAATTAGAACAATTTATGATAAAATTACAGTAAGCTTAATCAATACGTAAAACTTTTATTTGCTGAGAAATCTGAAACTTAAAAGCCACTTTTGAAATTATAAGTCAAGCACGTGTTTCCCGACCTTCAATCTTTAGCTGTTCGATAGTGGATTTTGTTTGGTTTTACACAATCAAAATTGATGTGAACTTGAAAAAAATCAAAAGTCAAACCGCGAAAAATCAAAACTGAACATGATCAAATTTTACACAGAGGTGAAGCTGAGCTTCGCACAACTTGCGACACAACAGGAACATAGCATGACAAAAGAGCAGACAGAAATTGAAACGAAAGCCGTGAGGTCGATTTTTATTGAAAATTGTCGAGAACAGCTGGTTCTATCATAACTTTCATATCTTTGTCTTAATTAAAATTCTATTTTTAATAAAACATTTGAACAAGCAAACTGAAAATTTTAATCGCATACAAACAAAGCGGTATTAAAGCAGCACCCTCTGAGCTAACAAAATGTGTTCAAAAACATCTTGTAACTCAATTACTTCACCAACGAGGCTTTAAGAAATGGCATTCAGGAATTTAAAAGAAAAGCCGATTTAAAGTAGTTGCCATGCTACGACAACTAAGCCGACAAAAAAAACAGACGGACGTTAATTTGTCAATTTTTTTTCTGGTCGATCAAATAGTTTTTTCGAGCGCTCCCAGAGCAATATAAAGACTATATGTAGACAAAATTTGTCCTATGGTCAAAAATGCCGTTTTTGGGCACTTTCTGGAAAACTTTGACCGAAAAATTGCCGTTTTTTTGGTGTGCGCTCGCTTTCAAAATTAGTGTGAATTCGCTTAAAAAGCGCCTTTTGAGAAAAATTTTGAGGAAAATCTTTGGTCGGCCAAAAATGGATGGCCCAAAATAATACCAAAAAGGGAACCCTTTGGTTGGAGAGGGTGTCGAATCTTTGACGGGGGGACGCCCTCCCCTAAATCCGCCCCTGTTTTACTTACGAGTTTACTTTTTTCACAATCAACTTACATAGTTTAATCTCAAAAATGGTTGGCAGTTTTTCTGCTTAGCATTTTAACAGTGGCAATTTTGTAGCATTTGTTGTATCCGCTTTTTCTCGTTGCCAGTGTTTGACGACATCAAGGCTCTATGCGAGAAGGACATTAGACTCTGAATCAGAGGACAGAAGTTTTTTTCAAAGCACTTCTACTTAACTTGATTGACTTGACTTTTAATTTCTAGAATTTCTAGTGGCGAAAAGATACTTTTTGATTTTGTTTTTGTCAATCTGGGTTAAATTTTGCAGAAAGATGTCAATAGAAAAGTGTTAAATTCTGAAATTATCAAAAACTCTGCAAATACTTTGGTCTCCAAGAGATCATTGCCGTTTTTCCACCTGTATGCCAGTTATTTATGTAGTTTTTGAAATTTTAGTGCACCTTTTCGCCATCTCTTTTGCTTGTTTTTGCAAAGTGCAGCCACCCAATATGGATAGTACAAGTCATTTTCTCTTATGTAATTCGCGCATCTCACTTTCACTCAACAATCTTGTGCAAAGATGTGCCGTATTTTAACTGCATGACCTGTATCCGCTCAATTGACGCGCATTCACCACTGACTGCTGCATATTGGCAAAACATGCATGAAACTTAGAGGTAACAAGCAGACTGGTTTTGTGGAAAAGTTCCTGACTATGAAGAGGCTGGTAGTGGGTCCGATCCCGCTGTCCCAAGTTTTTTTTCAGCGGATTATTTATAGAAAAATGAAATAGCCAACATATAGTTGGAAAAGAGTCAATGAACGCAAGTTACCAGAGAAAAACGCTGACTTATTCTTTGAAGAACCTCAATTTACGAATTTCGAAAAAATTGACGCTCTTAAAGCTCTTTGAAGTTCGGGAACAAATTATGATTTGCACTGGTTTGATAAAATTAACCCAATTCGAGAAAGCTGGATAATTAAGTCAGACGATTATATCGCTGAGAAATCTGAAAATGAAATTCCATTTTCGAAAAGTAGAAGTCGATCACATTTTTCGTGCCCTTGTAACTTTTGCTGTTCGACAGTGGAGTTTGCCTTCCTCTTAACAAAACAATGAACTAAATTAAAAAAAAATTAAAAGTCAAACCGTGAAAAAGTAAATTTTGAGCCTGAACAAATTTTAAGAATTTTCCTGAAAAAAAAAATCATTCTACCTATATAAGAGTCTGAACTACGTTCATCGACGCTATGCCATAAGCTTTTGATAAAAGTGGGTCATTAAAAAATCGATCTGAACGTACCTTGAAAGCAACTTGTGCGTAAATATTGGACAACTTTTCGTTGTCGAAATTGCTGACCAAACTCTCGTCCAATAAAGATTCCGAAAGCATGGATTGAGAGTCAAAAGTTGAACCCTGTGAAGCTCTAGATGAAAACCGAATAAAGAAGCTGCACACACATGGTTTCGATGGAGTTATAGAGGGAACCCTTCCTATAGTCCAGATGAAGCGCTTCGCTTTTTTGCTGATCACATAGCTGCCTGGTTAAACACACAAAAAAGTGATATGCGTGATACAGCTGATAAGGGGAAGAAAAATGAGTGAATGTACAAAAACCACCTTAAATATACGCGGAGCGATAATGTGCATATTATATGAGCCATGCAAAAGTAACTTTGGACCAATTTTCATCTAACGGGTCACCCCCAGGATATGATAGAGAAGCAACGTCAGGAAACAATTATGACGTTCAGATATCAGTGAAAGGAGGCTGAAATATGATGGGGTAAAATTTTGTGATATTTACCACAAGATAATTTGACGTTATTCACTTCTCGGACAAAGGTCTCCATATTCGCGAAAGGAAACTGGACTTCAAGAAACTCCAATTTGGCAGATTGCATCACGGGATTAACACTAACTACTTCGAATTTGATTCTCGCACCTCGATCCCTTGCAGCCCACTTAACTGTATAGTTGCACTTAATTAGGGGATTTGATGTTACTAAAATTTCGGGTAAGTTATAGTTCACAACTGTAAAGGTTTCAACTGGCGGACACACATTGAACTTAATTTCATTGTTCAAGAAGCTCTCGTGTTGTTTCACACTCGTGTGAACTAAAACCGACTCAAAAATAGACTTGCTGCTTTTCAGTTCGAACTCGATTTCAGGCAAGATTCCATTAAGATCACAAATTGCATTAAGCGAACCCGAGACGATCCCCTGACCGTTGCCATCGCAAACTTCGCTGTGCATTTCAGCATTGTACTTCTCAACTAAAGTGAATACAACTGTGTTTTTACCAGATGTCACAAAGGGTCGCCAAGCTGCCATTTTTTCGTCTAAGATAGGGCTTTTTTTAGTTTTCGCGTTTAGATGGGAAGGATATACAAACTGGTCGATTTTGAGACTCAGTGGAATGTTGGTCGAAGAAGGTGTTCCAAAGGGACAGTTCTGACTAAGAAAGGAAGACACTTCGTTATCCAGCTTACTTGACAAGGTTGCTTTGTCGGCAGCGAAAGGAGCAACGAATGACATAATTGAAGTGAGCAGTTCGTACGCCGCAACCACAGATGGCAAAAAATAAGATTCATTTGCAGACTCTAAACAAAGTTTTTCATTATAAACAAAAAAATCAATCTAAATAGTAGCGGATTTATGGGGGAGCGGAACGCGCCTCTCAACGGGGATTTGAGACTCTGAACACCTACTGGGACCCTTTGATACCTGCTGATGACAATCGTTTTTAATCGTCTGACCCAAAAATATGTCTATAGGCGCCGTCGGCAACAAAATTACAATAAATTAAAGAGAGGGAAGCACGCTTCCAAAAAAACGAGACATTATTCGGCCACTATGTTCTAAAATGTCACTTTGGGGCTGTTTTTTTTTCTCAGCAATTAAACTGCGGCACCGGAAATTTTAGCAAAATGTTGCCAATGAAAAAACTATTTCTTGGAGAGTACGGGAAATCTTCTAGGTCGTTTCGAAAAAGAGGCCGTGGCTGAGTGGATTCAGCGCTTGGTTTTTCACTAAATGGTCGCGGTATCGAACCCCACTTCGACCCAGTTGAAGGGTTCCTAAATTTATCCGCATCTTCATGAAGGGAACGACTTCGACGAAATTGACGAAACCACTTCCTGACGAAGGATCTGCCGTCGGTAGGACCGTATGCAAATTTTTAAAAAAAAGGACTTTTGAAAATCTGGCCTCTAGGATTAACTCACGATGTGCGCGTGATTTTTTCTATATTGTTGTTCCGACCACTGAAAGTGGGGAGGAACTTTGTATTCGGGTAGGTTTTAGTTTTTTGTTTTCTACGCAAAATTAGGTACCACAAATAACCATCGGAATGTGTCGAGTGATATGATCATACTGAAGCCCTGTCGAGAAAAATCTGTTGGAAATTTTTGATTTAACTTTGAGCTAATAAGGTGAGCGTTCAGGCTTACAATAGCTTATTTATGCTCGATTTAAGCCTTGAAAACTTGGTCATACTCAATTAATATTGGTTTTTGAAGTTTTTAGCATTTTGAGAATCCAAGACTTTTTTTTTTCGTTTTCCAAGTTATTTTTGTACAGAAACTGTTTTCCAATTTTCCTAGTTTACTACAACTGTCGAATATGCCTAAGCTCTACTTTTTCGTTTAGATGTTTTTATCACGCCACGCAGAAAAAAACGACACTAATTTGGAAAAACGTTTTTTTTTGTTCTTTTAAGACTGGCAGGAGCATTCCATTGCACAGTAACCGGCTCTCCTTGTTCATAATAGCCTTTTATCTATATCAAGAAAATCAAAAAAGGAAATAGCGAAAAATTACTATCTGATTAAACTCCCCACGATTAATATCTGATTAAATTAATATACGAATAACGTCTATCATTCTCAGTTAACAGATAACTAAAAAATAATTGAAAGCGACCAAATATTAGTATCTCACCAATCTTTCGGTCTATGAGCGGAACAGAGCACGCCAATAGATCTCCTTGTTGTATAATTACGACAGGCCATAGCACCGCGCCCACACACACTTCGTCCAGGGGCACTTCGTAGATCGGTGCATTTAACCGATTGATCTCCAATTTAGACTTCAGCACAAACCTGTCAGAGTCATTAAGGATAACATCCAGAATGCGACTTCCGAAGTATTCGTACTCCAGGGGCATTTTTACGTAGTCTTTTACCAGTACCAAGAATGATAGATGGATCTTTAATGAACATCTGTTCTGATGAAATAAAAGCAAAGAGAACGAGCACTGCCATGTAAATTCTAGATTGAATCTGATCATTACTTAAAAGTTTTGATCGAAAAAAATTCAACCAAAATTGATTTTTGGGTCACTATATGGGTTTGAATAATTCACAATGTTCTTCTTAGTCTCGTCAAAAAATGATTTGTCCATCTTTTTTCTGACAATGCGTTTTTCGGTTAACCCATCTATCAATCTTCTACCTTGCCCCATTGTAAGGAAGCTCCGACGTTCCACTGAAGGATAACGCCGCGAAAAAAGTAGACTGAGTGAAAGATTCCTGCCTTCATGTTTGTTGTCCTCTATGAAGCGATAAACCATTAAAGATCGGAGAGACATACTCGAATGTATGCTCTAATTTCAATTCAGTACTGACACAACGACAGAGCTATTCAACTCAACTATTTTATATTATGCATATCGTATTGAATGCTTTATTGAACATAGTTCAAGCTGAATGTTACGAGATTCTGTCTCGGTCCAATAGTTGAACCTCACTGATGCACTATTTGCAAACTATTTAAATCAAACGTCCCCATATTGAAAATACCAGCTTACAATATACGATAATTTGTGATAATTACTTTCCTACCATCTTGTGATTTTGTGATAAGTCGAACGCCCTGCTCCTCAAATCTACAGTCAAGAACCTAAATAATCTATCTTATCTTTACTGTACAACTAGAAAACTTGGCTTTTGAAATGACACCGGGCCGAATTTTCATGCATAATTTCAATAAATAGGTTGATATGCTTCTATTTCAATAAATTCAACTCAAACTAAAACGCAGTCCACTATCCCAAAATAAATTGTCAAGCAAGGGCCCCCCATAAACCAAAAGGGGAGCGTTCACATGGTCCTCGGACGAAAAACGTCATAACAAACATCTAATTCCAATGAGGATGGCCGGTTGTTGAGCAAGTAGCACAGAGTTCCGACCACAGTAACATTAACCAAAATAAAAGTTTTTTTTCCAATTGCGTCGTTTTCTAGTCGTAGTGTAATGAGCGAATCTGAATGAAAGGCTGGAGCTTCAATAGCAATAGCAAATTAGGTACATATGAGAATAGTTTTTCCTATTACAAACAAAAATCACAAAACCAATTCGAAAATTTTTTTCTTAAGTTTCATTCCCACGAAAGCGTTAACAGACAATTCCAAAACTAATTTTAGAAGAGCAAAAATAAATTTTTACTGCTTAACTTGAATTATAAATTTAGCATTATAAGCCTGCTGGATTGCTTTAGTCGGAACTTGATTTTGCGTGAAAAATAAAAAAGCAAAACAAACCCGAAAAAGCAAAACAAACACGATCGGTACAAAAAATGCGGGATAAAAACGATCACAGCCAACAAACATTCGTGAAAGTGCAACTGGAATTGGTCAACAAAAAAAAAACAAAAAACGTTACCACAAACAAAATAATGCTTTTATTGGAATGCACACATCAATTTCCGCCCTTAATATGGGTTGTTTTTGTGTCGATGAAATTGCTTTGGGAAAAAATTTGCCAAATGTGCACAGTCCGTATTAGAAAAAACTGTATCAAAATGAGTGTCTTACTTAGACTAAAAAATTGAAGAGAATAAAAATTGATGTAATCTTTATTCTCTTCAGTTTCTTAAATTTCTCATAAGATTGATGTCTGGTCATCAAAACACGCTGGTTTTACTGTCAAAGCTAACTTGCTCCTTTTAAATAATATTTTATCGAAAGCAATTAAATGACAACAACAGATTATTAACCCTTCGCAGATTATTAACATCTCATCGACAAAAAGCTACAAATCCACGTTAAAATTAAACTGAAACCCATAATATGGCTCAGATTTGGAAGTGATGTATTTCCAACTTTGAGACATGAATTCGGCTAATCAGTTCACATTTTCAATCCCGGAATGGCCCTATTGTGTCTGAGCCAAACAAAATAATACGAAGAAACTCAATCGAGTTAATTGAAGCTTAATAACTAAGGCTTTTAATTCTGCTATTCATTTTAGGATGGATACTGTCAGGATACCTTTTTTAGTAGCAAAAAGACCACTTCAAGTAAAAAAACTGACAAAATCCCATGGATTTAACACGCCACCAGCAGACTAAATAGTGTTCAAATATACTCTCGGTGTATATTCAATTTCGCGAGGATAAAGTAAACAATATCTGTTTACATTCTAAAACAAAGTTTCCTCTTTTTTTTTCAGATGCTTTCTTAAAGCTTTCTTAAAACGGCTTTTAGGGCGTTAATATGACAAACTACTTAGCCCCTTGCAATAACGAATTCTCTTGCCTGATTTTGCTTAAAAAACCAACTAGAAGACTACGTTGCCCCCCCCCCCCCCCCTTTCAGAGGTCTGAACGAAAAACGCGGGACGAAAATGATCACAGCAGCAAACATTCGTAATGGTGCAACTGAAAATCGGCAACCAAAAAACCAGTGGTTCGATTGTCGTAAAATATTAGACCAACCAATTTGCACTTCTGATTTAAATTAACAGGAGAAAATTTAATTATAGAAATTTGATCGGAATTTAATTGAAGTGAGTTGACTTTTGAAAAAGTCGCTTTAAAACTTACCAGAATCATTCTAGTCCATATTTTGAAAATCAGACCTTCACTTCCACCCTTTATGTGGCTTAGTTTTGGGTCGATGACTCTGATTTGGGTTTAAATTTGCGAAATTTGCATAGTCCTTATAAGTATAAATTCTATCAAAATGAGTGTTTTGATTAGTCCAAAAAATGTTAATTCAAATAATGCTGACTAGCGTGTAACGCACCTCCGGTACTAATAAAAAACCCCATATATTGGAAAAAAGATCTGCATTCTTTGAGTGTACTCTGACAGCACCCAATTACAAGATTCGTAATTACAAATTTTGCAAAATTTTTTATTCAAGTTTTTTATACAAATTTTGGAGAACCATGAATATTAAACCAGGAAGTTTTATATAAATTCTTCGAAAAACTTATAATGAACTAAGAAACGTTACATATTGGAAACTAAAAGGAATTGGGTAGTCGCATTTGGACGCAAGATTTGCAACTTTTGAAGAGTACTCTTATAGTACCCAACTACAACGTTGCGAAATTCAAATCTTGAAACTTCACCTTAAGTTTTCTAAAAAAGGTATTTCTGAGAACCCGAAAAAATTTCACTTTTCGAAAACTATCAGGACTTCAGCAGTCTTATTTGATGAATTATGTGAATTATTTTGTAATTTGAGTTTTCTGAAAACTTCCAAAGAAAAATCCCAAAATAGTCTTATCTCTTAAACTAAAAAGGTTTGGGAATTCTTAATTGGAAGACGAAATTGTAAGCCCTGTGATTACTGACTGCCCCAACTAAACGTTAGAAAGTTCAAACTTAAAAAAAAAATTAATATAATTTTATGAAAACTTTTGAAAAAAGCACAAAAAACGTCGTATATGGAAAACTACAAGGTTTTGAGCAGTCATATTTTTGGAGGCAAAAATCTCAACTCCTGAAAGTACCCTGACATATTCCAATAACAGGATTGAGATCTTCAGCCTTTTGGAATTTTTTAACATCTGAGTTTTTGTTAAAAATTTTGGAGAAAATCATAAAAACGTCATATCTCGAAAACTTCAAGGATTTGAGCAGTCATATTAGGAAGCAAAATTCGCAACTCCTGAGGGTACTTTGACAGAGCCTGACCACAGAGATGCGAATATCAAAATAAGTGAACTTATTTATTTCGAAGTTTTCTGAGAAATTTTTTTAAAAAAATCTTAAAATAACGTCATATCTCGAAAACTAAAAGGATTTGAGCATCCATAATCAGAGGCAAAATTCGCAGCAGCTGAGAGTACTGTCACAGATTCCAATAACAGGATTGAGATCTTCAACTTAATGGAATTTTCAAAATCTAAGTTTTTGAAAACTTTTAGAAAAAATCATAAAAAACGTCATATCTCGAAAACTACAAGGATTTGGTTATTCATATATGAAGGCCAGAATCGCAAAACCTGGAAAAACTCTGACATCCAACTATTGGGTTGCTAATTACAAACTTGATGAGTTAAACACTTAATTTAAACAGGAAAATCTAAAAAAACTTGACTATTGCAATATACGATATAGCTTAAACGGTAAAAAATTTATTTGTTAAACATGCAAAAAATACGTTGAAAAAGCTTAAACATGGCGAGATAGTGAAGCCCGCATTTAAATATATAAAAGATTATAGATTTGATAGATGAAAGTAAAAAATCAGGAGAACGGTAGACAGACATAATGAAATTAATTAAAAAAGCAGCTACACAGACAGAAGAAAAAATTACTGAAAATTAATGACCTTGCCGAAAACTAATTCAAAAATTTTCTTAAGCATTGCAATATATGATAGAGCTTAGACATGGAAAAACTCTTTCGTTAAACATGCAAAATATTATGCTTAAACATGGGAAATAGCTGTTACTCGCATTTAAATATAGTATGGATAGAGGATTTGGGCATTCTTAATTGGAGGCAATATTCGCAATCAAATTAATTTAAAAAAAAACAGGTATACAGACAGAAAAAATTACTGAAAAATAATTACCTTGACGAAAACTAATTGAAAAATTTTCTTAAGCATTGCAATATTTGATATAGCTTAAACATGGAAAAATTCTTTCGTTAAACATTCAAAATTATTATGCTTAAACATGGGAGATAGCTGTCACTCGCATTTAAATATAGTATAGATAGATAGATATAGATAGATTCAACTAATTTTGTTGTCTGATCAGCAAAACAGGCTGTTTTTACTATCATACTATCAAAAGCTAGCTTAATTGTTCAAAATCCACTTTTCACAAAAAATTAGCTAAAACGCCATTAAATAACCAAGGCAGATGAACACTTCGCAACTTTTCGAAAACAGCAAAGAACATCTGATCGACAAAAAGCTACCAATCCACGTTAAAGTTAACTGAAACTAATTCAAGGCACAACTTTGGAAAAGAACTATTAAGTTCCGCAATCACCCTATTGTGTCTGAGCTACTCAAAACAATGCAGAGCTCAATGAAGGTCAAAAAAGCTTTTAATATTAATTTTGCCAACGATCTCGAGATCTTTTTTGGTTGAAAAAAGACCACTATATACAGTAAAATCCAGAAAAAATCCGACTGACTGAAAACGCCACCCATCTAACTAAATAGCTGTTAACAATATTCCCGTTAATTTAAGTTTCATGACTGCAAAAAAATAACAAAATAACCTTTGACGTACAAATTTTTATGGGTATTTGCGTCAGAAGTTTTCAAAATTATTCTGAAGTTATTTTCAATTTTTCTACTGATGCTTTCTTGAAGTTTTTAACAGTCATTCTGACAACGACTTACAGGTCGTTAATATGATAAATCACCCAACCCCATACGATTCCATTTGTCATACCTGATTTTGCGTGAAGACTAAGTTGCTCCCCACTTTCACAGGTCGGAACAAAAACGCAATAAAAAAACGATCACAGTCAACAAACAATCGTAATAGTGCAACTGAAAATGGGCAAAAACGACCAGTGGTACGATTTACGGGAAAAAATTCGACCAATCAATTTGCACTTCTGATTTGAATCAAAAGGAGAAAAAACATTTATAGAATTTGGATCGAATTTTACTCAAATGATTTCATTTCTTTTTTGACAAAAGTTGATGACTCTATAGAGGCTTTAAAATTTACTACAATCAATACAGTGCTTTTTTTGAAAATCAGACATTAGTTTCCACCCTTAATATCGCTTGTGTTTGATCGATGAATTTGATTTTACTGGTTAAGCTTTTTGGTTAAGCTTTTTCAAATTTTACTGTCAAAGCTTAACTGTTTTCACTGCCAAGCTAACTTGATCATTTTAAATAGTTTTTTCTTGACCCTTTTCCAAAAAAAAGCAATTAAACAACCAAGGCAGATTAAAAATCCTAGGCATGTTCTTCTGAATAGCTTAGAACTGAAACTGCCAAGCTAACTTGATCGTTTTAAATAATTTTTTCTTGAACCTTTTCCAAAAAAAAGCAATTTAACAACCAAGGCAGATTTAAAATCCTTCGCATATTCTTCTGAATAGCTAAGAAATGAAACAAAATCAAGGCTCAAATTTGGAAGAGATTCATTTCAAAATTTGAGCCTTGAATTTGGCAAATGAGTTCGCATTTTCATTTTCCACAATCACCCTAATGTGTCTGAGCCAACCAAAATAATCAAAAGAAACTCAATTGAGGTATTTAAAGCCTTTAATTCTGCTAATAAATCTCTCGGCCCTTGAAATGGCTTGTTTTTGCTGCGATGAATTTGATTTGGGTAAAATTTTGCACTATGTGCATACTTAATATTAGAAGAAGTTATATCAAAACGATTGTCCTAAAAAACATGACAAAAATTAAAGAAATTATTGAGGAGCTTTTAAAGAACATAAAGAGAGATACCATTGTTATCTGATCATCAAAACCGGTTGTTTTTGGTTTTCAAAGACTTGTTGGTTCTAAATCAACCTTTCTTTAATTTTTTCAAAATGCAATTAAATGACATGGGCCGATTAACCCTTCGCAAATTTAACCCTTGCGAATAGCTAAGAACAACGTTTGATCGACAAAAGGCTATAAATCCTGGTTCAATTAAACAAAACCTTTCTAATGCTCAGTTTCGGTAACGAATCATTTGGGCAAATATGTTCACAACCCGGAAAAAGCCGATTGATTGAAAACGTCACCGCCAATTTAAGGAGCTATCAAATACATTTTCAAGTGTTATAGTTACAGTGTCATGAAGACAAAAAATAACAAAAAATTTCCTTAAAATCGAATAAAATCTGTAAAACATTCTCTACACAAACGAAAACTCTACGAAAACTCTCAACAAATAGAAACACCACATCAGACAATCAAAAAAGGTAACTAAGCCGACACCCGAGGCTTCGAACTAAATACTTTTGGAGAAAGCATTGCAATGCTCCTATATACTTCATTGCGTAAACAATCTTCTTCTCATAGATGAAATAGACCTTTCAAAAATTGAATGGACAGCGCTATATTCGATAACTAAGAAGCAAAAAGCCAAAAAAAGTTTGTAAGACATAAATGAATGCATTGCAGGAAATCAAGAGCCAGCAGATACTCGAATCCTGAACATTTGGAACTACTAACAAGCGCTTTAGCGCTGCACTAAAGAGGCAACTGGCCAACACTCATTGATATTTTCCAAGGAATAAAAAAATTATATCATGGAAAAAATGCTTTCAAAAGTAAAACGGAGAAGTTGAGCTTCGCACCACTTGCGATATAAGACAAGAGAGCCAGTAAGTCAAAAAACAATTCAAAAATGTCGAAAAAAATAGATATCAAAATTATGAAGCTAATTTTGAAACAAAAAAGCCAAGACAATAAAATATGAACTGAGCACCGTAACAAAACTAACCAAGCTGTAACAACGCCGCAAATACCATACCAGAGAGCTTTTGAGCAAAAAAAAACTTCAATAAGAAAGACTTATTATAGACAAGACAATTAGAAAAATTATTATATCCCACTCACCCCAAAAAACACGCACATACACACACTTAATTCGCTCGTCACATGAAACAAAATGACGCCACTCAGCCAATATAATATAGCCCGAAACCTATCAAGCCAAAAAAAGGTAAAATAAAATACAGAGGCCAAGCGGAAAATCGCAACACTTGCGATGCAAAAGCAAGTTGCGCTACAAGACAGTGAGTAGAAAAGAAATACTGAAGTCAGAAAACTCCTAAAAACTGAGTTGGAAAAAGTTACTTGGAAACAAAATTTGAAAAAAGATGAAAAATTACAGCAACAAATACTTGATGTTTGTATCGGATGAAGTTCATAAACAGCCTTTAAAAAATTGGAAATCATTTACCGAGCGGCAACAAAGGCGACAAGCTTTGAGTCGAAACCTGCTGAGCCGATAACAAAATTGTTATAAAAAATTACTGCGATACAAAAATGTTCGATAGTGCAGTTTGCCTTCCTTTTAATTAAAGAAATGACGTGAACTAAAAAAAATCACAAGTCAAATCGCCAAAAATCAAAATGAGCGTGAACAAACTTTAAGACTTTTTCCTGAAAAAAAAACAAGTAAATTACCAAGACCTATAAAGAGTACTCTCTACGTTCAGAACTCTTAAAGGCTATGATTACCAGCAAATGAAAAGACAAATCAAAAATTGAAAAAAAACTTTTATTTTTTGTCAAAAAAATTGCTAAGGAGAAAAGATGCCTGAAACGAAAATAACTGCACCATAAAAAATTTACAACGCAACTTCAAAATGCTAAAAAAAAACGGCAGCTTTCTGCAATACCTATGCCAACAAAAATTAGCAGACATGAAGTCCAAAAAATTCAAAAACTTTTTCAGTTTCGATAAAAAAAGGTCCTGAGTGTAATCGAACTTCTGGGATATTTCTTTTCAAGCATGGGTGTTACCACTGTAGTAAATGCACAGAAAACTTATTGACTTTCTACAGAAAACAATTTCCAAAAAGTTCTAGCACTACGGCTAGGTCTAGGATTCCAACCTGCGACTAAGAGATTATGAGTCTCACAAACTAACCCCTCAGCCACGAACGCTGATTAGGTAACAAACACTAGACACAAATAAAGCAAAGAAAAAATACTATGCAACTTCCAGTGCTACAGTAAAATTTCCAAATAAATGAACACTTTTAATGAACACTTTTATTAGCGAGTTAACTAAGAAAAAAAACGAAGGTTCGTTTTAATAAACTACGCTGATTGCTAGTGTAATGAACATAAAAGATCACAATATAGGAAAAAATTAGACTGAATTACTTGCCCTAATCGGAATACACGGAAACTTTTTTAATTGAAAAAAGCCAAACTTTTAGACAACTAAACCGACAAAAAAGCAATCAAACCGAAATCCGAAAAAAAATTTTTGACGCGCGGAAAATTTTCCGTTAAAAAAAACAGGTCCTGGCCAGATTGAAACCATTGACCTTTGTCTTTCTAGGCAGGTGCGTTAGCTCTTCGCCAGAAGCGCGAATTAACATATGACTTTTGATTTTATGTGAATCAAAAGCATAACAAATTTTTAAGACCCATATAAACTGAAAACATTCCATATATTCGCAAACAGACAAATTTTTTACCTTGAAATTACGCAATATGAGTTGACTAAGTCGATATAGCATAAACGGAAACTGTTCAAATATTTTAAAAAAAAAAACAAGAAAAACTTTTTTTAAATACTCAAAATCAGACTTGGTGCATTTATAAATTTCCGTTATATTAAGAACTGTTTCAATTCGAACAAAACCCATGCTCTAAAAAGTAAGCTAAAATAACCTACCAATTTTTTTAAATAGCGTTTCAAAAAAACGGAAAATGAACCGGCATAAACTAGCACAAAAACCAAGAACCCAAAAAAATTTCATGTTTATTTTTCAATAAAAGTATTTGAAACAATTATTTTGTACCTATGATGAACTACAAGGTAGTTTTATTTGACTTTTCAAGAAATTGAGCAAGTCAGAAAATGAATTAGTCCAGGAGATGAATGAGTCCCCCTCACCATTAAAACACAAAAAATTTTTCATCTTGAAGGACTAGTGAACCTTTTTGCCCAAAAAACCCAGTGAACGAAACTAGCAGGTTTCGTTCAGTGGGGTATCCACTAGCAGGTTTCGCAACTACCCGTGGTGAAGTGAAAATGTTGACCGTTTTTGAACACAGAAGGTCAAATTAAACACAGCTGCGAAAAAAGTTCAAGTAAAGGCTCTAAAGTTAGCCAAGAGAAAATATGAACAACTTTTAAAATACCGAATACTAAGGGATTCGAATTTGGAAATCTAGGCCAACCCTAATTTTAGCCACTTGGTAAGGGCGCCTTGACTTATATGTTCACGCTTTCCAAATGCATTTTAGCTATCGGGCTTCAAAGAATGCGCTTCCTTAAAGCATAAAGCCAAATCATCTGCTGTGTAATTAACGCATAAAAGTTGCATGAAACTTTGTATCAAATTGTGTTATTTCCCCCCAAAACATGGACTGACCGTAAAGCTCGCTTCAAAAAAGCAATACATTAGTTGAAAAACATTTAGGAAGTTGGACTGGAAAAACCCCCCATTTCTAATCCGCTGCGAGTCCAGAAATGTTCAAGCTAGGTTTTCTCGACACTAAGAGCACGTTTGGGAAATATCTTTTTGGAATCCAATTGACTACCAAAAACTTCAATATAACACAACTCTCGATCATGCACAACCTTGCTTTGAAAAACCGACAATCGCGTAAGCCATCATTGGTCATAGCTCCTTCCCAAAAGCGGTTGAAACAATCAAATTTACAATTATTGAGGATCGTGATGCTGGACACTGTTAAGAGGTATTAAATTGTAACTGATTATATTCAAAAGAAGATTGTAGGGATCAAAATTTAAATCTAATAAATGAAACAATCAATCGGAAAATTACAAATGTACAATTCTGTTAAATTTATTCAATGATTTACAAATTAAACTGAGGAAAATTAGTTTAGCCTGAAGTTTGCGCTTAAACAGAGGACTCAAAATCAAAAATAAAAAAGACAAAAATGGGACGCAATTTGCTCCGCATAACTTCTTGTCGCTGTAAATGGCACAAGGCTGGCAGTTCCAGGACAAATTTTGGGCTTCCGAAGTGATAAAATTGAGGATATGTGAATAAGAGGGATGAATTTTTATTAGTTGTGACGTGAGATTCCACTGATATGTACAGCTTGAGTGAGTGTCGTTGACATTTGTTGTTTCAGCCGAAGAAACTAGGCGCTGCCATTGCGGAGGTGATGATTTCCGAACTTGAAAGCATTCACGACAGCGATGGCGTTCATCGGAGTCTGAAAAAAAGTCGTCAAGAAAGAAGGAATTTGAAGCTCGTTAAACAAAAAGATCTATAGACTGAGTTAAGGACAGAACGTTTCGATTACGGTTTGAAATCGATTTTCTGAAGAAAAAATTTTCGGAAATCTTTGCTGAATAACGTTTTTTTAAAAAGCAAAATGTAGAAAAAATTATTACACCATACTAAGCGAACCGCTAATTATAATAAGGTTTAATCAATGGCACTTAACACACAAATCAAGTTTTTCTCAGCACAAAGCGATACGCTCAAAAACAGCGGGAATTACGCGGTCATTCAGATACAAAATGGATCAGCCATTTTCGAGATCATAAATCGTGAATTATTAGAGCTTACTTTTAATCTGCGTTTGGAGTTGAATAGACGTAGTTTGTTTGTAACGTCATGCAGCTCCTTGGTGGACTTCGTCTCGCCCACTATCCAGGGGTGATTCACAGCTGCGTTCACAGACAGTCTCTTGGCCGGATCCACAACTAACATCTTACGCACTAAATCCTACAAACAAAATACTCGATGCTGCAAACCTTGAAGAAATGCCCGAAAAAAATCACCCATTTTTCCAAACACAAATAATTAGTGATCCAAATATCGAAAAATCGAGTTTTCATGCTACGCAAAAGAAGACACTAAAATAAAAGTGGTACGCGGTTGGGTGAGATAATATAATGAAGCCCTTTTAGTCGTGATCAAACTGCTACAAAAATTTTTCAGGAAAGTTTCCCTAGCGTCGAGATAAACTGCCTCTATTTCTTTCAATTTTTTGTTCTAACCAACGATTACTAATTACCAAGCATATTTCGCATATTAAATCATAGCTGCCGGAGTGTTCATCATGACGAAGCCCAAGGACGATTATTTCGAACAATAGTTTACTCAAGTTAGTTTCTATAAAATTTACAGAGGATTTATTATTTATTAGACAAGGCAGCAAAAACAAAGGCTGGGGCCAAAAAAGCCAAGAAAAGCCTAAGGCTTGGGGGAAAAAATTTAATTCTGGCTGCAAAAAAGGTCCATTCGAGTAAAAAAAATAATCAAACACAATTTGATTACTCAAATATGGTATCACTAGAACGGTCTAAATGATCCTTGAAAGCATATTTTACTTTAATAAAAAATACCTATCAGAATGCCTTCAAACCAACATTCTATACTAAGATAGAACGCAAATTTTCAAACAATTCCATTCCCTTGACTAATGAAATGATTGACTAGCTACTCCGTCCTGCAATAAACAGTCCGATATAAAACAGTCCCATACAAAACAGTAAACAAAAACAGTCCAATCGATCGAATGAAAATTATTCCAGAGCTGATAAGAATATATCTCTCGGTTTAAAAAACATTTTGGTTCTAAAGAAAACGGATGATAATAGGTAAATAACAACAGCGTCCACTCATTAAATGCATGATTCGGAAAACAAAAGAACACAAACTTTAAAATGGACTTTTTTTAATCAAGTCAAAAACAGACATGTAGCTTAAATTGTTTCATTTGCGAACACTTGGCACCAATCAATCACAACAATAACCATTTACTATCTATGAAAATTAAACTAATTTACAAAAACTGAAAATTTTTAAATGGTATTCTTATATTAAACGCCGAACACTTTCGGATAACTTCCTTTCCTGGTGCTGCACAAGAAGCAGCTGCAATGGACGTGTGCGTATGAAAGATGAATTTGTTGAGATTGTTACAGATAACTGCCACTTACCCAATTGGCTGATATCGAAACACGTAAGCTCAGAAAAACGCAAAGATCGAGCAGCAGTTTCAAATGTAACAACACGGTAGACTTTTTTTGAGCCTTGCTTGACATGAACCGAACAACAGCTCTTCATTCACCAAGAACTAGCTGTAAATAGAGCTCATCGCGAAAAAAAGAACTAGATTCACTGACTGAATTACTCACGATGAGGAGCAGTGCTAGGCTAGACATACACTATCACATGGTCGGTTGTGCGTTTTAAAACTTTCGACTGCTATCCTTAGGTGAACTACCAATTTTGTAAACAACACATTTCGGTTGAAGGATGCCTTTATACCCTTTCTTTACGCTCTGCTTTCGGATAAAAATGGTTCATAGTATTGTCGCTTCCGTTAAAGTTGAGCCCCAACGACACTTTACCACTGTTTTTAAGTCGCTCTGTGAAACTCAAAAACTGCTATCCATTAGAGCGGTCAAAAAGAGTTTCTTTCACAGAGTCTGGCTTTAAATTTCTGAGCTTATTCGAATACTTCTCTCAAAAGCATTTCTTCACCTAGAAGACGTCCCCGCTGTGTTACAGCTTTTTCAGGGTACAGCATTTGAAGAAAGCCAATGGACCTTAAATTATTTCGAGGACAGAAGTATTGGTATTTCGAGGACAGAAGTATTGGAAGCAGCCGAAATTTGACAAAGAGCAGATTTGACAAAGAGTTGCTAACAATGAGTGAAAAACAATCAACCCCTCATCAACAAAATTTTCCCAAAGTCATCAAAGACGAACAAAAATACGAATATATATTTTTTAAATGTGCAGAGGACAAAAAGTAGCCAGACTCAAAAAATTCAAATATCATTAACTCGACCAAATCTTAATCACTATGACTCAATCATTTGAACCCAGTGAAAATATTAAATTATAACTTACGTTCATTTTGTTTTCAATCTTTGAACTTATTCTTCATTGCCACACAAAAAAGAACAAATCTCCGAGCTCAATCATTTTCCTTGATTTTTTCAATCTGACTTTTCAAAAATACATCACCTTGAAGCACTTTGAATTACACGAAACTTCTGGATATGAAACTTTGATTAAATTAACCTAATAAAACTTCGCAAACACTAGCGAGTTCATGCAAAAAAAGCAGCTCTATGAAGTGAAAAAAGTAAAAACAAACATCGAATCATGAAATTTGGCTAAGTCTCGACATCGATCTGCGACCTAGAATATATGAGTCTCACACACTAGCCACGCATGCGTTAAAAAATCACAAATGCTTCCCACAAAGCAGAGAACAGATGCTATGAAATTTCCAATGCTACAGATCGTGATTAAAGAAAAATTGCCGCCAAATAACTGCAAACTTCCAATGAACACTTCTTTTAGCGAGTTAAGTTGAAAAAAAAAGGTTTATACTAATAGTACGCTCTAAAGCTGGCTAGTGTAAACAGCAAAAAAAATATATGAGCGTGACCAATTTTTGAGACTTTTTCCAAAATGAAATTTGAAAAAAAACCTGACCTAAATACAGAGGTGGAACTGTCTGGGTCAGGGCCTAGTTTTTGTTATTTACATATCTTTCGAGCCATTTTCGGCCCTATGCCTAATCAGTAGGACAAATTTTATTTTGTAAAACTTTGCTATCAAGCTGCACAAAACGGGTATACCGCGGGAATCAATCCTACGACCTCTCGATTACTAGCAAGCAAAATGAATTTGCTGATTGATAGTTGGAAAAAATTGTAATGTTTTTTTTTCAGAAATTCTTTTTTTTTCAGAAAAAAAAATTTTCAGGCTATACAGAAAAATTTCGGGCTGAGTCGAGCCGGTTTTTTTGTCGTTAATTTCTTGGGGCTGCCTCATTGTTAACAACTGGTTTGGGCCCCGAGACTTTGTCTCTACTCCACCTCTGCCTAAATAAAGGTTTTGAATTGGTTTTTTGACAAAAATCAAATACACTTGACCTAAATAAGTAAAATTCACCTCGTAAATTTACATTTACAAAAACATGATACGTGGTTCTTTAGTACCTTAGCAGATTCTGAAATTTCGTCCCACTCGGGAGCATGGAACTCATAGGCGCCATTGAGGATCTTCTTGAACATCACTTTGTCATCGTCCGATTCGTCACTGAACGGCTCATAGCCACACAATCTGCAACACCAACAAAACAGTTTGTCACAAGCTTTCTGGTCGACTTTTTCAAAATTTGTTTCGGAATCTATTGCTGTATGATACCACTTTTTCATGCGGCCTCAAACGCAAAAACACTTCATCATTGTCAATAAAGACATCAGAAGATATGAACGATGGATGAACAGATATGATTTATTTCCAACATTACAGCGAGCGGCAAATGAATGTTATCAACCGAGCAAAGGTATCCACGCGTTCAAAAAACCGTTGAATTAGAGTTCTAGACAATTAAAGGTGCCGAACTCTGTTTTACAAAATTGGCAACAAACTTTATATTTGTTGACTTTTAAAATTAAAAATTAAAAGTGGGGGGACCTCCCCTCTTCAGGAATTTGACCCCTGCCGACCCAAATCCTAGATCCGCCCCTGTTTCTATCGTTTATCGTCATCAGTGTCCCGGACGCAAATCTAACATTTGTTATAAAAATTCTTGCCAATTTTCAAGTTCTCAGCATAGTTATTCAGAATGTTCGGGACTCTCTGATATCAACGGGATTGGAACTAACTAGGCTTGAGTTATTCTCATTGTCTGTAAAACGTGAACTGTCTGGGCACCTTTTCGGAAGGTTTTGACTGATTTTCGGCATACTTGACATTTTTCAGTCAAAACTTCCAGTAAAGGTACCCAGAACGTTCACTTTTGACATATTACGAGAATAAATTACGCCTACTTAGTTTCATTTATGTCAAAGATTTTTTGCCAAGGCCAATTAGTTGAACTTACAAGATGTAGAGAATGACTCCCGCTGACCATACGTCTATCTTCTCGTCATAGCCGACACTACACAGGATCTCGGGAGCTAAGCAAAACAAAAAATATATAAAACATTAATAGCCGCTTGCTACAAACCACATAACTTTACCAAAAATTTAGGTGATAATTTTAGGTTAGAAATCTTTATGGTCCGGCGGCGAGCGTTAAATACCAATAAAAACGAAATAGGTCTGACAATTGAAAATTAGTCTGCAATCCGATTTTTTTATATTAGTTTTTCTCGGCACAGGGACAACTTTTTTGATCTTTCGGGAACCTAGTAACGGCCAATGGGGCTTTAAGAGGATACCACACTACCCCTGTGAGCTCTCTTTGAGGTAATTAAAATCCGTCAGGAAAAACACCGTTCTCCATATTTTCCTTCCATCTCACGAAGAAGTCGGAACAAAATCCAAGACATTTGACCTTTCTGCAATCAATTGTAGTTTCAATTCATTCAATTGTTGATTCTATCTTTTTAACCACAGCCAGCTTAGTTTTCGGATTTATTATGATTAAAAATCTTATCAAGATTAAATTGCATCGTTTCACTTTTGCCACCTTGCTTCTACAGCTCAATATCGCTATTTTGCACATGAAGTCAATTTAAAAGCATTACTAACCAATTTACCAAATATATTACAGATATCACCATACCTATCGAAAACAGTTAATTAAAACAAAATTTATTGGAAAGTACAAAAATTATGTAAAGCGATCTCTACCTTAGATATCCAAGACTAGCATTTGCCTTCAATCAACGAATGCAAGCATCAAATAAGTGTTACTAACAAAAGTTTTAATTTACAAAACAATTATTATCCATTTTTAGCTCAAAAATGATTTTTAATACCAGGCATAGACACGATTAAGAATGATGCAATATGGGATAATTAATTAAAAATGACAAGGCATATGAACTTAATAAACGTAATGAAAGAAAATAGATTGACTGTTGACTGCTGGGCATGATGATTAGGAGAGAGAGGCGGAGGAGGACTTACTTTTGGTGAGAAACATTCATACTGACATTGGGATATCTAGTACAAAAGGAAAAGTCACATTCAATGACATTAGCTAAATCCAAATAGCTTTCCATTAACTTCTGCTTCAAACATTACCCTAAAAGTGCTCCAGTGAAATAAAAAAGAATATCTCTAATCTTACATCCACTTGCTATCCCTATAGTTTTAATTTTTACCACTTTATTTTTTAAGACTTCGCAGCTTCATATTAGGAAAAAAAAGAGTTTAAAGAGTTTTTCGATGTAGCCAAGTTTTTCAACTCAAACATAATGCTTACCGCAGTATCCCGGGGTTCCACAGATGGTGTACATTTTATGCGAGCCTTCTTTCATAATTGTTCCGAGCCCGAAATCAGCTAAAGCAAACAAATAAAAAAACCGCTAACAGAGCTGAGACCATTACAATTGTCGAGCTATTTAGTAAAATGTTTTCACTTTTATTCAATACAACTATTCATTTTAAGTTACCAGCTTAAATACAAACGTATAAAGTAAAATCCCATAATGTTCTGACTGCCCTCTTATATTGATCAGAAGCTTTTTGATTGACATTTTTTTAATGTTCGAATAAAAAAATAGAAAATTTGACTATTTTTTCAAACTTTTATCCCGACACATGCTATGTTTGTTCAGTACAAAGTGGAAAATTTTGCGTCCACTTACTTATTATTAAGAGCAAATTGCCTGCCCTAGTTCAATTCCGAAGAACTCAATTTTCCGCTGACAGGACAAAATATATCGCGCTCTAACCATCCCAATTTGAATTATAGTCGTTAAAATAGTCCCAAATTCAAAATATTAAAACTTAGTTGACCACACTTTAATCATTACTAGGCAAAAATCTATTTTTAATTTTCAGCCCTCGGCATCAATATCTTTCAGACCATAGCCACTCGAAGATTGGAAAAGAGTAATGGACGCAAGTAAACATAAAACAAGACTGCTCGTATCAGGGCGAAGCCCTGAATGTTCCGGCTGCCTTTTAAGGTTTATGGAGCAGCAGTAATAACATAAAAAATTAAAAGAAATAAAATGAAATGAAAATTTTTTTTTCTAAAATTTGAAATTTTTTTATGAAAATCATCCCCCCACACGCCATATAAAGTACAAAAAGATAGATTTCGTTCCTTGTAACAAATCAATTATGGCACATAAGCTTCGTTCAACCAATTTAGAACGATTTAGAAGACGGATTAAATCTCCGCTTACGCGTTAATAGCGCGAATTATCGCGCGTTAATTGTCCCAAATTGGTCAAAATTGCCAAAATGGCAATCTTTAAACCCTCATAACTTTACGAAAAATGATCACAGGTGAAATATCTTTTCAAATTTAGGCTCAGGATAACAATACCTTTTGAATGATAAAAAAAAATTCCATCAAAAATGGCTAGTTAAAAAGTCGAAATTTGTCTGAAGAAAAAAAAACCCACCCCGAGCACAAATATTCCGTTACTTTCGTATCGAAAGTCGGAACAAAAAACACTGACATTGTTGAAAAAATCTCAACTTTCGAATTTTTAAGCTCTTTGAATTTCTAGAAAGATTTATGATTGGCGCTTTTTTGATTAGATTAACCCAGCTTGTGAAAACTGATACAACAGGTAAAGTTTTATTCCACTGAGAATCTGAAAAATTAAATTCCACTTTCGAAACTAGAAATCGTTCACGAATTTTTGCGCCATTTCTACATTCGTATTTGAAGAGAGCTTTTTACGTCACTTTCACAAGATGAAAATCAATTGAACCCAAAAAGTGCATATACAACTAAGAGCATTCATCAATGCATCAATATGTATGAATGCACATCTGTAGTTATTAGAGACTTCTTAGACTTTTTACTGGAAAAAAAAGCAAAAAAAATCAGCATGACCTATATAAGAGTCTTCACTACGTTCATTACTCTTAGTAATGAGCACAAATATTCAGTTACATTTCTTCGAAATTCGGAATAAGAACAGACAATACGGCAAACTTACCAATTTTCAAAGGCGATTCTTCAGACTCGTTTTCATACAGAAGGTTCTCCGGCTTCAAGTCTCTGTGCACAATTCCTTTGTCATGTATATGCTGAAATTAAACCAAAAATTTAATTCGAGATGAAAACACGTTTAGGATTCAGCAGAGAGTGAAAATTGCATTTACAGAGGGTACATATCATTGATGCGTTTCTTAGAAAACTTGAACGCAATTCTTTTTTAATAGAAGGCACAAAAAACAAGAAGACACTTTTCGTAGATTTGACATTTTACGCTATTGTAGGCATCGCAAAATTTTTTTATTCAATCTTCTAATTCCAAAATGTCATTTCAAACACAGAAGTCAAGCTGCACTAAGCAAACAATTAAGCAATAACCGGAGAAAAGGGTTAAGGAATCAAGAAAAAAATAGATACGCCTTAAATGAAAGCAAAACCAACAGACAGTTGGAAAAGAGTCAATGAACGAAAGGAAACAGAAAGAAAACTGACTTATTTTGTAAAAAAAAATTTAAATTTCAAGGTAAAAAATATATGGCCTTACAGCTTCTTGAATTTCAAGAACAATTTTTGATTGAGAGCTTTTTGATAAAATGACTCAATTTGAGAAAACTGGATCGCTGGGAGGGAAACCTGAAAAATAACAAATAAACATCCACGCACGAAATTGGAATTCGAACACGTCTTTCGTGACTTGTACACTTTTGCTGTTCTATAATGGAGTTTGTCTTCCTTTTAAGAAAGGAAATGAACTTGTTTTAAAAATTCAAATTGGAAACTGCAAAAAAAGAGCGTGAACATAATTTAAGACTTTTCCGGGAAAAAAAAACAAAAATCATCACGACCTATATAAAGGTCTTCATTACGTTCATCGACTTTTAATGAGCCCGGAAAAGTACCTTGTAGCAGTGGGTTTCTATCTAGCTACCAACCGCTTCCCAGTAAATCATTTACACGAGACCACTAAGGTCTAACTATAATTATTTACCAATTTGATAGCAAATGTAAATGTAGTGGAACATTCTGTGCTACTTGCACAGCAACCGATTACCTTTTTAAAAATCAGGTCTGTCTCGAGAAGTGGGATAATATTGAAGATTTTACACCAGCATTTATATCATGCAGGCTTTCAACAGAACTAACCTGAAGACCGAGAAGAACCTCCTTGATGCATTCGGCCGCGTCATGCTCAGAGTAGCACGTCTTCTCCACAATTCTAAAAGATAGCTATAGCTACAAAAATCGGCTTTGCAGAACAATAATAATGAGCCCTTGGCTACTTATTTTTTATTAGTGGTAACAAAAATGTTAGCAAACTTGGGCGATACTGAATGTCTTAATCATAAAATGGTGCTTTTTATGTTGATTAGATTTAATTATATTGATTTTGGTCCGAGAACTCTCGGGGAATGGAAAGAAACTATGGGAAAGTTTTCAAGCTAAAATTGATTACCCTGGATAAATCTCGGAGATATCAAAAGTGGCATCAATTAAAGCACTTTGAGTAGTGATTCATATTTAATAAATTTAGCCAACAGTCAGTTGGAAGACTATCAACAAGTTACTCGCCGATAAAATATCATAATCAAAGCTTTTTGCTTTCAGAATCTTATACACAGAGATGAAGCAGAGATTCGCACCTTTTGCGATGCTCTATAAAAAAAAGAATGGCAGAGGTAATCAAAAGTCACCAGTCAAAACGCAATAAACCACCCAAAATTTTCGTACGTCTCAGAAAACTCAAAATTTCGAAATTTTATGTCATCTCCGAAGCACACAAAAATACTTTGACCGATTTTGTTTCTCAAACAACAGAATAAACGGCAACCAAAACAATATAACAAAATTAAACCGATTAAATCTAAAAATCCTTCTATGTGAAACACACAAAACTATGAAACAGTTACCTGCAATATTATAAATATTGAAATATGGTATTCTTCAATTTTTAAACAAGCTAACATAACACAAAAAGTGCGTGCTGATGAAACTAAGCGGAAAATTTAGGCCGATACACCATAGAGCGAAATTTGATTTTAGAAAGCAAAATTTAAGGAGAAACTTTTGGATTTTTCGAAAATATTTTAGCGATATTTCAAAAAATCCATGTGACTTTACCTTGAACCTAGTAACAACAAAGTTTGTCACATCTTAACACAATTAAGACACTAAGTGGCTAGACACCAAATACAAAGCAAAAGACAAAAAATGAACAAAAAGCCATGCAGATAAAGAAATATATTTTCCCGTTCTTTCGTTACTTATAGAAACGTTTCGTAATTAATAAACAAAAACCAAACAAATTTACACCGCTCAAAATTGAGTTTCGAAAACTGTATAGAACGTAAGAAACACAAAAAATAACAAGAAAAATAGCGATTAACAAGAATCCTTGACATTTTCAAACGTTGAAAAACAAAGCATATAATTAATGTTTATTTCTGAGCGCTTTCGCACATTGTGTGCATCATCAGAGAAACTATCATCTGAATAGGTCGTCATTATTGCGAAAAAGTTAACAAAAAACAAAAAAGCAAAACAACTGCACTAGTATATGATTAAATACAAATCTCGCCGATATAAACCGGAACAAAGACTATTTTCTCTTTTGAAAACAATTAAAGCAAAATTTTAAGGAAAGATTATGAGTTTTCCGTTTAATTTTTTCTGATCTGAAAGCAATTGGAGATTTCTAAACCCGAGCCTATTCCTTAAAAACGTTACCGTTGCCAGTAATATAGGCTACACAGCATTTAATCCGACATAGAAAAACAGTTGACAAAAAAACTGATTATAAGACTATATTAAGTAAATTGTACATACACCATGATTTCGATTGCCTTCACCAAAAAAGATACGATGATTAAACCATTCCACAAAATAAACAGCGAGTAAACTTTTGACAAAAAAACAAATTATTGAAAAAAACTGATACTTTTTAAAGAGCGTTCGGTTAGTTGAACTTAAGCTTTTCCAAAAATATTGTCCAATTTGAATCAGTTTAATTTTGATAAAATTGACTAAAATTAATAGAAAAAAAAACATTAAGTAAACAAGCCGAGAAACGAAAGGTCGACATCCAATTAGATGAAAATGAGCCAAAACTTTTTGGAAGAAAAATCTTATTTTCAAGAAATTGCATGTACCGCATACAGAACAAAAACAAAGCCCTACATATGCCATGACACTTGTAAGATGCATGTTATACACGAGTTAGTTACCATTTCTAATTACTTCCTTTAAATTGGCCATTCTGAAAGCAAAATTAGTAACTGGTTGCAATACCATGACAAGGAATACGATAGACACCAGGGGAGGAGCTAGGATTTTTGCCGAGCGGAAAGAATTTTTAAAAATCGAAAATTTTGTCGACCTTTTTAGGCCGACCAGATTGATTTTCCGAACTCTTCCTTCCAAATCATTCTAAAGACCCCATTTGGACCAAATTTCATATGCTGCTGGCAAATTTTTTCTCATTTGAATTTTTATGAAATTGATGAGCATGTCATTGCAGCCTGCACTTGAACGTAACTGCAGCAGTATTTTGTAAACAATGTTGTTTACGTGGAAAACTCTAGTAAAAATAGCCAAAAAATTTTCAGTTTACAAAATGAACAGGTCATGACTGGAATCCCGTCACGACTGACTCCCGAGCTTTGTCGTCTGCGGCATGGGTATTACAGTAACTTCGAAGAAAGCTGATACTTGACAATCGGGCTGCGAGAACTAATACGACAAAAAAGACCGACGCTAGTCCGAAAAGGAACAAAAACTCTTGTTTGCAGAAAAACGGCCGAGATCGAACAACAAACCTTTGCCGTCTGAAGCAGGTGAGTTCCCTTTGGTGGATATTCAATTGACTGTCATATCTTGAAGCCGAAATTACATCAGAATAAAGTGAATTACACCAGAATCACGTAATAATTGCATAACAACAGTGGCAATGTTTTTATGTTGTATAATAATTTTAATTTTCGGCTTCTTGACATGGTTATCTGATTTCCGACTTGTTGGCCATCCACCGTTCCCTCTAAACCAGATGCTCCAGATGGTTGATTGAATTTGAATTTATATAAAGCAAGTAAAACACGTGTAAAATTTTCACGCGCAAATTCTGCGAACAAAGATTTTTACGGGGAAAAGTCTAGTACCCGGTTGCAACACCCTGGCTAATCGCAAGAGTAGACAAATATTGGAAAAAATTAACAAATCTTTTTTTTTTAAAAAAACATTTTTCGATCGGAAGGTTATTTGCTGTTTGCGCAGCAACCGTCTATCCTTGTCACTTTTTAAACTGAATAGGCATACCTATTTCAGCTGAAAATGATTACAAGCATCATCTCAAAAGTTATACTGATTTCACACACTTCGCAAAAATAACGTACCTATCAAAGAGCTCTCCTCCTGATGCGTACTCTAGTAGCAATGCAGCTGCGTCCTCAAACTCCACTATTTGGTACAGCTTTATCTTAACAAACAACTCAACTATTTACCGCAAAAAATACAGCATCGTGAGATTGAGAAATACTCATGACATTGGGGAACGGAAAAGATTTAAACGTCCACTGTTCCGTTTTTATAGTTAGTATTTTTTTTGAGAAATAAATATTGTCTCGTCCTATCAACCAAAAAATTTATTTCAAAGACTTACGACGTTCTGGTGATTGACAGTTAGCAGAATGTCCTTTTCCCGCTTGAAGTTGTCTTTGGATGCCTGAAATACCCAAGTGCTTAGAAACCATCATGGGCAATTAAAGAGTTCTGTTGTTCAAACACAGACTGTGACAATCTTATTAACATAGCCAACAGACAGTTGGAAAAGAGTGATTAAACGCAATTAGACAGAAAAACAATGACTTGTTTTTTTGAAAGCATCTCAACTTCCAAATTTCAGAGAAACCAATAGATGCCTTTAAAGCTCTATGATTTTCTAGAACAATTGATGATTGACACTTTTTCGATAAAATTAAACCAATTTGATAAAACTGGATCAATAGGTAAATTTTTTATTTCACTGGGAAATCTGAAGACTAAATTCGATTTTCGAAACTAGAAATCTATCACGTTTCTCGTGGCCTTTTAACTTTTGGTGTTCGATAGTGGAGTTTGCCTTCCTTTTAACAAGAATGACCTTAAAAAGAAATCAGAAAACAAACCGCGAAAAAGTAAATTTGAGCCTGAACAAATTAAGACTTCCTGAAAAAACAAAAAATGAAATCATTCGTACCTTTATAAGAGTCTGAACTACTACGTTCATCGACTCTTTATCAGCAAAATGCAAAAAGTAAAAGTTACGATGTCTATGACACCAAAGCATCAAGGGTAAGTAATTTAGCACCCGCAAACTTTATCATTGAGGGAGTTAGAAAAACCGTAATATTTTTAGTTCAAATAATGACAGTATTCGTGTTAGTTGGTAACCGCCTCAGAAATTAGTGACCGCAATCAGAAACGAACCGGAATTAAAGGGTCTTCCTGAAACACAATGAAAAGCTCAATACTTCCTAAACAACCACTAGACGCACCTACATTGATTACAAAGGAAAGAAAAGGCAGCACCTGATTAATGTTTTGAATCACTTTCAAAGCATATGTTCTGTTGAGTGCCGCATCTCTGGCCTTGTAGACAACGGCACTGGCGCCCCTTAAAATAAAAAGGACGAATGTCATCATTGCTTTACATTAATGGAACGGCAATTGAAGCTATCAATTTCATTGCCTTCGATAAACTTAAAATGAACTGATCCAAACAACCAATCCAATCGCCTAAATAAACCCGAAGATAACGTCATCTCCTGATTTACTGCACCAAATAGAGTAGACTTCAAAATTGTTTAAAAAAATTGATGTATGCGTGATTTTGCTGAGTAATGTAACCCGATACCTTTTCTAAAAACAAAACTCTGTTAATTTTGCTATTTGCACGAACGATGCCAAATTTCTTCTGAAGGGGGTATTTGGTACATAAACGGTCATAAATAAGATATTTTTAAAGATGCGTAGAAAAATGGGCTATGGAAAGAGATCTTACTTTCCGAGTTCCTCCACAATAGTGATGCCAGGAAGAATGTTCGGCAGAATGTCTTTGATGAATCGATCGCCCATGCTGTCCCAGTAGTCAACTAACCTACATTAACTCTCTGAAAACCACATCATTCACACAACACATACTTAACGTCATAATCTCGAGCACTAAAGAATGCCAACTAAAACATTCATTTAGAAAAAACTTAGCTTTAAATCGTTTAATATGGGCTTCGTTTTCTTTGTAAACGTTATTCCGTTCTGATACATAGTTCACTTTAACTACAACAAACTCATTTCAACTTTTTTGCAACTCTATACTGCGACACTTAGTCCGGTTTACTCCAGTAAAAAAAAAAAACTTTGCAATATATTAGTCAATTACACAAAAAATTTAATTTAGATCACTTTAAAGAATCCGTTAAGAATATGACGCTTATCGGTTCCAAAATTAAAATATTTTTTGATGAGTAGTACCAGTACCTAAGTTTGTACCAATTAGAGTCGAACGAAATGTGCACAAAAAGTTATTTGGAGATGTCCATGCCAGCGTTTACAGTCATTAAATTCAACTTTCGTTTAATACACCTCCGGGCTAAAGATAGTTGCATAATAAGCACAAAATGTGTATCTCTGAAACAAAATATTCATGGGTTCCTAAAAATCCAACAAATTTTATTAAACTTCAAAATAGATGAGATCCGTTGTTTCTACTTTTTATTTTCCTGCGAGCCAAAAGTCGGCATTGTCTTTTGAGCCGTTTTCGAACCAATCCATTGTATCGTTTCCGGAGGAGAGATAGTTAACAATATTGCTCTTCTTGGAATAGAACGGAGCAAAATTGGCATCTTTGACACTGCAGCCGAGAACTGGGCAGCCTTGCTCGGAACTGTAACAAGCACTCTTGTCGGAGCTGCTCTTAGCAAGCCACAAGCTCAAATCCTCTGTTTCCATTCTTGCCTTAGGGGGCAAGGGTCGCTTAGACGAAGACATGAGCCACTCGTTGTATCTGTTCAAACATCGTGAGTCGTCCGCCAGACACTCGTCAAAGTTGGAACACATCTCGTTCGCCTCACAGAAGTTCGACACTGAGCTGCATCGGCTAGTCGCACAGTCAGATAGTGCACTGTAAGAGTTCGCAGTGGGTATTGTTGATCGTTTAGTACTAGCCGGCACTGCTAGCCATTGTCTCCAGTCCGACGAAGGCGAATTACAGCGCGTGGCTGGTTCCTCTGTCAGAAAGCATTTCTGCAAACACCACAAAATAAGAAACCTTTAAACACAGATGCAAAGAGGAGCTTCCATCGCTTTGCGAACCAGAGAGAAATAGATATCACAGAAACTGTGATCATGAAAAAACTGCATACGTCTTTTATAAGTTCTTAAAAACTTAGAAGTTAGATCGATACAAGCATACCAAAATGAGAACAAACTAAACCCAGTTTGAAGGAACTTAAGAAAAATTACACAATACTATCTATAATATACGCAGTTTGATGCGAAAACAAAAAAGACGAAACAATTTCAAATGAAAGACAGTGTTCAATTTTTCACTATTTAGCCTCAAGTTATCAGCTACTTCGAATTCGCTCTAGAATCTGAAACTGCAGTTTGACCAGATCTTTAACTATTCCACCCTTTTTGCATGTACAACTTTTACATAGGCTTAACAATTGAATTATTTCTTTACAGGGGTGGCAATTCGTTACTAGGTACCCTAGGGGGGGATAGTTAAAGAGATCCGTTTGGCATCCTCATAAACTGAAAGCAAAAGCAAAATGCGCGTGCTTTTAAAATACCAACTGCGCATCTACCGGAAAAAGGCAAACAATTAGACAGATATTTTTTTCTTTAAAATTTCCGTGAGACTATTTTGACAGAGATGAAAGAAAACACCGTCGGATATAAAACAATTAACTGGAAATTCTATATTTTTGCACAATAATATAATTTTTTTAGAAACGTTTTTACCAAATAAGCATTAATTGTGGTACCTGATTTTGCGTGGAAAAAAACTATAAAACACCCGAATACAAAGACCCTCCTCAATTTTTAAATGGTCGGAACATAAAAGATGAGTACTTAGTTCTTTGAATTGTTCCCTAAGAATCAAACGATATCCTAAGCATAGGTAAATTAAACCTTTCGTAATTCCATCATATTCTGAACATTAAAATTCAACTATGTAAATTCAAATTCAACTAACGAGTTGCTCATTCAACAAAGTTGCTTTCATTTAACACCAAAAACGCTGAATTTTTCCAACAGTTTCAGAGCTGCTGGTAAACAAAAAAAAAAACGTTTCAAAATGCCTGCTTTGGTCCTTTTAGCAAGGTTTTGACCAAAATGTCTTTTTTACGACGCATGCTCTCCCTCCCTCAAGGTTGAATTGTTGGCGCTGAAAGTGGTATCGTAATTTACTTCCAATGCGGGACCCTTTGGGGAGTAAAATGATCGAATTCTTGAGCCGAAAGAGGTGAGCATCCCCTTCTGGGCGTTTAGCTGGACAAGTTTTTTTGACAAGGTGCAATGCCGAAATTAGCTTTTATGATGATGATTTTTGGTTCTAACAGTTCGAGCTTCTTAATTTGGGGTTTGAAGCAGGATAAGTTATAGCGCCTTAATTACAGCATATTATACCTGCATTTGTTTCTTTAAATGTGGAGTATATTACCAGTGGTATATTTAAAACTCAAGTCGAACCTTACTGTTGATAGTTTATTTCGTGCTTAAAAACAGCAAGAGCTGTTCACCTTAACATAGCGCATGAATTGATGCCAATTTTTTAAAAATGCCAGCCTGATTTTTTAGCATTGGACAAGTTTTAGGGTGCTAAATAACTAGTTGTTTCATGTAACAAGCCTCCTTAAACAATGCTCTAGAATTGACGTGCTTAAGCATAGGATACTGCATCAACAATTGAATGCAAAATGCAGTACCATATAACTGATAGGCCTTGAGTGCAGACAAGCTAATTTGTCGTGGACTCCAAAACAGTCTTCTAAATTATTCCATAGTGGTAACTGGATTTCTCAAAAAGATATTGAAATTCTCAAACTAAAAAAAAAACAAAGGTATTCTAATTTGAAATCATTGTTATAACAAAGTTGTATAATGAGATCAAACGACAAATTGGAATTAAAAATTAGTTTATGGAGCCAAAAATCAGATCTACTCAAAATGACAAGTTTCAAACACTTATTGTTCCGACTTTCGATACGAAAGTAACGGAATATTTGTGCTCGGGGTGGGTTTTTTCTTCAGACAAATTTCGACTTTTGACAAGATTTTTTTATATCATTCAAAAAGTATTGTTGTCTTGAGCGTAAATTTGGAAAGATATTTTACATGTGATCGTTTTTTGTAAAGTTATGTTGGCTTAAAGATAGCCATTATGGCCAATTTGGGACAGTTAACCCGCGATATATTTCGCGCTATTAACGCGTAAGCGGAGAGTTAATCAGTCTTAGAAATCATTCCAAATTGGTTATAAGAAGCTTATTTGTCGTAATTGATTTGTTAAAAGGAGCGAAATCAATCGTTTTGTACTTTATGTGGCGTGTGGGGGGCATTTTGTTTTATTTCATTTAATTCTCAATGATATCACTGCTCCTTAAACATTAAAAGGCAGACGGAACATTCAGTGCTTTGCCCTGATACAAGCAGTCTTGTTTTAAATTTCAAAATTATTGTTAAGAAATTTTTGTTGAAAAAATAACCTTAACTTAGTTTGAGTTTTTTTTCTTCATTTATTGTTTGCTGTTCTATTTTTTGCAGACAACTGTTGTCGATTATGACTAATTTACTAACTTTTTACGCGTGTGTATAGTTTTATCATTACACCACGTACGAAAAACGACCCTAATTTGAAGAACTTTTATATGTATTTTTTATGAATATAGTCCGAACATGTTGTACTACAGCAACCAGCTATCCTTGTTTTCTTTATGAATTGAGTTGGAATTTAATTGCTTTTATACGGCTCAAATCTTGACGCTTACTCTACTTTTAACAATGCGCCAAGTAATATCAATATTGACTCGTAATTTATTAATATTGACGCGTAATGACTCGTTACCAACAAAACGACTTCCTAACAAAGCAGCTTAAAAAATTTGTATAAACATCGAATTGTTTTCATACGTCATCACTACTAAAACGGTCGTTTGCGAAACGAATACCATAAATTTCCGTTTCCCGAAAATGAAGCAATGTATCGAAGAAAGAAGCAGAGTCATAACAGCAGCCGAATGTGCATCTTGGCAGAACAACGTTATCACGCGTATTTCTCGTTGTTTGAATGAAGAGATAGATTGGGTTGGATGGATTAGAATAATAATGTTTGTTTTGTTTTTATGCTCTGTCACAGTTGCATATTTTTTTCCGACTATAGAAAATGGGAAGGAACGTTGCATTCGGGTGTGTCTGTTTTTTTTTAAATTTTTTTGAGTACCGCAAATAATCATGAGCGAATAAATTGAGGCAACATAGTACTTATTCTGTTTCACGCAAAATCAGTTGCCTCAAATTATCATCGGAATGCTTCATTAAATGCTTCCTCGAAAATAAGTTTTTTTTCTGATGTCTTTAAATTTTAGTTGCTTGTTACTTTTTCAGACAAATTTTGTCGATTACGCTTAATTCATTAACTGCCTAGGCTTTCGATCAGTTATCTCATCACAACACGCACAAAGCAAACAATTTCTATCTGAAAAAAAATATATTTATCTTTTCTTTGGTGAATTCTAACTACTTGGTTTCGTATTTGAAATACAAAAGGTATAGTAATCGTCGCTTACCTTGCTCTCAAGTTCAACTAACGTTAACTTGACCGCCTCGTGCAATGGCTTTTTGACTAATAGAAGATCTCACTTTTTTAAAACGCCATTAGTACTCACCAGCTGAGTCAAGTCCTCTATTTCGACGACAGGCGCTGTAGCAGCTGAGGACACAATACTGGGGCTAGCAGTCGGTCTATGGTTGTTACTGTTGTTGTTTTCCACGGCGGGACAATTGAGACGGCAGGCTTCTCTCTTAATCCAAAGCTAAACAGTACAAACACACAAATAGGATTAGCCTTTCTTACCATTCCACTAGGTGTCTGGCAAAAAAGACGACAGCCTGTTAAGACGACAATGATTTCTACTGGCTGTGACTTTAATAAACCAACTGAATAAGCACTATGAGAAACAGGGCACTAATTTTGGCCGCCTAATTTGAAGGATTAGGGCACCTGTTTTTACAAAAAATTTAATCAGTGATAGATAGGTTTCGCAATTTAGTCTTCTTCTCAACTCTTTCGTCTTAACTTTCTGTCGTCTTATTAACCTAGCACTATTCCTATTCTACAAGATGATACGACATTCAATCACTAAGTTCTTGTTGTTTTCAATGTTGGTGTCTGCACGCTACACCAATAAGATATACTGAAAGCCCCTAAAAATAAAAATGTTCAAAAAAGTAAAAGGACAGAAAAGAAAAGAAAGCTATCGAGAGTCAGGAAACAAAGCAGACAGAGTAGATTCCTGTAAATCTCATCGATTCAAGTATTTTTAACTGCTATTGAGCTCATTCTTGAGACACTTGCATCTTACTACGTAGGACGATTCGGACAGAAAAAATTTCGGATAACAACGCAATCATTCAAGTATTGTTTTCAGCCAGCCAAATTGTATTAGAATGATCTGCATTCCATTGCACGTACTGATCTGTACACCACTATAATCACTTCGTGCAATCAACAGTCAAGTCACACAATCAAATTATCAAACATCTGCTTACCTTGTAATCGTTTGGAGTGGTATTAGGTACACAACTGCTAGTCTTCTCCACTTCTGTCAGCGCAAAACTAGATTGTTGATTCTGTTTCTGAACGCATTCGGAATCGCGCAATGTCCATGCTTTCACCAAATCAGACACTTAAAAACATAAAAGCTTAATTTCACTATAAAACTCCAATAACTATTTCAAAGAGGCAGGTCATTAAATTGAGTTGGATTCTAGATACAATCTAGATCTTCACAGAAGCAATGTGGCGCTTCGCAAAAAAAGCATCATACGGCACAAAAACTCTACAAATTCAACAAAATACAAAAAAACTTTAAAAAAAACAAACATTGTCAAACCGTGTAACCAATCGCATATTAATCTGCTTTGCAGGCCAACATATTAACGTTAGACCGTTGACGCCAAATTAATACTAGTTTTCACACAAGCATCCATTGCTGATAAATCTGAGGCAGCAATGAATACGCGTCATTTAAGCTGAGATAGCTGAAATACACATATTTTAACTTATACGCTGCGTATGCACTGTTATTTTCAACGATGGGCATTACATGAACATAGCCAACAGACAGTTGGAAAAAGTCAATGAACGCAAGAAAACAAAAAATACTGGCATCATATTTTTTCTGAAAAAATCCAACTTTCGAATTTACATGAAAAGAAAGATGGCCGTGAAGCTCTTTGAGTTTCTAGAACAATTTATGATTGAAAAATTTTCAATTAAAATAACCCAATTTGAGAAAACTAGATCAATAGATAAAAATCTTGTTCCTCTTAGAAATCTGCAAATTCCGAGTAATTCGAACAGCATGATGCAAAGTAACTAAACCTTGGGTCCGTTTTTTCAGGCACACTGAATAGAAAGGACGAACTAAGGGTATTATACTTACTTATTTGGTCGGTTTTCTTTGCTTGGACCGACGATAGAAGCCATTCGTCGAGATCTTCTTTGTTCACAAACTAAACGTAAAAATTCTAACATTTATTTTCTCATTTTGATAAATCGTGCGAGAGGCAACGATTCGTCACAGGCAGCAATTTGTAAACAGCCAACAGGCAGTAGGAAAAGAGTCAATGATGGTTTATGAAAAATCTCAACTTTCGAAATAGATTGCCTTGAAGCTCGTTGAATTTCTGGAACAAATTAAGATTGACAACTTTTTGATAAAACTAACCCAATTCGAGAAAAATGTATCAATAGATAAAAATTTCGTTTCGCTGCTACATCCGATAATTAAATTCCATTTTTGAAGCTAGAAGTCGATCACGTTTTTCGTGACATAAAACTTTTGCTGTTCGGTAGTGGAATTTGCCTTCCTTTCAAGAAAGGAAATGAATTGAACTTAAAAATATATCAAAAACCAAACCGCGAAAAAGTAAATTTGAGATTGAACACAATTTAAGAAGTTTCCTTAAAAAAATCATCCCGAAATATATAAGAGTCTGAACTAGGTTATTCGACTCTTAACCACAGACAATTCATAACAGTAGATTAAGCGGGGGAAAATCAAACAGTTAAAAAACGGTAAAATATCAACAATTGACTTTTACGAGGGAGTTCTCGAAAAAAGTCAAGTTCAAAAAAAGCTGAAAAAAAATCAAAATTTTGACTTTTCCGAGGGTCATAGCTTTTTATGTTAAATCCACAAATAATAAATATTCCCGTAGCAGACATTTTCGAAGGCTGTAGACAGTGGGGTAAAAACCAATTATGCAGGCACACAGGGCAATATACAGGCACACAGGGCATTATACAGGCACACAGGCGGTATTTTTTTTATTGATTAGCCTTCTTTTGAAAACCGGCAGAGTAGTTTAAGAAAAAAACTAAAATTTAAGCATTAAGTGGAAAAAATCCCAAATCGTCTAAAAAAAATCCGTTTTAACCGAAAAAAATTCAAATTTATACAAACTGAAAAAAAAGGTCCAATGGCGTTACCATCAGTCATCAGGCCGAGTGGAAAAGGAACCTGTTAAGGTTCAACAATAAAGCAGGTTCAACTTAGTATACGAAAATTTGTTTACGAGAAAAAAAGTCGAGATCCCGATTACTCGCAAGTATAGTTACAAGGAAAACCTCTACAGCACAAAAAATGGCACGTGGCAACTAAGCCGACAAAATATAAGCAGGCAGACAGTGCTGCATTTTTTTGAAAACGTTTCATTTGCCCTTTGAAAAAATAGGTCCTAGCCAGATTTGAACCGAGGACTTTTTCGCCCCATGCGTAGCCTTTACCTTTGCCCAAAAACGCCGAAGAGAAGTAGCAGAAAACAAACTTTTTATATGTAAATCCAAGCTATTAAATGATTCGACTAACTTCGTTAAACAACGTGCTGAAAAAAGTCTATATCCACAATTTGACAAAACCGGCTGATCATAAGCATAAAAAATATTGAGTATTTTTCTCCTTGATTGCTGAAGTCAAAACACAACCCACAGAGAGTTGAAAGAGTAAAAAAAAACGAAAATAAAAACAAAAAAAAACGAATTTTCAAGCACAATTTATGATAGACAATTTTTTCATAAAACCAACAAAAATTGAGAAAACTTGATGAATAGGTAACATTTTTATTTCGCTGAGAGATCTGAAAACTTGAACCCACTTTGTACACTATAAGTCAACCGCGTTTTTCGTTGCCTTTACACTTTTGCTGTTCGATAGTGGAGTTTGACTTTCTTTTAACGAACGAAATGAACTTAAGTCGAATGTCAAATCAAGAAAAAATAAATAAATTCGAGCGTGAAATTTTAGGACTTATTTCTGAAAAACAAGTCATCACCTATACTAGAGTCTGCACTACGTTAATTGACTCTTAAAAACATAGCCAACAGACAGTTGGAAAAGAGTCAATGAAAAGAGTCAATGCAATAACATAGAAAAGAATCAGCGCAATAACATAGGAAAAACTGACATGTTTTTTGAAATAACTCAGCTTTCGAATTTCAAAGAAAAAAAAATAGATGCACTGAATGCTCTTTAAATTTCTAGAATAATTTATGATTAGCAATTTTTCGATGAAATTAACCCAATTTGAGAAAACTGGATCAATAGTTAAAAAAATTTTTTTCGCTGGGAAATCTGCAACTTAAATTCCATTTTCGATAGTGGAGTTTTCCTTATTTTTAACAAAGGAAAAGAACTGAACTTAAAGAAAAATCGAAAGCCAAACCGCGAAAAAGTAAATTTGAGCCTGAACTAATGTTAAAACTTTTCCTGAAAAAAAAAGAAAAAAATCATCGCGACCTATCTAAGAGTCTGAAATACGTTCATCGTGTCGTAAACATACTGAACAAACAAATTGATATGACTAGCATTTTAATTAATTTACAAAAATGATCTTTTGAACAAGCGAGCTTGCGTAACTTTTTTACTCGATTGGAGTGAGGATACTGAGTTAGCAGCACAAACAATAAACCAAACTCCGCTGGTGAATTCAATAAGGATCTTAAGTTCCGTAAAATAAAAACAACAATGATTTTGTATTGCTTTTGTGATGATAGGCACTTACGCTTGATCTTCTGTCTTTCGAAATTGTTGAAGCAGTCTCTTCTTCCCAGTCCAAGTCTGATTTGCACAGCCATTTTTCCGACTCCTGAAAACAATTGACAAAAATTGATTTGTTGTCATTTAGATTACAGAAGCAGTCTTGCGTGAATATGCTCACGATTTCATCCAGGGCTGATTTAGTCTCTGTCTGTGAAAGTTTTCCATCTGAACAAAATATGGCAATAATAAGTCAATGGCTTTTAATGAAGCAAGTCAAAAATTTTAAATGAAGGAGTAGTTATAATGGTATTTGTCATCAAAAAAAAATCATCAGGTATATCTATTGCAAGCAAACCACTTACTTTATAAAATTTACATTATTTTGTGCAAATCAGGGAAATCTGAAGATTTCTACTGACGAATTATAAAAGGATGGATATTATTGGCATCAACTTTGCATCTGACGCTTTTAAATCACATTTCTTCGGATGAATAAAATCCATTTTTGAACTTAGATGTTGATCACGCTTTTCGTGACCTTACATTTTTGCTGTTCGATAGCAGAGCTTGCCTTCCTTTTAACAAAAGAAATGAACTTAACTTAAAAAGAAATCAAAATCCAAACCGCGAAAAAGTAAATTTGAGCTTGTTCATTTTTTTTTTAAATCACTAGCTCTCGGAGGTGAAATGAAACATAGAAAAGTGATTCTTTACTTTCGGTTGTGATATCTCCGAACTGGAGCACTGCGTCCCTGACTCTGTCGTAGTTGCTGATGAAGGACGGCATCTCAGTGTCTGAAAACTTGTAGAGAGGTCTAAACACAAAATGCCGCTTATCAAATGAATTTACAGAGACGTCTGTGAGATCGATAAGAGCCACATATTCGATACTATGCACTCAAATGGATAAAAATTGGGTCATCCTTTTAAAATTAGGGCTCAAAGTGAATTTGCAGTCAAAAATTGTGAAGTTAGCGACAGATTAGAGAAAAAAATTTCAAATATTAGACTTCGATTGCATGAATCTCAAAGTACTTGAAATCTGCATGTAAAAAAACTCGAAGAGAGATGAAGAGAGATTTTTTTATTAGCGAATGAAAATTTATTTCCTTTCTCATTTTTGCTGCTCTAAAATATCTAATTTTGACTGTTATTCGAAAAATTCAAACTTCATGTGAACCTTGCTAATATTTCTTGCTACAAAATTTGTAAGTTAGCCGTGATTAGTTTAGACGTATAAATAAACCTGAATTCATAATATCTAGCAAAAGCCTGATTTTGAACCCTAATTTTTAACACAGAACCGAAACTCACTTCGTAAACACAAGCAAAAATAGTTAAAGAGAGCCTATAAAACAAAATAGAAAAACATAGCCAACAGACAGTTGGAAACGTGTCAATGAATTAACGGAAACTGAAAACATAGCCAACAGATGGAAAATTCTAGAACAAAAAAACGAAGTTGATTGAAAACTTTTGACAACTTTTCAACTTTCGATAGAAAAAAACATCACCCTAAAAGTCTTTCAACTTTAAAACTTACTTCTGATTGCCTTTTCTTCGAGTTTAGAGAAAACTCATGTAAAAAATAAATTTTTTATTCCGCTGGGAGTAGATGGATGTCATTCAGATTTTTCGTGACCGTGACAGTTTGTTGTTCGATAGTGGAATTTGCCTCTTGAAAAAGAACTTAGAAAACAATAAAAAGTCATCAAAAATCATCACGAACTATGTAAGTGGACAATCATTTCAATTTTTTTACACTTTAGAGAACTTTTCCATTTTTAAGTTAGAAAAAATACACATCACTTGAGCAATGTATGAACTTCAAAAATCAGTTTTTCTTTCTGAGGCGAAGCAGAGCTTTGCAATACCAAATTGAAGGCAATGTATCGAAGAAAGAAGCAGAAACATTACAGCAGCCGAACTACGATTGCGTACGAGAGAATTAACAAATCGACAAAAATTTAGCACTGGCGAAACGGAGCTTTGCAATACTGGCTATACCAAAAAAATCATTGGGTTACAAGAAAGTGAATAAAAATAAAAATCAAATCTTTTTCTGAAAACTAGAGTTGAAAGAATAACTTTCAAGAAAATTAGAGTTGAAAGAATAACTTTCAATAACTAAAGAAAAATAAGGTGAAATAAGTCAAAAATTACACCTACAAAAACTTCATGCTTGAATCGGATGGTGATGTTGTTTTCAAACCGAAATATTCATTTTTTTTAGGCCGCACAAAATCTTTGATGATGTTCGTAAACAGCATTAGAAAGCATTGCGAATCCTTTACCTAGCGGCAACTAAGGCGACATGTTTTGTGCTTTGAAATTTTTTGAAGTTTTTACTACTCATCCGTACACCAAAACACAAAATGGCAACAAATATCCCATACCCGAAATTAAGGCATAGAAGTCGACTAAGCCGATATATCATACACCGAAACTGTTCAGCCCACAAAAAACTACTAAAATATTCAAAATCAGACTCGAGAAAATTTAATAATTACTGAACTTTAAATCATAATAAAAACTGATAAAATAAAAAAAAAACTGTGCTTCGAAAATTGAGCCGATAGAGAACCGAACCAGATAACACAAATTGCATTTAAAAACGGCAAATGAAACAATTAGGATGATAACCACAAAAATTTTCAGATTGAAAAATTGAAACATTTGAAAAATTAATTACTATCTGCAACCGACTTCACCAAATTATTAACTGAATGATGGTAGTTTAAATTTAATTTTCCAGAAGCAGAGGATATCAGTTTTAAATCTACCATTCCTACTAATGAAACCACTCTGTGAACAAAGTTACTCATGGGAAAATCTAGCTTGGCCCCGTTAGGATAAATAGATAAATTTGTCATTCTACTGAGAATTTCCAAAATTAATCGAGTTAGGATGGAAAACTATAACACAAGCGTTTGCTGGTGTAAAAATTGATTAAAGCTTTAATATCAGTGATGCTCCTAAAGTCAGGCCCTGCACATGCAATTATGTATTTATTGCAAACTTCAGTTTTACATTGATATTTCATAAAGATTCTCACAGGCAATATGTGTTGTCAAAAGCGTCTTCTTTGCACATGGACGCTTCGTCGTCAATCGTCTTCTGAAAACAAACCAATATTCATCTACGAAAGAGCACTTCTTGGTTTCTTCTTAATTTTTGGCAGAATCGGAGTCAATTTCCATTCAATGGAGCTAATGCAAAACATCAGCATATTCATTGAACATTTATCATTTTGAGTTTTTTCAAGCTGCTTTTGCGTACAGAAAGAGCTGCAGGGGGCAAAACAGTGTTGTCCATCGATAAGCAGGTGGATTGGTTATTTTACCTTCTGAGAACGCATGATGGATAACTGGGAGTTGGTTAGCTGGTCCAATTGTTTGAGGAGCCATTTCTCCCTCACATCAAGCAACTGTCGCAACTCCTTGAAGTTCTTTTTGACCCTTGCCTCCTCCTGCAAATGGGCACAATTTAAATATTTTATGATCAGAAGCTCGTCTTTCTTCAGGAGTGATCAATAAAAAAGCATACTAATTAAAATAGCTAACTATACGTCTTCAAAAATTATAGTTTATCAAATAAAATCACAAATTTATCACTGTTTGATCAAATTCACAAATTTATCTTATGTTGATCAAATCCATCCTCATCGACATTCATTTTTGTTCCTTTTCTGTAGTCAAGATTTATGAAAAGAAATAGGTTGATAACTAGCGAAAGTTCACATAAATACATTTCCGATGTAGAAATTAAAAAGTACTTACGGAGTGTTTGTGTTTTGCCAAGTTGCTCAAATTCATGGAAACGCTTTGCGACAAGTTATCTAAATTGCTCTTTTTGACCGGGGTCATTTTTTTTCAAGTAAGAATCTGAAATTGAAGTAACAAAATGATTGTGTTTTTCGTAAGAGCTGAGCGATCAGCAAATATCAAATATCGGAATATTTTGCCGACAACTGTACAAACAAGGTTAAAGGAAGATTAAAGTTCAAGGATGGCTAAAATAAAGCCCGTTTGATAATAAGCGGACAGGTGTATGCTATTTAGCTTCTTTGTTAATACCATTTGCTATTTGATTGCTAAACAAAGCCTCCAAATATCACCATGAACCGAATCAATAGATTTAATTTTTCAATAACCAGAAAAGAACTCAAATTAAATTTTTTACAGACTATTCGAAAGGTAAACATAGCCAATTCAGCCGATGAAGTGATGGCAAAAAACTTCGTCTGCCATCACTAAACACAATGTGATTTAATAAAAAGAATGATACCATACATAAATGCTAGATTTAAAAAAAAATGAGCATGAAATCAAATGAAAAGAAGCAGACAAAAAATCTTATATTTTCTGATACCACTCATCAGGAATTAAATTCATAAAAAGTACACAAAAAGATTGCAAATTAGAGGCAGCTTGAATTCAGTCTTATGAATGTGTTTAAGAATGGGAAGAAAAATAACCGTAACCGTTGATAGAGCAATTTCTATAGCAACCCAAATGGCAATATAATATAGCTCTAAATACCGTCGTACGATTGCGCTTAACACTTTTAAGGTCATACACACACTGATCACTGGACCAAAAACACAGCTTCGTAAAAAAGCAGCAGTTTGAAAGACGCTACTGATCGTAATTACTATAGGAGCGTAACAAATTAACAGCTGTGCAATTTTTTTTTTCGATCAATTGCGCAATTTAAATACAAGTAGCCAGTTGAAGTGAGGGAATAGTCCAATCCCTTGACCGAAAAGCAAACAAAATAAAATCATCAAGACCTTATGTACGAGTCTTCACTTTGTTCATTGATTCTTTAAAAATCAGATGTCAAACCACCGCAATAAATCAGATTTGACAGTGCACTGAAAAGAAGGTAAAAAATCATCACGACCCATGAGTGACAATCATTTAATTCTTTCACACTTCAACATTTTTTGTCATTAAACGACGCGATATGGGTCATCTAAGGTGACATACTATAAGCGGATAATTTTACAAATAGGTGAAGCTTCGCTTCGCAAACACTAGCAAGATCACTACAAAAATCAGCTCTAGAAAGTCCAATAAGAACAAATAGAAACAGGCCTCAAATTACTAAAAAAATAGGCTAGGTGTAGGATTCGATCTGCGACCTACTGCGACTTAGAGATTTCGAGTCTCGCGCACTAATCACTCAGCCACGCACGCTTTAACACCGGCAACAAAACACTAGCCTGAAATCGCAGAGCATAAACCCACATTAAGTATAAAATATGCATTTCGAAAAATTGCAATATATATTGCTATGTAAAAAAAATTTCTGAAATCGAGTTTTCATGATTGTTATGTGTCTAGAAAAAAACAGTTTTTTTGGGTTCATTTGATGAATTAAAAATGCATCAAGTGTGCTAACTCATTACTATTCGAATGTCAAAAAAATCATATCGAAAATCTGTAAAGCTGCCCCAAAGGTCGCACCAATATTTGCGACTTAGGTTAGAAAAAAAGAAGGTTCTTAATAATACGCTAGTGTAATAACGAAAGAAGCAAAAAAAAACAAAATAAATTGAAAAAGGATAGCGAATTACTGTGCAAGTAGCACAGATAGCCTTTAGAAAACTAAGGTTTAGAAAATTTTTGTCCAAATTAGTGTTTTTTTCTGCTGGGTGTGATAAAAAATTCTGACGTAAAAACAAAATTTAGGCATATTAGACAGTCATAGAAATATACGCAATTTGACAAAAAAATTAGCAGAAAAATGACTAGAAAAACAAAAAAAAACTTTTTTTTTCAAGCATTTATATCGTCATTGAAAGAAAAAATGTTGAAGGGTGAAAGAATTAAATGATTGTCACTCATGGGTCGTGATCCAAAAGAATCGAAAGTATAAAGTTGTTATTGTGAATTTTTCCAAAAACTAAGGTTAAAAAAACTCCAAAAAATTAATTTTGCTTGCTTAAAATAATGTTTCAAGGTCTTAAATTAGGCATAGTTCGCTTGCTTTATTCGCTCGAAATAAGACGAAAAGACAAAAATTTTAAACTGGTTTTTCTCGACACTTCAGAAAATTTTGGGGAATTTTTTATTGTGGTTCGAATCACGACTGAAAGGGCTTTAATATGATATATCACTCAACCCAGTCCAAAGATTATTTGTGGTACCTGATTTTGCGTGGAAAACAAAAAGAAAAAAAACTAAAACACACCGGAACACAAAAATTCCCCATTTTCAATGGTCGGAACAAAAACCTGCAATGAACCAAATCGTTGGGCTAGCTTACAACAAACAAAAATAAAATTTGAAATTTATTTGTGCATATAAAAATCAAATATGCTCAAAATATATCTGTTTTTGACGAAATCACAAACTTCACCAAATGATTTTGTTAAAAATACAAAATTTATATTCCGATTTGATAACGCTTGCTAATCGAAACCATAACAAGGACTCTAATGGAAAAAATTCAGGTGCTGCTGCAACTAGGCTATTCCAGTTTCTTTATCGCTTAAACGAAATTTTTTGACGTAGTGAAAAAAAATGGATAGTAATTGAGGCAGAATTTTCATGAACATGGATCTCAGTAAAACAAAACAGATTTTTATAACAATTTATATTTAGCCCATTAAAGCGTTGGCTGCAAAGCCTTTACAAATTTAATCAAGGAAAGACGGCATAATCGCTAAAAACCAATGTATACACTTCCCATAATGGCGCATAGGACAAAGCCGCCCATCAATTTCCATATCAACAAAAGTTAGTTAGTAATTTAACACCGGGTTCAACCATTTCCACATCCACTCTCACAAGCATCTATATCGTATTTACTCAATTAAGTTCAAGTACAAATTATCACACAACAACCATCTCTCAAATAACCTATTTTCGATCGGAGCAACTTTTGGAATACAAACTAATCAAATAACATGACCCCTTGAATGAACCTTGGAGCTAGATGTTTCAAAATCGATCACATTTGCAGCTGCGAAAAATAAGTATTTGATGCAAAAATAACAACTGGATTTTATAAAAGATGCTACACACTGGAAAACTCACGATCAAATTAAATGTGTTTGATCGCGAACCGAAGAATTTTTCCTCTTGGCAGCAAAAATGATCTGTTATTCAATCCACTAGCGTTATTTTCATTTAACCAAAATCAAACCCCCTTCACTTTAAGAATTACGATTTTCCTAAATTCTCAGCAGTTTCCTCAAAGCCCAAAGCCTCTTAACTTGGATAAGATGTGACTTAAATTAAGTGTGAATATCATGATCATCATCATGAGGAGGAAGATGTTCCCTCAGGTGTCCCAGGGGGAACGTTGAGGAACTCCTCCTCTGCGTTGAGAGATTGGGTGTCTTTGAGGAAGGAGAAGCGACGCATTAGTTCCTTCAGAGCGAATTCCCCGTGCACTTTGTTGTCTCGAGTGCGCACATTGATAGTGTTCGAGTCCACCTCTTTCTGGCCACACACTAAACAAAACATAAAGAGACATTAGAACTAAACAATAACTCACCATTTCAAGGCTTTTAAATCAATATTAGCATTTTAAGGCTTTCAAATAGATATTTGCCGAACTCATGAACGAATACCCAATTGATTTCAGATCAAAGGTGTATCGGTTAAACCTTATGATTTCAAGGATTGTTATTTTTAAAAACAGATTAACAGGCTAAACATAACCACAAAGTTGTGAATTAGCAGACAGGAAATAAGAGGGTAGCAACTATGTCGAATAAAATATTTTTTATAAAACTATTTGAACTATTTGAACAAAAACTATTTCGAGACTTTCTGATTTTAGGATTTTTTCTGAAATAAATTAGAAAGAAAAAAATCACCAGCATCTATTTAAGAGTATTAACTACGTTAATGACTCTTAAACAATAGTTAAGTTTTACACACATTGAAGAAAAATACGATCCGGTTGGTACTCGAAACTATATTTAAAAATTTACGAAATTTAACCAATGGTTTGTTTCTTACCAAGGATAAAGTTGAACTGTGCGATCTGCGCATTTCTGATCTTCTTCTGCACCGTGTCCCCTTCCACGTCCGCCTCACACTCGAAGCCGCCTTGCTCGTACAACGTCTTCCTGATCTACACAAAAAATAACAACATCAGTGTCACGACCAGGAACAAAGTTCGATCGAGGGACCACTGAAAAACATTCCTAAGAAATTATCTATATTACTACTCGAAATTAAGTGATAGGGTAGTGGGTTAAAAATATCAAACAGGGTACAAAAAATCAAGAGTTAATAAAACTCAAACAATTATTGAAAAGAGACAGCAAACCATTTTGGGAGCTCATTTGTAACTTTTCGCGACTCACATTTTCCACATAAGGGGCGGCTGAGCTGACCACTGACACCACCATAATCTGTCTGGGAGATAGCCAGAAAGGCCATTTGCCAGCGAACTGCTCAGTCAGTACTGAGATGCACCGCTCGATCGAGCCCAAAATGGCTCTGTGGATGATGACGGGACGCGACAGTCCACTGTCGTGACTAAACAACACAGCAATGATAATCGGCAATAGCTGAAGCTGCGTTGAAAAATCAAGGTATAATTACCAAGGTTTAACCGAGCTGATCATCGGCAAAGCAATAAGCAAGGCAGACGAATATTAAAAAAGTGTTAGAGCCCAAAGAAACGGAAAAGGATTTGGTTCTTATTTGATATTTTTCAGCTTTTCATTGTCAAGGAAAAATAAGGTACAGTTTTTATAAAGCTGGGAAATCTGAAAATTAAATTCCGCTTCGTAACGTTTTTTGAAACCCTTACACTCTTTCTGTTCGATTGAGCATTTGCCGTTCTTTTAACAAAGGAAATCATCTGAAATAAATCAAAACTCGAACCTCTGAAATTCCTGAAAAAAAAACTAACTAAAAATATAATCACGAGCTATCTAAGGATGTTCGCTGTGTTGATTGACTCTGAATTACATAATTAACTTGTTCGATTGCTTTTTAAGAAAACAATTCGCGAAAGAGAAAGAAACTTCGGATAGATGGAAGTTCAAAACATAGTCAACAGAGTATTGGAAATGAGTCAATGAACGCAAGTAAAAAAAACTGACTGTTTTTTAAAAAAAAAATCCGAACTTTCGAATTTCAAAGACAAAATAGATGGCCTTTGAATTTCAAAATAGATGGCCTTTGAATTTCAAGAACAATTAAATTTTGACACTTTTTTGCTACAACTAACAGAATTTGAAAAAAAAACTGGATTGATAAAAAAGTTTATTTCGCAGCAAAATCTGAAAATCAATTTCTAATTTTGAAAGTAGAAGTTGATCAGGTTTTTCTTTACCTTTACAGTTCTAATGTTCGATAGTGGACTTTGCCTTCCTTTTAACAAAGAAAATGAATTCAACTTGAAAAATATTAAAAGTCAACCTTGACAAATTAAATTTGAGCCAAAACAAATCACGACCTATATAAGAGTCTAAACTTAGTCTATCGACTCTTAAAAACGCAATCGCAGAATTGAAAAATTCGAAACACAGTTTTTTTATTTTCAATTTAGACATTTTTCTTTCGATTTATGCTTATTATTATGAAACAGAGGCGAAGCGGAGCTTCACAACACTTGCAACGCAAAAAACACACTGCGCTACAAGATAGTGAATGGAAGTAAAAATATATCGGGAAAATTTGGAAAAAACATTTGAAAAGTTTCATATATTACAGCTACAGAATCTTCATCTTTGTATCGGATGAAGCTCAAAAAGAGCCTTCAAAAATTAAAAATTATTAACCGAGCGGCAACAAAGGCGACAAACTTTGGGTCGAAACCTGCTGAGCCGAAAAAAACTGTTGCCAAAGAAATACTGTGCCCTCGAATTTACGCAATTTAATTTTACTAAGTTGATAGAGACACTGATTAAGTATTTGAAAAAAAAATCAGACTTGGTAAATTTACAAGTTTTTGAACTTTGAGTTATAGTAAAAACTGTTTAAATTGGAACGAAACCCATGTTTTAAATAGGAACCCTTTTAAAACGCCGTTTCCCAATACTAACCCAACCAGATTTTCAAAATGCCGTTTCAAAAAAAAAAACGGAAAATGAACCGCCGACAACCACGAACCCGAAAAATTGAGAAAATTTATTAAGAAAATAAATACAACCTGTAAGGGGCTTCAAATAATTGCTACTTAAAAGTGGTAGTTTTACTTCAAATTTCAAGATATTGAGCATGTCAGTCAGAAAATGAATGAGTCCGTACATATTCTCTCCAACTAATCAACAATACTAACGCAGCAGGCCTGCTCTGACGCTATTTTTCTACTCCAACTGCTTATAACATGTTCATCTTAACCTGCTTGTAACCTGTCGATAGACGTGCCTATTTGATGTGCCTATGACAGCAGTTGGTCTAATTTTTAAGAACTGAGATGAATTGTTAACATACAGTGCTCTTGCTATAGAGAAAAATTGCTCAAATGTTTAAATTTAACGAGCTAACTGTAAAAAATTGTACAATGTCATAAATTGGTTCGAATAATCTAACTTGTTTCCCATTGATCTTCAGAAAAAGCAGGGCACTGTCCAGCGACAGAATGGTCCTTTTATTCGCCCCTCTGGTTCAACGTTGAATTGCATTTGGATCAAGTGTGTTAAATCTTTTTTCTTTCTTGCTTACTTGACGTATTCCAGCTGGAAGTTCTTAGGGAGTTGGAAGTCTAGCTGGATGGTGGCCAGCTGGTGGTCCCTTTTCATGGCGTCCTGAATGTGGATGTCGATCTTGGGCCCATAGAATGCCCCGTCCTCCGGGTTCAGAGTCCACTTCACCTCCCCACCCTCCGCTCCAGCACAATGCGAGTCCAAGGCTTCTTTTAATTGCTATTTAACACAAATGAGGTATGTGACTGCTCATCATTTGTAGAAGTTCACTTTCCCGAAGTAATCGACGGCGGCTTTCCATGAGTAAGAATAGGCAATAAGGCGGCAGATGATAAATTACAGAAGTAGTGTTTTGAAATGAGTATGGCTGATGTAGACCCCGACTTTTCCGAGCATTTATGAAAAACAAATTTAAGCAAGTTTACCTTGTTTACAATCGACAAAATAATTCAGCTGCTGGACTTTCTGAGTTTAAAAGATGACTTACCGCCTCTGCCTCGTCCCAGTCCTTGATTTCGCCCATGTACTTTTTTGGTCTAGTGGACAGAAAAAGTTTGTAGGTGAAGCCGAATTTGGTGTACACGAAAGACATGAAGTCTAAAGCAGCCTCTATCTCTCCTTTCACCTTTAGCATAGAGCAGAAAGTGCAATCTAATGCAGAGTCCAAATTGTGGTTGCTTAGATATACGGAAAATCAATTGATAGGGTTCGCTATATTCAAACATAGCCAACAGACAGTTGGCAAAGAGTCAATGAACGCAAAAAACGACTTAATTTTTTTTATAACTTCAACTTTTCAATTTCAACGTACAAAATGTATGACATTAACCCTATTAGAATTTCAAGAAAAATTTATGATTGAAATTTTCTTTGATTAAATTAAAAAAACACAATTTGAGACAATTAAACGTTTTTTTTTCAAAAAGTTATAAAAAGAGAACAGTTCCTGGAACAAAATTACCTCCACCAATAGAAACTGTACAAAAAGCTTTCAAATTGCTAGGAAAAAAAACGAACCTTTCAGCGCGAACAAAGCCGAAAAAGTCTTAGCAGACATCAAAGTATAAACTAGTCGAAAAACCACAAAAATACAGCTCCCGACTCGAATCGAACATCCGGGATTTGTCGTATCAGGTATGGTGTTACCACTGCGCCAAATGCACATAAACTAGTTGAAAACAAAAAAAAACTACGAAGGTTTTCAATGAACAAGAAAAAAATCAAAGAATAGCAAAAAAAAATCGGCTCGGTTGAAAAAATCTCAACTTTCTAATTTCTAAGAAAAAAAGCCCTTTAAAGTCTTTGAATTTTTAAAAAACAATTTATGATTGGTGCTTTTCCGATAATATTTAACTCAATTTGAGAAAAATGGATCAACAGGTAAAGCTTTTATTCCATTGGAAATCTGAAAATTAAATTCCACTTTAGAAACTAGAAAGTTCACGGTTTTTCCGCGTCATTTCAACGTTCGTATTTGGAGAGTGCTATTTACGTCACTTTCAGCAGATGAATTTCAATGAACTCAAAAATAGCACATACAGTGCTGATTTAAATTAACCGGACGAAACGCGCTTATTATTGTCATTTTCCACATGAATTTTTTTAGGTGACCTGCTCTGGAGTGCAGAATATGTGTGCATCATCCTGCTGAAATCGTCTCACTCGGGTCAGTCCTGTCAAAGCACCTGATAACTCATTGCGGTGTAGCACTCCGAAGTCGGCCATCCTTAGTGGCAGCTCTCTCCATGACCTTTGCAAACATCATGTTTATTCCTACCCAGGAATCGCGCCAATGATAATCTGTAGACCATGTTTGTAATATTCTGTCACAACTTATGCTGAGTTTCCAGTGAAATGTATCAGTCAGTCTAGCTGGATTTGTTGGGTTAATAAGAACAACTTTTCAAAAAGCCGTTTCTTCGACATGCTTTCGCGTATTTTTTGACGCAATGAACCTTAACTTACTAGCGCAAAAGATCTATAATAACCTGGAGCGCATTCCGAACATGACACAGTGGCCTGGACAGTTCATGGGTTTGAGGGCAAACTTCTGCTCTTCCACGTCTATCTGGAACATATCGTCCGCATAGTGCTTCCAGTGCCCACTCGTCATCCACAGTTTGCTGTTGTACATATTTGGTGATATCACTTCTTGGAAACCTCGCTTTCTGTACTCTTTCTAAAACCAAAACTAAGCTCTAAGAAAAATATTAACATAATATTTTAAGTAATTTGCATCTTAATAAATTAGAAAAGCATAAGCATCCATTATTTTTTTCTGTACTTTCTATAACACCAATTCCACTGTAATACACAAATGAAAATTATAATATCAAAAGCTAATGGACAATATAGACAATTCCTTAATCCTAATTTAGGTTCTTCGAGTCTTCAAAAGCTTCCCTTGAAATGACTTTTAGTTATTAAGTTAACATCTTTTGTTTATTAAACTAAAACATCATGCAAGCGTTTAATTTATCTACGACTAATTTTCAAAATATAGCCAACAGACAAAAGTGTCAATAAACTCGAAAACGGAAAACATAGCCAACAGACAGCTGGAAAAGAGTCAAAGAACGTAAGTAAACAGAAAAAAAAACTTGTCTTTGAAAAAACCGCATTTTTCGAACTTAAAGAAAGAAAAACAGATGCCCTTAAAGTTCTTGAATTTTTGGAAAAACTTGATAAGTTTTTGATTGGGACTTTTTTGACAAAATGAACCCAATTTGAGAAAACCGAATCAATAAGTAAAACTTTTAATTCGCAGGGAAATCTGAAAATTAAATTCCACATTCGATAGTAGATTCGATCACGTTTTTCGTGACCTTTAGACTTTTGCTTTTCGATAGTGCAGTTTGCTTCCTTTTAACAAAGAAATTGAAGTGAACTTACAAAGAAATCAAACCACAAAAAAGTAAATTTGAGCCCGAACAAATTTCAAAACTTGGGTCTGAACTACGTCCATCGACTCTTAAAAAAAGGCTATGGAACCCCTCGCAAGCCTTTGCAAACACTAATACCGAACTAGTGCAACAAATAAAACATCAAAAAGTGGTTCAATTATAGCATAGGTAGTACATTCCAATTAGCTGATTTGACTGCTAAAAGAGGCCCATATTGCTCCTCTGACTTAGTAATGTCTGATCAACCTTTTCGTATTTTATTTTAACAAAATATAGCCAACACGCTGTTGTAAAAGTTAAAATTCGCTCAAAAAAGCCCAAATAAATTAATTTTTTATACAATTTTCAACAGTTATAAAGAAAAAACTTATAACCAAAAAACTCATTGCAATCCAAGAATCTTTTATATTGACGTTTTTTTTTATAAAAAGTCACTTAAATTTAAACACAGAGGCAAAGCTATGCTTCGCAAACACTAGCAAGAACACTAAAAAGCAGCATTTTAAAGTCAAATAAGAAAATGTAGAAATAAGCCTCGAATAAGTAAGACTTTGCCACCTAAGGGCTGCGAACCTGCGACCTCGAGAATTGAAGTCTCACTCCTGACCTCTCGGACACGAACGCTTAATCTGCAACACTATTCACAAACAAAGCAGCTGCATTTGCTAACAAATAGCCAATGCCATGCAGCAAAAGTGACACCAAATATAAACAGACACAATTTTGGACTATAGCAAAGTAAAAGATTGGACTATAACAAACTGAGGGCATCCACAATAATCTTGCATGTAATTAATTGGAAAGCATAAAACCACATTATAAATAACTTATGCATTTCAAAAAATTGCGAGATATTGAGATAGAAAATTTCTGAAATCGAGTTTTTCTTATGTTGTTTCAACTTATCAACTTTGTTAACTTATTAATATTCGAATGTCAAAGCACATGCTTTCAAGAAGCCGTTAAGGTGCCTCAAAAATGGCACCAATATTTGCAACTTAGGTTGGAAAAAAAAGAATAGTCTTAGTAAAACAATAACGCTCAATAAAGTTGGCTAGTGTAATAAAAACAATCGACAGATAAATTTCTTATTCAGCTGGAAAATCTTTTAATAAAAATCACCTTTTGAAGCTTAAGCTCCCCAAAATCTTTTTTCATGCCATTTGCTATTTCGAGTCGAGAGTTTGATTCCTTTTTAGCAAATGAATATAAATTGAGCCAAAAACCAAACCGCAAAAAAAAATCAAATTTAAGCGTAGATAACTTACAAGACTTTTTGAGACACTTCGTACATTGACACTTAAACAACTCTACTAGCCATTCTGCACTAACTCTGAGGAAGTCGGCGAGTGTGTTGTAGATGTGAGCTCCCTTTGGGTGAAAGAAGGCACTGCCAGGAGATAATTCGTGGAAAAAGTAGAGCTCCTGTTCCTAAAAGCATCCCAAACTATCAGATTAATAAAACTTGGACCAACTTAGAATGAGGTTGATTTTCTCTCTCAAGTCCAGCAGGTTTTTTTTCCTAACTTAAACTAAATACCCTCGATCCAGCATTCATGCTTGAATCTGGGGTTATTTTTAAATAGCAAGCTAGAAAAGGGTTGAAATGTAGCAAAATCAAAATGACGAATGAAAAAAAATGTAAATTTGAGCATACCGAAGCAAACTTCATCTGCCTCTTCGTATTACTGATAAAAATAATTTTTCGAGCGACTGATCACAAATTCGCTACAATTTTATCTTATACAGCTCACTCACTCTTCCTATCTTCCTGTGGTCCCTTTTGGCGGCCTCTTCAATCATGAACTCATACTCCTTCAGTTGTTGCTTGTCCGGAAACGAGATCCCATACACCCTTTGAAGCGTTTCCATCTCCGCATTGCCCTCCCAGAACGAGGAAGAACTCTATAAAAAACTACATGAAATTGTTATTTACAAAGTTAAATCGTGCCGTGATATAATTATTAAAACATCGCATCAAGACGGTGGCAGATTGTCAATGAGCTCGGAGATCAAAAAAATTATTTGAAAAATAATTAATTTTGGTGTTTTGAAAAATATATATTTCAACTTCATGCTCTTTTAATTTCATGAATATTTCATGGTCAACTGTTTTGTGATGAAACTAAGGTTAATTTTCTTATTCCGCAATATATATCTAAAAGAATTAAACTCAACTTTTGAAATTGAAATTCAATCATCTTTTTTCGCACCATTTTTTTTCATCGAACTTGAACAAATTCGAGCGTAAACAATTCTTTTTGAATCAAACAAACTTCGTTCATCGACAACTGGATCTCAGGTTACAATTTTATGGACTTACAACACCCAAAACGCTACAGCCAGTACCAATTTCATATGAACAAAGCATATATACGTCTGTCGTTTGCAAAAAGAGCCTTCTCACACAAACATGATAGGACAAGCTAGCAGACAGCAACGAAAAGGAAAACCAATACATCGAAAAAAAATTCTTTCCAAAAAATTTCGAAAACCTAGTCCAGATACACCATCGCCAGCATTAAGTAATTATTTGAAACATTTATCGATCAGCTGGCAAATAATGGGTAAATTCCCGTTGAGCCGAAAACAATTGCTGTCATGAAAAACTTTTGAAACTTGAGAAATTCCATCTTTTACGCTCCCCTCCCCTTCGGAAAGACACAAAGGATGAACATTTTTTGTCTTCAAACAAGCAATATTAGGTCACTTAGCCGATAAAACAAAAACTGAAACAATTAAGGCCATATAAAGCTTTCAAGCAAAAAAAAAATAAAAGAAATCAGAATTAGTAGTTAAAAATTACACAAATAAACCAAAAACGCTTTCAATTACAATGAAAATAGCTTGCCTTAGGTATAGCAAATACATGATCTGACATTTCAGCCGTTAAAACATGAGCAGACACACATTGACCGACAATTTTTTTGAAATCCATTATTTCACGTTTTAAAAAACTGGTCCAGGCCAGATTCGAACCGACAACCTTAGCAGTCCCAGGTGTAGTAATCAAGTGTGCCGAAGAAGCTAAGAAATTTTGAAGCGTATATATTAACTATGTTCGCTTCAATACCAGCAAATTCACAAAACTACTGCAATATATTCGCGTACCTGCAATTCATCTACAGGCCAGACACTCGGCGATGTTAAATAAATCCTTTATGATCAACATGGAAAACGATTGGTAGTCTGACTGACCTTTGTGATCTTGAATGCTTTGATGTTGCCCGTGTGTCTCACGTGGGGTCCCCTGCAGAGGTCGATGAGATCCCCACACTTGTACACTGTTGTCTCGTCTTCTTTTATTTTTTGGTTCAAAATGCGACACTTGAACTCGTTGTACTACACGAAAACAGAGCAAAATTTATATACTTAAAAAAATTGCCGGCAGATGAAATCAATATCGAGAGCATTGAACTATTTCAGGTCGAAATTGAAGATGAAAAAACTTTGAAAAACAAAAAATCAACAATTTTATAGGAGAACTACAAGCGTAGCATAGAAGCAAACCTGAGCTTTGCACCAATTGCGATACAAATAAAACGCCAAATTTCAAAAGATATTGCCTCAAATGAGAAGTAAAAAATAAAAAAAAATCTGTTGAAGAAAACGTAGGTAATAAAATCAAGAAAAATCTTATTTCAATTCTTATAGAAATCAATTACCCAAAACATACACAGAGGCAAAGCTGAGCTTCACAACACTTGCGATACAACAATTATAAGATGATGAGTGCACCAAGCGGCTAAAAAAAATCAGCAAACACAGCTTCGAACAATGTTACTATTGAAGAAGGAATTGGAAAAACAATTAATTTTTTTTTAAATGCATTTCTTTCGTGTTTGAATTTAATTAAGTTTTTTAAAGAGGTCCTAGTGGGATTGAATTATGGCAGTCAAATACTGGTGTCATAATCTTATCGACCTGAAAAGTACTACACTCTAAGAAAAAAATCGGTAAATACGCCGTTAGAATTGAAGCCGACACCCAATAAGCTGAAACTTAAGTAAAAAAAAACATTCCACGATAGATATATCAGTGTGCGTATGCAAAGTAGATTAGAGACCGGCTGAAGCTGAAAGTACTCTTTTGATTTTTTCTAAGAACACGTACTGATGTGAAAACGGGGGATATAAGAAATCGAAGCTAGCAAAAATTGCACAACTCACTAGTTGATGGCTCATTTTCAACTAAAAATGAGCCATCAATTACTTTGAAAATTACTGAAATAACAAACTCTTAAAAGTCAAAAAGCGGGGAAAAGGTCCGGTTAAGCAACGTGCGATTATGATTACATATTTTCGCCGCCTCAGATTTGGGAGGGTAGTTTTCGGGAAATTAGGTCGTTTTTTTTTTTAAAAAGGTCAATATTCGAAACTTTGAGATCTCCGATGGCCAGAACTTCTAATTTACAAAAAATTGGGCGTAGCAGCTAATGCAGGAGAGCTTCTCACGACTCGTTCTTTCTATTGAACCAAAAATCTCAGATTTGAGGGTAGTTTTTGAAATAAGTAAAAAGTTTCAAAAACGGAAAAAATCACTTTCCGTTTTTCCGTCAAAACTTTCAACGTTTTTCAAAGATTAAGGCATCGCCGTTTAAGCAGGCGAGCTTTCCACAACCCGTCCTTTCGAGTGACTGAAGAAAACTCAGATTTAGGAGGGTAGTTTTCAAAAAAAAAATATCGGTCAAAAATTCAAAAATTTGACTTTCCGAGGGCCATAACTTTTTATGTCAACAAATTGGTTAGAGCCGCTTATGCAAGGAGGCTCCACATAACCTGTTCTTTCCATTGATCCCATAAACTCAGATTTGGAAGAGTATTTTTCGATTAAAGTCAGAAAACTTGAAAAGACGGTTCAAAAATCAAAGTTTTGACTTTTCCGAGGGCCATTAAGTTTTTGTATAAAAAACTTTGGGTGTAGCCGCCTATGCAGAGTATTTTAAACAACTTTCTCCATCCATTCAACCCAACCTCTTCAGATTTGGGTTGGTAGTTTTCGAGAAAATCAAAAACTCAAAATCCTTGGTCGAAAATTCACCCCTAACACTTTTTAGAAGACTGTAGAATGTAAGGGAAAAAATTTAAGGAACTATGCAGGCACACAGGTGAGTGAGCGGTTGTTCCATTGGTACCAATGTTTTGAAAATCAGCTGAGTAATGTTTGAGAAAAACTAAATTATTTGAAACGTGACAAAACAGTTAAAAAATCGAAACTCGAGGGCCAAAATATTTGAGCGTAAAAAAACTTGGGCGCAGTCGCTTATGCAGGGAAGCTTCTCGCGACTCGTTCTCTTTGATGCAACCAAAATGTGAGAAAATGTTGTAAAAGTATGGATCAACCCCCCCCCCCCCCCCCCGCACGCATTTTTTCGAAGTTTGTAGAAAGTGAAGTAAAAACAAAAAGAGACAGAGGGATAATGCAGGCATACAGGAGAAGGAGAGGACTTGCCAAAAACAAAAAAAGCTAAATCCATACATTTTCATAATACCTGTTTTTATCAAACAGGAACTTGATAATTTGAAAACTAATCCGACAACCATGTAGCCGAAAAAATCATCAGCAGAAAACCATTAGGCACAGTTCTATAAAAAATACATACAAAAAGAGTAGTACCCGGTAGCTAAATTTGAATTTTCAATAAACTGAGCATGTCAGCATAATTGATTCAACTGATTTTGTTAAACTAGTTGTTAACTAGAAAAAAACAAGTCTATATTCCGATTTGATAAGGCTTGCTAATCGCAAGCGTAAAAGATTCGGGCTACACAATCACTTCTCTCATAACAAGATGGAAACGATCAAAAACTGGACCATACTATCTAAAATTTCCAAAATGAATGCAAAAAGTTTGCTTTAAATCATCACACTAAACAACCTGTATTTTCTAGAAGAAAGTTTATCCGTTGCAGAAAAGACCCTATTAATTGATTGCTCAAAACAAAATAAACTTTTTTTAAAAAAAATTTTCAAAAAATGAATGCAAAAGTTTCAAAGAATTGCCACAGAAAACAACTTGCCAAAAACCTAAGAACATAGCCAACAGACAGCTGGAAGAGAGTCAATAAACGCAAGTAATCAAAAAACACTAGTTGTTTTGAAGAAACCTCAACTTTCGAAAATCTAACAAAAAAATAGATGGAATTAAAACTATTTAAATTTCTATAAAGATTTATGATCAACATTTAATGAAATTAACCCAATTTGAGAAAATTGGATCAATAAGTAAAATTGAAAAAAAAACATCACGACCTGGGTAACAGTCTGAATTACGTTTTCAGACTGGGTAACAGTCTGAAAAATAACCCAATTGTATCAAACTTAGCACATATGAAAAGTTGATTAAAAAATTGCACCAAAAATGACTCCCGTTAAAGAAATAAAAATAATGAAAATGCATTTTTTAAAATTCAATCGGAACAAAAACACATTCTTGACTATCGTTCGATTTTTTTGTGGAAATTGATGAATTTTTTCGAAAAATATGCGGTGAAATTGTTTAAATATCAAACAAACCACAAAATAAAAAAACTAAACCCATGCATTTTCAGTACAAAAAATTAGATACCATGAATCCGAAAAAACTGAGAATTTAATACTGAAAAAACTGAGAATTTAATACTGAAAATTCTGTTTTTATAACAGAATGTTTTGGCGTGTAAAAAAACCGTGAACTCAAGAAAAAAAGGTATTTAAGAACTTCAATAAACAGTTATGAGATCATTGAAAAAAGTGAGCATTAAAGACGACAAATTTGATCAAAAAACCGTTGAATAAACAGTTTACAACTGTACGTTTGATTGAGCTGACGTCCGAGAATTCATTCAGCGTTCTTACCTCATAAAAAAACATCCCAATAAGCGATGCAAGGGCTTGTAAAAAAGCGGAAAACAATAAGACAAAAAAATCGAGAGCGTCGAAGTCAAAAAACAAAAAAATTAGGATATTTCATTTTTTGAGTTTGAACTGCGACTTTATTGGAAAATAACTATCAAGGACGCAGAGTGGCATAATCAACCAATAAGCACAGGTAGGTCGCAATTAATTCTTGCATGTAACTGCTGAAAGCTGTGCACAAAGTTCATAAGGGGAAATGTCTAGTACCCGGTAGCAACACATTTGCTATCGCAAGTGTAATAAGAATAGCCGGTTGTTGTGCAAGAAGCACAATGTTCCGACCACATTCATAAAAAAACTACACGAACAATTTTTTTCTTCTTCAAACTAGTGTTGTTTTTTGTGCGATGAGAGAACTATACAAACGAGTAAAAAGTTAATGAATTAGGCATAATCGGCAACATTTGTCCTCGAAATTGAAAGACGAAATATGAATTAACACTTTAAAAAACGAACTTGGCAACAAACTTTGCAAAATAAATTTTGCAAGTAAAATTGCACATGAGTTTTTTGTGAACACATTTATTGCCAGAAGCGCTCAAAAAATCTTCCAAAACAAAATCAAGTTTTCTTAGCCTAAAAAATCAATTTTTATGAAACGAACTTAACCTTATCGTCTTACTCGCTCTTAATTAGAAACACCCAAAAATAGAAAGATATCTTGTAGGAAAGATAATGAAAAGCCATAGAAAGATGAAAAAATATATATAAAAATTCTTTAAATATTCGGAATCTGTGGTGCTTCGAGCAGTTGCTATATCATTACACTAAGTTATTTGATACTTCACAATAAACAAAGCTCAATTTCGTACAGATTTTCTTAGATCAATTGTTCACTGTAATACGCATAATTATAAGCGAATGAAACTCATTTTCGCATGAAAACACAGCCAAAAGACAATAGGAAAACTGTTAATTAGCTAAAGGAACGAAAAACTAATTCTAATAATTTTTAAAGAAGAAATATATTGCCTTGGATCTCTTTGTTTATCAACGTGAAAAAATATATTACCTTGACACTTTCTAGTCACAGAAGCAAAACAGAGGTTTGCGCCACTTGCCATAAAATAAAAAAAAGAACGGCAGCTAAGGCAAAACAAAATTGGACAAAAGCCAGATTAATAAAAAAAACAATTATTTCTCTCGAAGGCCGTTGAATTTGAAGAAAAATACTGAGAAACACAATTGCCAGTTTGAAATAAGTATTGAAAAACAACATCATCAAATGGTAACTGAGCAGACAACACTTGGGTAGACGACAAATTAAGCAAAAACTTACTAAAAAATCTTTTGAATAATCTGATATGCCAAGTTTTCATCCAAGAGCACAAACGCAATTTTTTAAAAAAATAGCCCTCCAAACTACAAATTATGAGCCATCTAAACAGTATCAACATCAGCCATTGATTTGATAACAATTCGAAAGGAATGATCATTAAAATTCAGAAATACTCAAAAACAATCTTTTGCTGGGAATTTCAATCATCATACAGGCATGCCAACTGATTCAATTTCTTTAATTATGCAAGTTGTTAACATTATTAAAAAGGTCTTTATTCCGATTTGATAACGCTTTTTTTGGAACAAAAATGATCCTTCTTTCTCGCGCCATATGTACTTTTGTTAACGGAAGCGTAATTTGTTATCTATAAATGAAATATGCATTCAAAATTTAATGCACCAAAAGATTATTTTCCAGGTTTATCACAAGCTACAACCAACAGATTTTTTCGCTACAAAAAGACAAAAAAGAGGACAATATACGCCTCAAACTATCAGGCCAAAAAAAAAGAAAAAATCAAAAAAAAAACGAAAAAAATTGTTATCATGAAAAACTCAACTTCAATTCTATTAAGAAATTTAGCATTTTGCGCGATAAGAGGTGAGCATTAAAAGAATGTTTCCTTTCAAACAACTCAAAAAATAGGCAGAAATCATTCGGCAGAATACAGCTTTTAAACGAAAAAATATTTATAACATAGCCAACTGACAGTTAGAAAAGGGTAATGAACGCAAGAAAACTGAAAAAAATAAGTTGTCTTTTCAAAAATCTTCAACTTTTGAATTTTTTCGAGGAAAAAATAGATGACCTCAAAGCTCTTTGGATTTGTAGAACAATTTATGATGGACACTTTTTGTTAAAATTAACCCAATTTGAGAAAACTAGACCAATAGGTAACACTTTTAGGTAAACATTTCACTGAGAAATCTGATAATTAATTCCCATTTTTGAAATAAGAAGTCGATCACGTTTTTCGTGACCTTTACAATTTTGCTGTTCGATAGTAAAATTTGCCTTCGTTTTAAAAATCGAAATGAACTGAACTTGAAAAGAAATCACAAACCGAAAAATCAAAATTGAGCGTGAACAAATTTTAAGAATGTTTCCTGAAAAAAAAGTCAAAAAAAAACACCAAGACCTATATAAGAGTACTCCCTACTTTCATTACTCATTAGCAAAAAAACCATCAAGACCCACATGAAAGTACTCACTACGTTCATGACTCTTTCTCATTCGCTACATGTGTTTGAAATTTGAATTCATTCTGAACTAAGATACCAATTGATTCAAGTGATTGTGTTAAACAAGTTGTTAACCCGAAAAAAGTCTATATTGCAGTTTGATAACGCTTGCTAATCGCAAGCGTAATAATACACTAAGCTGACGCTAGTGTAATTATGCTGGGAAATCTCAATACTAAAATCCACTCTGGAAATTAGACGTCGATCGTTCTTCGTGACCTTTACACTTTAGTATACTGTAGTTTGCCAAACACTGAAAACGATCTGAAGTAGATCAAAAATCACAGCGCAAAAAAATCACACCTTTTAAGATTCTTCACAACGTTCATCGAAACAGGATAACATGGCTACACGGATGCTTTAAGAAAATTCCACATTACTAGAGCTGCACATTTTTAGTTCATCAGACAAATCATCGTATTGAAATTATTTTAGAGAAACTAAGAGAAGGCCTAATGCTGAAAATTTCTTACACCGAACATTTCCAGTAGATCTTTCTTCTTCATCGTCAGTCTCTCGAATGGTTGCTTGGCCTTAATAATTTCCTTCATTAGAGTCTCTATGGCCGCGTAGTCCTTCTGACTCACAGTTCTTTCTGGCGAGTGCATGTCGTAATAGAAGCCACTCTCGATAGGTGGTCCATAACACAGGTGGCCTCCAAAGTGAAGTTCTAACGCCTCACCCAGGATGTGAGCCGTTGAGTGCCAATAAACCTATAAAAATAACAAGGATTGCTGGTTTCTTTAGTTTTTCAAGTTAAAAGAGTGATTGAATTAGATAATAAGCTGCTAAAAGAGGTACTATTTGCCAAAAAACACTATGTAATAATTTGCAGTAGAATTAGATAGGGAATAAATTCTCGTTCATTCCTCCGGGTGATTTAAAAAACAGAAAATTTCAAACCAGTTATTCTTGATACTGCTCAAGCTTTTTGCAAGTTTATTTAGAAATCCGTTTAACGACCGGAGTAATTTTATTATTACTTATCACTTGAACTCAACTGCTTCTTTCCTTTGACACCTGATTTTAATTTAAGACACCCTGGGTTAAAACTTTTTCTTACTCCGTGAGTGATTGAACGAAAAAAAACTATGAAATAGTCGCACCATGTAAAAACTTTATGTGATCTAAGCATTTAAGCTTTAGCGCCTTTTTAAGAGTAATAATAATAAAAATTGTGGTTTCTACGATTCGCAGAGGATCTATGCAAGACTATCCAGCCTGTCTACGCATATTCCGTTTCTTTTATTTCTTCACATTCAAAATAACTTTTTTTTTCAAAAATCTACACCAAGACTTTCTTCATGGCAGATTGGATTATCACATTGAAAAAAATAGCTGCGAACCTTACATCTGCCGGCCATTGTTAAAAGATATTACCGTCCTGATGTTTTAAAACACACCGAAAAATTAGCTTTGTTTTGAATCTTTTTGAATCAGTATTTAAAACGGTTTTGAAAATCTTTCCTCTTAACCGTGCCAACCCTGTATAGCGATAAACGTTGCATTCAAGTCTAAGAAAATAAACATAGCAAATAGACAACTGGAACTGGAAAAGTGTCAATCAACAAGGAAACCAAATATCTATTTGTTGAAACTAAATTGCGATACAAAATTGAATAACCTTTAATAAAATCAATTGAAAAGAAAAATCAAAAACTGAAAAAAAACAGAAATAGTCCAAAAGGCCGGAAAAAAAAACAGAAATAGTCCAAAAGGCCGGAAAAAACTGCCCCATAAAAACTTTTTAAGGAGCTTTCAAAATACTGCAAAGAAGTTGCATTTTCAAAAACGTCCTTCTGTGGGAACTAAGCCAGCAAAATAAGCAGACGAACTAAAATCTAGATTAGCAAAAAATCCGCGACAGGAATCAAACTACCTGGCTTTATCGTCAAGCATGGGTGTTACAGCAACTTAAAAGAAGCTTATTCTTCGGAAAACATCGGGCTAAGGCAACTAAGCCGACAAAAATAACAAGACGGACGATAGTCCGAAAGCACGAAAACTGAAGTTTGCAAGAAAAAACTGGTTCCGGCCGAATTCAAATCACAGGCCTTTGGCGTCTCAAGCAGATATGTTATCTTTACGCCATTGAGTTACGATATTTAATGAGTTTGAATTTATAATGAAGGAAGCATTGAGGTAGTGAGTGTTTACACACAGAGGCGAAGCTGAGCTTCGCACAACTTGTGAAAGAAAACAAGAAAGCATCAAAGTCGAAAAAAATGGAAAAATTCGAAAAAACTAGATCTAGCAATTAGGCTAGTTTCAAATCAAAAACGAGCCAAGACAATAAAACGTGGAACTAGCATCGAAAGAAAGGTTATCAAGCTGTAACCAAGCCGGAAATACCTTAGCAGGAACCCTTTAGGCCGAAAAATAAATAATTTAAAAACTATCACACTCTCCAACAAGTCACACTCTCCAAACTATCACACTCTCCTCACAGTCCCCCACACTCTCCAACAAACAAACAAACACGCACCCAAATTTTAGTCATACGTCAAATAAAAAAATATGCGGCCAATGTGCCGATATAATGTTGGCCGAAAGCTATTATGTCGAAACAAAAAAAAATTAAACAAACGAAGTCGAAAAAAATGAAGACTACTAAAAAGTTTTAAAAAAACCCATAATCCTCAAAACACAAACACAGCTCGTGAAACGACGCAATATGAGGCGACTAAGCCGATGTAATATAGGCCAAAACCTATCAAGTCGAAAAACAAAGAAAAGAAAAAAATATAAAAAGACTAAGTTTTTAAGACTAATAATAAGTTACTCAGTCCTCCTCACCCTCAAAACACTGACACGCACACACAAACTTTTTTCGCCCATCGGAAGTAGCAATATGCGGCCATTAAATCGATATAATGCAGGCCGAAACTTATCAGGCCGAAAACAAAAACGAAAAAGCCAAAAAAATGTGAAATTAAAATGTGAAAAAACGAGAACTTCTAAGATTTCTAAGATTTTTAGCAATCCAAAAGGTGAGCAAAAAAATTATGTTTTCCCGGAAACTACTTGAAATTAGGCCAATAAGCCGATATAAAATAAGGCGAAGCCTATTAAGCCGAAAAAGGAACAAAAAATAATAAAAGACGGCTATTGACAAAAAAAATTTGACCATGCTGAACATTTGCAACCGAGAGGGGTGTGATTTGCAAAGAGGACGGACGAAGAGGTGAAGTAGTCCACAAGTGGGTCCTGTGGACAAATTTGATTACGGGAAAAAAGTCTAGTGCCCGATTGCAATACCCCTGCTTATCGCAAGGGTAAAAAACGTACGGTTTAAATTTAAACTCGCTGGTTTTCAAAAGCATAAGAAGAAAGCATATTTAGGACTGAATGTTCACAAAAACGGGATTTTTTGCGCCTTTTGAACTTTTTCATTTGAGTGCGCAATTGAAGTACTCAAGAACCAAACCGCCAAAAAAATTTGAGTGCAAAAAATTTTTAGTTTAGGTTTATTCTTGAGAAAACGCAATATACACAGAACCTGAATAAAGGTCCTGAACTTGCTCAAGAACACTTGAAAACAAAGATATTGAAGAGAGCAAAAGACCAACTTCACAAAAGCTAGTTAATGGGATGAACTTATGGTTCATTATTAAAACTCTGTTCAAATTGGCATATGAATCGTTTTATTTAATTTTGACTGATCGAATTTCTAGCATTTTAAAATAAAAAAAACCGCGATTAGAAATTTGGAAAAATTTCAATGAATTCGAGAAGACAAAAAGGAGACGGTTTGACGTTGTTGACATTTTTTGAACTTCGGTAAAAAAAAATGTATCACGTTAAACAAAAAGCTGTTCAAAATCCAAGTTTTTCATGTTTGCAACTTGCTACATAAACCAATGAGAGAACCTCTAGTCAAAAAATTTGTTTTTATGCCGCTGACATCTCCAATCTTGAAACTAAATGACATCCACGATTATTGGGCCATTTGAGTTTAAAATAAAAAAACATCAGAAGTCAAACAAAAAGCAAAAAAAAAAAGAAATCAATTTCTGAAATTTTTTTTTAAACATGCTGTTAAACCATAACAAATTTATTTACCAATAAAAAATATTTACTCTTGCCACTGTACACAAACTCTTACACAGAGGCGAAGTTGCACTTCGCATACACAAGCAAAAAATATGACCGTCTACAAAACTTCGTGAGTAGCGCACGCCAACTATGTGTCTACATAATTGCTAAGTGACGCAAGCCAACAAAGATGTATTAGCAGTCAATTTGAGAAAAAAAATACCAATTAACACTCCTCAAGTTATAGAGCGGACGCTCTTATTTTTTTCCGGGTCCCCTTCCCATTCATGATACCTTGAAGCTAAAAAAACTATTTGTAATAATATAGCATGTGTTACTGTCCTAAGCATTGACTGTACTTAATAGCTAGCCATTAATCCAAATGAACACTTTCGAACTGAACACATTTTGTCGCCACAATATTTGTTACTTAGTTTGGAAAAAAAGAGATATCATACTATCACACAAGCTTTGCTTGTGTAAATAGAATTATTTCGAGAAACAAATTGGAATAAAAAATTATCCAAGAGGAGAAACAAAATTGACACCAAAACTATTTTCAGGTTCTCGTTCTCAATCATGAATGCAAAAAGGTCAATAATGAAATTTGATGAGTATTAGTTGCTTAGTTGAAAAGAGTATTAGCTGGGAAATAAATTGGAAAAAAATTCAGCCAAAAAACGAACCAAATTGACTCAAAAATTGTTCAGGCCTTCAATCATGAATGCAAAAGATTGAATTTACCACTGAAACAAAAATGAGGGAGCGGTAAGTAAGTAAGAGTAAGACGACGTAACAACGTAACCTTCACAAACCTCCCAACGAGTAACCGATTGCAACATTTTTGAACTCGCAAAATAGAAAAAACAGATACTAAGGGATTCAGCCTAAGGAGTCTTTTGCCTTTAAATGTTCAACGTGGTGACCTGCCTTTTATTACTTCTGACATTAAATGAAACTAGGAGAAAAAAATTATCACCTTAAAAAGCTGTTCGAAATCCAAACTTTTCATGATTGACACTTCCTACATAAACCAATGAGAGAACCTCTGGTCACAAAATTTGTTTTAATGCCGCTGAAAACTCCAATCTTGAAACTAAATGACATCCACGATTATTGCGCCATTTGAGCTTAAAATAAAAAACACAAAAAGTCAAACAAAAAAGCGAGAAAAAAATGTTTTGTTTTTTAAATGAACAGAAATTAACAAATTTATTTGCCAATAAAATATTTACTCGTGCAACTGAACACAAACTTTTACACAGGCGAAGTTGCACTTCGCATACAAGCAAAAAATATGACCGATAACGCTACTGGGAAAAACTGAATGAGTAAAACTTTCAGTCTAAAAAACATCTTAAGTAACGCATGCCAATTGTGTGTCTACATAAGTGCTAAGTGACGCACGCCAACTAAGATGTATTAGCAGTCAACTTCAAAAAAAAACAATTAACCCGCCTCAACTTATAGAGCGGACGCATTTTAACTAGTATACGAAAAAGTTCATAAAAAACATCACAGGTTCAAACCCTTTTACTTTGTTGCGGTTCTTTACGCTACAGATCCATGATAACTTGAGACTAAAGCTCTATTTGTAACATAATAGTCAGTGTTAATTTCCTAAGCATTGGTTGCACTTATTAGCTAGTTATTGATCAAAATGAACACTTTCTAAATGAACACATTTTGTCGCAACAATATTTGCGTCGCAACAATATTTGATAAAACTATTATTTGGGAAACAAATTAGAAAAAAAATCAGCAATAAAGAACCAAAATTAACTCAAGAATGCAAAAAAAATAAAGTATCGAAATTACCACAAAAACAAAATTAAGGAAGCGGTAAGTAAGTAAGACGACCTAACAACGTAACCTTCACAGACTTCCCAACGAGTAACCGATTGTAATACTATTGTACTCGTACGAGTGAAAAACCTAATACTAGGGGATTCAGACTAAGGAGCAAGAGTATTTTGCCTTAAAATTTTAATCGTGGTGACTTGCCTTATATTACTTACACCTACACGCATAATTTTTTCTCAGATATCAAAGAGCAAAAAGAAAAGATCCATCATATGCTGGTAAATTCAAACAAACTTTGCGTTAAAACGTGCGACAAACACTGAACTGATGATAAAATGCTTCGAAGGCTAGTTGGTGTAAAAAAGCAGGTGGTAAAAAGGATTCAACGTTTCTGTTGAATAAAGGGTTTGTCGGAAAAGTCTTCTGATTGTAAAACTCTACAAAGAGGGAAATTAAATAAGATAGCAGCCATTACTAATGCTTTCACGTACCTGCTTGGCTTCAGGGTGATCAAATTTTAGTATTTCCAGACTCTCAACATTTGATTCTAAAGGTCTCTCAAGGTCCCAGAGTTCTCCATTGACCTTAGCAATAACTGCATTCTGTGCCAACCCTTGACTAAAACCATTACACTTTTGGAAAAAGAAAACGTTCTGCCAGAAAACTTCGCATATCGAAAGTGCAATAACTTTGGCTAATATCAACTGCTACAAATTTGAAATTATCTTGCTCCAACTCGAATGAAAAGATTGAATGAACATTAAAAAACTCAAACATCAAATCACCTTATAGACTGTGCAATTTCAAATGGAGTAGTTTTCCAAGCAACGCCGCTTTTAATCGAACCATCAAGTAATGTTATTTCAATGGCTTTCTCTTCTTTGGCACGTTCTAAAAAATAACAATATTGTGTTTCCACGTCCACAAATTTAAAACAGCTGAAAAAACAAAACATACCAATTATTTGATTTGACGTCTCTTCGACAAGGGTTTTAAATAACACTTCGCGTTTTTGAATGAACTCAGGAGTGGGCACTAACTAAAAAAATGGAACAAAGTCTATTACAAAATGAAATCGGAATCTGAAAAACTATGAGATACCACTTACCTTCAAAGGGTGTTTGTTTTCAATATCACCTGACGCGCTCTGAAGTAGTTAGGAAACCAAAATTTTCACTTGCAAAAACTTCAAGAAAGCCAAATTTTTCCAATTTCTACGAATTAGAATACAGATACTGCTACCTACTTTTTTCCAACACATATAGAAAGTTGCAAAAAGTTCGGACAAACAGAAATAATTAAAACGAGCAATCTGCCGACTTAAAGCTATTTTTCTGCAAATTCTAATTTTAGGTGACATTGAGACATGCTTCGTCTGAAAAATTAGCTTTTGCTTGCAAAAATTGCCTGAAAAAAAGGTAACTTGCTTTTATAATTATTTTTGTCTGTCCGAACTTTTTGCTACTAATTATATAGATAGTGCTAATTTGTAGGCAACATGATTTTGCTACATTGGCTTTTTGATAAATTGGTTTTTGGCTACTAATTATATAGATAATGCTAAATTGTTGGCAATATGATCAACGAATTTAAATGAATTTAATTTACCTAAAAACTGCCCATTTTGATACCCCCATTTAAGCCACCCAAATGAATTTGCCACCCATTTAAGCACTTAAAAAAACATATGAAATGGTCAATCAAACCTAAAACAACCATTTCTTGACCGATAAGCTGCTCAGGGTCACCGATATTGACAACTAGAATAAACGCCACGTAAACGCTTACCATTTTCTTTAACGCCGTTTTGGCTATGTTGCTCCTGAATTGCAAATATCGGCTGACTTTGAGATTCGACCTGATGGAATGATATAGCATTTAATCCATTTTGTTTAATCGTGCTAAGCAATCTGAAAAATATTCGAACAGTTATTTCGAACCAAACGCTCGATATGGTTTTTTTGTTAAGGTTGTCGAAGACAAGAACTATGAACGCAAATAAAAACAACCTTCATAAAATTGAGTCAAAAGGGAGCTTGGCACTAGTTGCGGTACGTCACAAACAGTGCACGGCGATAGAGAAACTGGACAAGAGTGAGATTTAACTCCAATTAAAATCGTTTTGAGACAGAATGTGTAACAGTCGCCTACTTCAGTCACATATGAGGCTTAAGAAAAATAGGCCCTATAACCATTGGCTCAAGATTCAGGGACACTATCTGTAACATTCGTCTACTGTAGTCACACATGAGGCTTAAGAAAAATAGGCCCTATAACCATTGGCTCAAGAGCCAGGGACACTATCTCTTGTGTTTTTCTACCTCAAATCAGTCGGAGCCAATTCGGTTCGCTTCTGACATGAGACTACGACCCGTTACAGCTTAAAGGCTACTACCAAAATATCCCACCACTCTAGAAATAAGAACGTCCCCATACTTAGGTCTCTAGATACCCAAAATACATGAACGCCGTTAAAAACCGGGTCGGAACAATCCGTTAAGTTACTTTCTTTTAGACAATGGAACTTTGATCCATTTCAGATGGATCAACCTAAAACTCGCCTTACCTCAACATAACAATCATAAAACACACTCTAGAAATTTAAATTGAGTACTCACATCGTAGCACGCTCAAGAACTGGGAGTAATTAAGTCGGTAATCAACTCGAGAATTAAATAACGTAACTAAATGAGTTTAATGTTTATCAGTTTCAATAACAGGACCAAGTTTGAACTCTAGAGTATAGTTTCTCGTGAACCATTGGGACATTCAAGCTGTCCACCTTTCCATCGAAGGTTCACTCTAGTCCAGTTCGAATAACAATCCAGTCCAGTGATAATAGTCCAGTTCTCGGGAATACGCTTCTTTCTGTTTCAGATAGGACAGCTCTACTCTAGTTTTATTATGACGGAAATTGCGAATAGCAATTTCCTATTGTTTTATCTGGCAACTTTCCCGCGATTGTTACTCGATCGTTCTGATTTCTCTTTTCGGTTTTCAGTTATCGCGAGAAAATCGTGCATGACAGGCTCCATTCGAATTTTTGAAAAATAAAATTCACTCCAAATTTAAGTGTTCTTGCTTTTCTCAAGGTCAAACTTCCAAATATGACCGACTGGCACATACTCCCCGGACTCAAGATCGATGTCCTCATCGCGTACTGTCGTCTGCCAGTGAGTCCCAGAAAACCGAGTGTTGCTCAAGGTACAGTGCCAGTGGTCATTTACAGAAGTTTGCAGCAGACTTAAGCTTATCTACACCCCAAAATTCACGGCCATGTAAAATTTTCACACTATCGCTAAACAGCAATCAAAATCTGCATACACCTGCACCCTTGAATTCTCGCTTTTCAAGCCAATTATTTAAAATTTCTTTTGTCCCATTCAATCAGGAAATTGTCATGCAGCATTTTGATTTATATAGTAAATATAGCATATTAATAACAATATCTGATTCGTTAAAATTTCTTTTTCGTGAACCCAGGTTTCATCCGGATTCACACTCAAGCCCCCCTTACCTCTCAAGACTCAAGATCTCTTCGAACCATCCGCTCATTTCGCACTCTTCGCTTTGGAGGTGCCATACACTGAAGTACTAGATACGGCAAACTGTCTCAACAGTTCTTCTTCATCATCGGAGCTAATCACGATCTCCTCCCAAGCCTTCAGCTGCTCGTAGGATCGCATCCATTCTCTTTGCTCTTGCAACCTCTTTGCTTGGTTGGGTAGTGCCTTCACCCTAGATTCCCGGTTCAAACAAAAGGAGTTGTGCAGGCTCAGGCTCACGTTCTTCGCCAAGTCCTCCTCTAGTATCGATTCCCTCGCTTTGGTATTGTCTCTAGACATTTTACCCACTCTCTTCCATCCTGTCGTGATCGCACTTTGATGGGTTAACAGGGGTCTCTTGAAAGCTTCCGGCCCAATTTCGGCCTGGAACTGTCGATACTCCTTTTGATGCTTTCTCATGTGATCTTTTGTTGTCATGTATAACCAAGACGTCAGTGTCGCTCGAAACCATGGAAAGTACCTCAAGCGGCTCCATACGTGTCTGACTTCCATTGGTATGGCGAATACTTTGCATGCAGTCTCAAACAACTCGAGTTTCCTGCTGTAGTCTATCGCATATATTGACTCAGCCGTTGGCGTCTTCGCTTCCCGATACTTCGTTATATTCTCTTCTATCCATCTCAGAGCCAGCATCGTACTCACTACTAAGAGTGTCACCTTCTGCCGGTGATCCGGTAGTCCGATCGACCGAATTTCTTCCATATCCCACACCAGGCAGAGGTTCTTGTGATCTGGATACCACACCGTTTGTGCCAAACAGTGGCATGGGCATTCTCCATGGGTGATCTCAATGCTCCCGAGGTTACGCTCCCCCGAGGCTTCCAAGAGAGGCTCAAGCTCCATCATTTTCTCATGCATCGTGTCGTTCTCTTCCATGTTTGGAGCACCCCCGCAGGTTTTCCGATCACGTTTTGTCTCTCGTGATCGCTTGTGTTCTCATTTTCCAACCTCAAAAGCTCTTCTCCCCAGATTTCACTCAAGTCATCTCTCAACTCTTTCGGTAATGTCCCTCTGATTTTCCTCAACAACTTGTGCGAGTGATGCGATACCCGAGCCAACCTCACAAACTTGGGCACTGAGAAGGCCTTGTCCACCAACACTCTCTGGCTGGATGCTTCCACCATCGCCATGTGCAGTGGATAGTGGCTTCCGCACAAATTGGCCATCATTGACCCTATCAGGGATTTTGCGTTCAATGGCAGGCCATAAGCATCGCTCATGGGAAACCCCATTTCCGCCTCGAGACCTACCTTCCAGCTCCAGATGTGCTTTTGAGTCACCTGCAACACCCCAGGACATGATTCCACGCTCAACGCAGTCACTAAATGGTGTTCAGACTCTAGCCTCTGCAGTGACTGCAGACTACACATTCTCGAGAAGAATCCGAGAGCTGTCGCTATGTTCACCGTAGTTCTCGCGTAACACTCCGCCACTATTTGCTTTTCACTTTTCTCCCTTTCCGTGATGTCTTCAAACCAAGTAACCAGATCTTCTTTTTGAAAGGACAGTATTCTGACACATGATCGTCCATCGCAGGTGTGCTCTCCACTCCCACACGTCGAATCCAGACAGCTACCCGGCTCCATCTTCTTTGCTGACCCGAGATTGTTCGTCTTTTCGCCTGACTCCTTCATCTGAGGTGAGATCAGTTTGTGCACCACACTCAACTTTGCCAAATCTTCATCTTCCGTTGGTGCCAACCTCACCCGCTCGGTGGTCTCCTCGATCAGACTCGCGTGGGGATGTGGGCACCAGGAGGGTCTTAGTAACTTCCATAGCACTCCCAAGTTCGTGATCAACAAGCCATTGCCATCACCCATGTTCACTTCAACTCTCTTGTTCGAGCGCGGTATGCTCACCACCTCCGGTGTTTTCTCAAGAATCAGGCCCAGGCTCGGCCTCTCTTTCTCCACCGCGTCTATTTCCACTATTTTTTCTGTCCAAAACTTCAGCAGCTCCGCTACCTCGTGATTCCTGTGAGCGCCTCCAGTTTCTGAGTCTAAGAAGGGGTTGTAGGCTATCCCCATCACTCCCGACACGTATTGGTATTCCCCCTTCTCACTGAGTCTCGAGTACTGCTCTGGCTAGGCCAGGTTACGGTGAACATCATGCTCTTCTTCGAACTTCTTATTGTAAAACCTCCGTACCTCGTCCAGCTTTCTGTGGTTCTCTAGGGATAGTCTGGAACCATCTTCCTTTTCTATTCCAGTACTCTGATATACGTTTAAGTTGATCGTTGAGACTCTCTTTTCCACGGTTTTACTTCCGCTTGCTCTTTGGTAGCACGCCAAGATGGTGCTATCAGACATCATTGACATTATCCATCTCAAGAAACATGTGTCATCCTTCCTCCTAGCCAGGCTCAAGCCTGAATTATCCCTGGCCACGTGTTGCATCAGTGCTTGATACACTTCTAGCTTCTTGCTTCCCAACTTCAACCTGTCATACGAGGTCAGTGTCTCCAACTCTATTCCCACCAGACTCCAGGTGAACATCAATTGTCCCGCGGTTCTAACGAAGGGATTCGCCATCAATGGCGGTGCTGATGAGGATGTCCTCATTGCCTCTTCAAAATGATCCTTCAACAAGTTCTGCCAGGACCTCTTCAGCTGGTTCGCCAATTCTATCTTGTTAACCTCAGCCTTTTGCTGGGTGGTCCAATAGCGTCGTTTGCGAGCTACTACACTGTCCAACTTCTTCAAGCAGTCTTCCATTTCCTTCAATGTCTCGAGGGCCACCCACCATGGCCGGGAGGTGTTCCTCGTCTTGTTCCTCTCCAGTGGATCACTCGTCACTTGCTTCCCCGTGGCCTGGTGTCCCTTCGAGACCCATTCCTTGCCGACATCCACTTCCCATGTCTGCCCGTTCGTTGAACCTCTCTTCACGTTTATCTTCTGGGGCTTGAAGTCTTCCTCCGATGTCGAACTGGTGGAAGCCTCTATTTCCCTATCTATTTCGAGTGGTCTTCTGAGCTCCGTGTTGCTCTTGTATGCCGCCGTCTTGCATCGCGCCAAAACCATGGGCGCCGTCTCTCTCAAGTTCCCTTCTGAGACAGCATCCACTGAAGGACTACTCAATCCCTCTACTTCTCTCTTCCTCTTGCGAGTCTTCACATCTCTGCTTGAGGGTGTTGTGGTTATCATCACTGATTCGACCTCTCTGTCTACCTCCGACCCTTCCAACTCTTGCCTCCCCCCTGCTCGAGCCTTAAGGATATTAGTACTTTTAATCATATTACTAGTCCCAACCTTATCCCCTTTTATATCATCAACTATTTTATCTACAGCTTTTTGTTTCAGAGTAGAGCTGTCTTCACATTTTTCGTCTCTAGTCTTTGATCGTGACTTCCTCAGCTCTATCAGCTTGTTCAGCAGCTCCTTTCTCGCCTTCTCATCCAGGCCCGTCCCCATCAGAAGCGGTTCTCCAAATCTTACGACTGTGTCCCACAGTTCCTCCTTGAATTTGTCCAGCGTCGTCTCGCTGCCCACTTGTTGATTGAATTCCTTCAAGAACTTTTGCCAAGCGTCGTCCTCCAGCGTCCTTAGGAACATGTCTTTATTTCCTTCGAATGTATTCTTTTCCCTTTCCTCCGAACTCAAGAGTATCATCCCCATATTGGAAGTCTCGCTCACCAATGGCAATTCCAGATTCTTCCGGGGAGACGGGGTCAGAGGTGGAGTGATAGTATCTGCCCAATTCTCCTCGCTCAAGTCTTTCAACAGCTCTTGAGTGGTGAGCTCCTCCCCTGATGGTCTTGGTTCAGGCGTATTCCCCACTTCCATGTCCTCGCCGGCTTCGCTGAGAGTTTCATCCATACTCTCTTCTTCTGACTCAGCTCTTCTTCTCTCGAGGATTCTTTTGAACCGGTCTTCCACGGGTCCACTCCTCCTGTCTTCAGGTGTATCTACTGACAGTGGTGATGGTGTTGCCGGGTCCAATCTCTTGTACTCCGTCAGGGCCACATACAGTTGACCTGCTGCATCCAGTTCTTTTCCCTCCTGTCTCATTTCCACCTGTTCTAAGCCATAGGGTGCCCTATACTTTCGTGTCGCGAATTTCATGTCGTCCGCCAATGCAACATGCCCCTCCATCATGATCATCCTGCCATCATCCCATATTGGTAGAATGTTCTCAAGTCCCTCCTGCTCAAGAGCTCTCAAGACCTTTCGCACCTCATATCCGGGGGGCTGCGAGCCTCTCATCTTTTTTGCTTGCGTCGTCCACGAATTTATCTTCGCCTCACTAGTGTGGAAATAAACCGCCGCCGTGTAGCCAACAAACAGGGGGTCCCAGCCATCAGTGAAGTCTTTCTGCATTTCCTCCGTTGTCATCCTCGCAATTATGGATGGAACTACTAAGGGACTGTTCATCCCCAAGGTCATCCTCCTGACTATCGGGAACTCAGGCATGGTGGCTGGCAGGATTTCTTTCTCCATTATGGCCTCCAGCTCCCTCCTAACCAGTGCAAAGCTGTCCTTCCAAGCAGGAATCCTCAAGATCTCCCGTCCGTCTGCTGTCAGTGGGTTCAAGTTCCAGAACTTGGGATATGTCTCGATGGGGCCCTCACGTTTGCCTCCCATTCTACATTGCAGCTGTCCCCTGAAGTTGTACACTATCAACTCGGCATCTTTCACTTTTCCAAAGAGTACCGTAATGATCATTTGTGCCCTGAGCACCTCCTGCTGACACCAATTGAGCGCCGTCCCATCCAGTATGCTGATAAGACTCAAGTGCGTTACAGAGTAACGATACGTTGTCACCAGGGGATCTGGAAATGCGTACGTCACTGCTGGACCGTAAATGCAGGTTACCACCTCCTCTAGACCCCGGATTATCCCCATCGGGTCCGACCTCATTGCCAGGCACAGGTCCGTCAACAGAGGCATACCTCCATTCATCTTCTTCCACTCCTCTCTCGATTTTGGGTTCTTCTCTTCACCCGTCATGTGCCGATTCTGCATCATGAGGTTTTGCACTAACAGCGTCTTCAATTCCGCGGCACACTTGTAGGAGTAGGTTTCGATTTTCGAGTGGACCTTCCCCATTGACAGGGGCTCCCCATATTCCATCAATCGATGAAACGACAACAATTCCCCATGGGTCAAGAGTACTAGTGCCAGATACCCATCAACCCGAAGTGTCTCTACTCCTCGACTAAACATGTACGCTGGGACCATGTTGAACAAGTATTTGGGGTAGACCAGATATAAAGCCAAGAGCAGGCTGATGGACATGCCCAGTATCTCCTGCACGAAGGCTCCAAAGATAGTCGCTGTGGTGCCGAACATTCCTGCCATAAATTCTTTCCCCCAGCAAGGACTCAAGAACTTAAGAATCTCATGATCCCTTCTAGTCCTCAGCTTACCCTCGGCGTGCTCTCTCCAGAACCCTCCAATCGTCACTTCATTGGCGGCCGAGACAAATCTAGCCACCGTCATCTCTCTTCCTTCGGCCAGCTCCAGTTGTTTCTCCAGAAAACTCCAGACTTGTTTCCTCCCTCGTCTTATTCGTGGCGTTCTCCAGCCTTGGTGTCAAAAATGGCCACCAGCCATTCTCTTGCGTCAGACGATATGCCATCGACTCTAATTGTTTCTCCGTGTCGGCCACATTCTTTCTCTCGTTGCTCGGACCTCTAGACTTGCCGGTGGAACCTGTGATCTTCACCTCCATGCTCCGAAACCACAAGCTGGCCGTCAATTGGTTTATCGCCGGGTGATCGTCCCCGATGACTGGGCTGAACTTGAGTTGCCTGGCAAAGTTCGATATCTCTAGCAAGAGCACCTCGTCCAAAACGATCAGGATGTCGGCTAAGCCATAAAAGCCCCTCAGTGCATGAGATAAGTCCGCCCATGCCGCTGCCAATTCTGACTTGCGGAGCCTCAGGTTCGATGGCTCCAATTCCCGATTGGGGGCTGCCATTAGAATTCGCCATTCGTTTCCCTCTGCTATCAGGATCAAGACCGCGTACACGAATTGTAGCGCGGGTGGCATATTCGAGTATCCAGGGGATGTAGTGAACACCACCTTCGCCTTGGAGCCGAATCTAGAGACAACATTCTCTTGCACCTCATTCATCGCCGCAAACAACGTCTGAATGGCTTCCCATATCTTCCTCGGTGTTGGTTCATTGCCCTTCAGCTGCTCAAGAAGTCCCGCCGCGTGCAGATGATCATTCATCCCTGCAAACAATAGCAGCTCAGGCTCACAGGGCATCTCCGACTTTATTGCCACCACTAGAGTTAACATCTGGTTTAGTTCGGCTCCTGGCAAAGAGTATATCAGAGTCTCCGGCCAAAACAGCTTAGGAGACGTTCCTTCGAAATCTGATCCCGCCACAATGACTACCCTTGCAGCAGCTGGATCTGCTCTATCGTAAACTGCCAAAGTATTGGCGAGCTGGGTGCTCCCACAGGGCTTCGCGTACCTGGGATCTTCCGCCAATTTCGAGCCTTCGTACGCGGCATCTGGCAATTCCATTTCCCCGGATTCAGCAGCTTGTCCACCACCCTCAATTGTGCCGGGTCGCCAATCTGATCCTGGCGATGCTCGTTCGGTGTTTGTGGGTTCTGTTATGAGTCCAGGACTCCCCAGCAGCTTGAGAGGTCTATAGTTGATGGGTCCCATGATCGCTTTCGTGGGAAGTCCGGTCCAGTCCGCGGTCTCCATCAGTTTTGCTCTCGATAAGTGCGTCTCATGAGCCTTCAACCAGTCCACGCAATGATGTCTGCTCAAGTCTTCGTGCGACACTCGTTCAATACCCAGAGTCTCCGCCAATTCTCGCCTGCATTCCAAACCTTCTAGGTCCAGCCCTTTCACCTTCTCTGGATATCTTAAGCGAGCGGTCTCCATAGGCCTCTCCACCCGCTTGCTCTCTGCCACTACCACTGAGGATATTACCGAACCTGGAGGCGTTGATGACGTCACCTCCTCAGACTCCATTGGCGTGGCACTCGGCAATCTGGCCTGGTTGCTCCTTGAGCTGTCTCTAGTGTCGACCCTCGGTCCCAAACGACTAGACAAGGCCCTCGAGGCAAGGAATGGTGGGTTCGGAGGTGGCCCCAATGTGAATTGGGCCGTCTCTAGCAGATCCGCCTCTAGCGCATTTATGTGTCCTTGAAAGACGTCATTCAGCCACTCTGCTCCCCTCGGTCTGTCGAAGTGGATTCCATCACTGGAGGTGTCTTCAGGGAATCCCGCTTGCTCCATGCGCTCCGCCACGTCCAACAATCTGATGGGGAGCACACTCTTCCGGTGGATTTCTCGGATCACCCCGTTTAGGTTCCGCACCTTCTCGTTCATTTCCAAGGCGTGCTGATCGAACTTCATGTTATAAGGGACAGTACATACTGTCAACAGGATGGGATCCATCTGGATCCTCAGCTCCTCAAGAAGGCAGCTCATCTTGTCGTGCAGCCTCGTTACTTTCCTCGCTTCTCCCCTTGATACATCATTCATTCCAATCATCAGGGTCACAGTGTATACTTTCGTCATCCCTAGCATCTCAAGCGTTGCCAATATCTGTGGCGTGGCAGCTCCAGCGAAACTCAAGATTCCTGTCTGCCAGTGCGATTGGATCCGGGTCAACACCCGCACTAGGCTGTCCCCTATAATTAGGTGGACCGCGCCTTCTGGCACACGGGGTGGCGCAAGATATTCCACCCAGGCTGCATCATGAAAGCAATCCCTCCTGGCCTTCTGTTCCGCATTCCAATCCAGCCGATTGTGCCTGTGGTACCTCTTTTCGGTGTTCTTCTTATAACTCGAGATCATGACGCTCCTGACCGGCTGTTCCCTCCACGTTGGAGGAAGCTCCGCCCTTGCCGAACTTTCACGACTTCTCTGCCGCAATCTCTCGCTCAGCTCCTTCAGACGCGATGAGCTGCCGCTCACCTGACTGCCGCTCGAGGTTGAGGTTGGGGTATATCCCGGCAGTACCACATCCATCAGCGGGCGTATGGGTTGCGTTTCTAAGCTACGCAAGGAGGACGTTGCTTCATTCGGTATCCAGACTTCCAACCCTTCACTCATGTGTTCTCGAGCCTCGCGGTCAAGGTTGAACCGTCCTCTTGCCCTGGGGGCTTCATCCACTTCCATGCGTGACTCTGGCCTCGAGCTGGTAACCACTCGCTCCTTTGGCCTGGCTCCCTTCTGTGCATCAAGTTCACGTTGTCGCTGTTCTATTCTCTCCATCTCCGACTTCAGTTGCTCACAATTCGCGGCATTCTCCCGCACCCTTAGCTCCTGCTGATTTTCAGCCCGCAGCATCTCAAGCAACCTCAGAGTCTGATCTCGTTCGTTGACCGCCTGGTCCCTTTCCAGCTGAGCCTTTTCCCGATCCAGCTTTGCCTGATCCCGATCGAGGTTCGCCTTGTTCCTTTCCCTCTGCGTCTTCTCGAGCTCTTTCTTTAGAACACCAAGATCCGGATATGCCTCAGTCGTCTGTTGCGCTCGCGTCATCGACGGCACCTTACTCGAGCTCTGGCCTGTCGATCTTGCTGATGGCCTGGTTGGTAGTGGGAATTCTCCTGCGCCATATTCGGTATTATTACTCAGGCCAGGATTCCTTGCCAAGTCAAAGCCCCTTACTCCTCCATCCACATTCCAAGACAACCATCTGGTTTGTTCCTGATTTGATATTCCCTCGGTGGTGTAGCCGACCATCAAGACAGCCTCCGTCGCAGACTCCCTGCACTCACCCTGTTCTTCCAACTGGAGGATGGCATTCAGCATTACCGCCATTCTCTCGTCTATTTGGGTATAATCCAGGTCCCTCAGGCGTCTGTACAGCTCATCGAGAGTAGGCTTCTTCAGGGCCGCGGGCATGGATTTCCAGAACCTGTCTGCCATTCTCTGTGACTTCAGGATGTATTCAAGTTTTAACCAGCTCAAGAATTACCTTACCGACTCAAGAATTACCCAGCTCAAGAATTCTCTAGAAATGTTCCCTTCCAAATACTTGCTGCAGGTGACGATTATCGCGAGTTCAATCAAGATTTCCCTTTCTGTCTCTCGCTTGAGTATAGTTGGATTTTCAACTTTGTTTTTCAAACTTGATCTGAAAACAGAAACCATATTAAGACTTAACATGTCATGTTCCTAACCTAGAAACCCCCCTTTTACCAGTATGGTTAAAATCTTATCATTTTCATTCCACTTAAAACAATTCAATTGGAATTTCCTTAAAAACATGCAGATTCATTTTATGTTTTAGCACCATTAATTCTTCTAAAATTCAATTGTCATGCCAATCGCGTCTTAAGATCCCTTTACCTGTGCCGCTCCCCAGTACCTAACTCAAGACTCCTCCCTGACGCCCAACTCGAGACCCCCGTGTGCCCAACTCAGGCGATGCTCAAGTAGTTTTTCTTGTGAAGATACACCATTATCTCAGTTTCCGCGAAGACTACGAGTAGGATAGCGTACAATTCCCTTGAGCTCAATTTGCCCCTGTTTGGGTCATACACCGGCATTGAGACCTCCGTTATTCCTCTTTCAATCATGAAGTCTCGTAGTCTTGTTAGTGCCAACATCACGTGTTCGGGATCAATTGTGTTCCTGTCATTGACCCTCGTCACTAGGAAGCACAGATATTTGCCCGGGACTTGTGCTACTGATGGTGGAAGCGCTGCCATCCCTCCCAGTCCTGGTCTCTGTCTGAATAGAAACTCCACGTTCTGGTACTCTCTTTTGAAGTCAGCTTCCAATCTTGATTTGAAACTCATGTCCGCCGTGATGCAGATCGCGCTAGTCCTGTTTGACAGGATGAAGTCGCTATCCGTTATCATGATGTTTTCCGAGTACTCATTGGGTATTTCAAATTTCGTTTTGAAATTCCGACCTATGGTAGGCTCTGGCTCTTCTTCTTCCAGTTCCAATTCGCTTGTTTCTCTCACTTCCTTGAGCTTCTTTATCATCAAATTTTCGGTGTGGGTAAGTCCTACCCCCACTCCCCGGACAAAAATATTCATCGACGTCCCCGTCGATGTTGTCGGGTCTGAATTGTCCGGAGAAATGTCCAGTGGCCTGTCTGTTGCTGTCCATCCGAAAATAGGGTCCTCTGCCTTCATATAATTTGCCGATGACACGTCGACTTGTTGAATGCTTTGTCCTTCGTGGCTCTCGTCTTTGACATCGCGCATCCACTCTAGTATCCTCAAGTTCGTGTTCTCCCTCCTCTCTATCTCACTCTGTTCGAGATCCGTGTCCAATTCTGGTGTCGAGTAGTCTTCCTGCGGATAGTGTCCACCATTGTCAATGACCTGCCATTCCTCTTCGGCTTCCAGTTCGCCTGCACTCAGTAGTTCCTCGCCCAATTTGTCTGGCTGTATCTTATCGATCAAGAAGTCATCCCCGTATCTGTTGTACTTCATGCCGGTCCGTTTACGATTGCCAGTCCTGGTTTCCGGTGGTATTGGTCGATCTGGCTCCATCCACTTCGGCACCTCATCTTGCTCCGGGTCGTTCCAGTCTTCTTCTACAAACGATCCTGCTTCAGACTCCACCTCTATCTTTTCATTGTCGTCCAAGCTCAAGTACTCATTACCATCATTTTTCTCTCTGGTGCCTTTTTCATTCACTTCACACGCTGGCTCTACCACCAGGTACTCGAGACCCTCCATGTCCTTTGGTATGAACCAGTCCTCCGGGGACGGGACGTGAGGCTTCAGATTTTCATAATGTGCTGCTCGCCCAGTACTCAAGCGGCAGAACCGTCCTTGTTGATGAACTTCGTTATCATGAATGGTCCCCTCCACTTCTTGAGTAGTTTTTTTGTTCCCTTGGGCGGTATGACATTTTGGAAGACCCACACGTATTGGCCCACTTCATATGGCTTTGCTTGTAATATTTTTTCGTCATATTTTCTGCGTTGCCTCATTTGCGCTTGCGCCGTGTTCCTCCTGCATAGCTCGTTTAACTCTTGTTGTCTTTTAATTGCTTCTTTCACGTATGCCTGAGGCGACGTCCTTTTCCCCTCGTATTCCGGGTAAAAGAATGTCAGAGGCATTGCTCTCTCCCTGCCCGTCAACATCATGAAGGGACTGATGCCCGTCGTTGAGTGCTGTGTACTGTTGTAGGCCCCTACTACCTGTGGCAGGTATTTATCCCAGTCCGTCATGTATCTTGAGCAGTACACCCTTAACATGTTGAGCAGTGTCCTGTTCTGTCTCTCTACCAACCCGTTGGTCTGTGGATGGTAGGTTGTCGAGTGTGCTTGAGCAATGTGCGATCTCCTCATCAATTCTTTTGTCAAGTCCCCCACAAAAGCTTTGCCGTTGTCCGACTGGAAAGTCATCGGACAACCATACCGCGATATCCAATTCGTTATCAGATGATCACATGTCTCCTCGGCCGAGGCTGTCTGGAACGGAACCGCTTCCGCCAACTTTGTGAAGTGATCTATTATAACCAGTATCTGGTTATATCCCGACTCCGTCATGCAGATTCTTTTGATGGTCTAGCTGCACCACTTCATTGAACTCTGAGCTCTCGACGGACTTGAGGGGAAACTTCATCTTCCTTGGGTCTTTTACCTGGAGGCATGCCAGGCAGGCATTCACCCATCTCTCGCAAGCTTTTCTCATTCCTGGCCAATCAAACCTGTGAAGTATCCTTTGTTGTACTTTATCTATCCCCTGGTGCCCCATCTGGTCGTGCGATCTGAAAAGCACCTCCGTTTGATACAATTTTGGTAGTATGATGAGGTTGTGTTTGTGTAATATCTTCTCCTCATCTTTCCTCTTGCATGCTACCACCCCATCAGCTGTGTGGTAGAGTAAGTCTTTCTTTTCTTTGTAGAACTGGCTCAAGATCTTATAGCTGTCTTCCTCGAGTTCCCCCTTCTCCTTGACCCCCGACTGGATCCATTTGGAGAGGTTACTGGTCACTTTGTCATTCTTTTGGGCTCTTATTAGGTCTGACAGCCTATATCTCGCCTTGACATGCTCCTTTAGCGCCATGATCTGTCCATTCATCTCACCAGGGTTGTGGATGTCATCACTCAGCTTCACGCATATCATCCTTTTCACAATTTTCATATCATCTTCTGGCACCAGATTCGTTCTGACGTTTGAGTTGCATGATAATTCCCTGAATGGCTTCCTTGAAACCGCAATTTTCTCAAGTTCTTCACCACCTCGTATCTCCTGTATGTCCAGATTGTACGTTCCTGAAGATGGATCCGTCTGTAACTCCCTGTCGTGGTGCCTTGTCTTCTCTTCCGCCAATATCATGCACAGACTGTCTTGGTTTTCGCTGCTCTCATCCGAGTCTTCATCCCATTCATCACGCTCCCCGGACAATTTTCCTTCTCCGGTTTCTTCTTCCGTGAACATGGAGCACTCCCCGGACTCTTGACCTAGTCCCACGTGTTCAGTATCTTCTTTGAACGTCCCTTTCTTTTTCCTAACCTTGGTCTGCTCCAGAATGTTTTCGGGGATTTTGTCAACTAGTGACCGCACGACATCTTTGCTGTCAGTGACGCTTCCTCTTGAGGAGTCAGTATTGTTCACTGTTTCTTTTCTCCGAAGTATAGTAACTTCCGGTTCCTCTTGACCCTTCTCTTGGATCACGGGCTTATCATCTGATAGTTTCTCGAGCAACCTCATTAAGTCATCATCTATCCGTGCAGTTCCTGCTTCTACCTGGTTAAGATCATAGCCTTTTGCCTTGAGCGTCTCCCTCACGATTTTCGACTTCAGTATTATCTCTATCGGAATCCTTCTGTTCTTCTTCAAGATGGTCTTTTCTGGAGGTTCTTGAGGTAATTCAAGATGATCTTCAATCGGTTTGCCTGATTTGTCCAGCCATCTCGTGAGTGGAAGACTGTCGTACGTTTCCTTGTCCATGAAGGAGAAGCCATCTTTGATTTCAGGTCTGTCTGCCTCTCTTTGCTCTTGTCTCTCATAGAACTCCGTCTTCTTACTCAAGCTGTCGGCATTCTGATGTTTATCTCGTGTTCTATGCTCAATTATCATGTTGTATCCGTCCAGGCGAACTATCCAACTCCCATTGTAACTTTGGTCCATTGAGTACGTTTTCAGCCAGCTCAGTGCTCGATTGTCGACTCGCAACTTGAATGGCTCACTGCCCAGGTATGCCTTGTATTTCTCGACAAAGGTAACCACCGCGAACATCTCTGCTTTCGGTGCTCCGTACTTCATTTCCGTGTCACTCAGGACTTTGCTCCCGTACGCTATTGGTCTCAAGACTGTCTTCCCATTCCATTCTTGTTCTTGATGGAGAATTCCAGAAATCGCGACTACCGACGCATCCGTGTCCAGCACGTACATCCCGTTCTCAGTCGGCATACCCAGTATTGGTGCCTCCTATAGCTCTTTCTTTATTCTCTGGAATGACTCTTCTGCTGCGTTGTTCCACGTGAACTTCTTGCCCTTGTGTCTCATTAATTGTTGCATCGGGTATACCTTGTCCGCATAGCCTTTGATGAACTCTCTATAATAGTTAGCGAAACCCAGGAAGCTCATCAACTGGTGTTCTGTCTTCGGTGATTTCCAGGTTAGGATTGCTTCCACGGCGTCCGGATCAGGTCTGATGCCGTGCTTGTCTACCATCCTGCCCAAGTATTTTATTGAGTCCTTGAGTATCTCGCACTTTGATGGTTTACACTTTAGCCCCGACCTTTTCATGCATGCAAACACTTCGTCAAGTCTCTCAATGTGGTCTTCCAGTGTGGGCGTCGCTATTACCACGTCATCCACGTAGCACATTACCAGATTGCCATACTTCTTCGTCACGCCTATCAGCGCGTGTGCCATCAACCGCTGAAACGTTGCTGTGGCATTGCAAAGTCCAAACGGCATCCGTTTCCATTGAAACAGACCCAACTCGCAGGCAAACCTTGTCTTGTCCCTGTCCTGCTTCCTTAGTGGTACCTGCCAAAAGGCCGAGCCTAAATCAAGAGTCGTAAAAAATTTTGCATCACCTAACTTCGAGAGGCTCTCATCAATCCTAGGTATGGGATAGGCATCCTTCACCGTGACGGAGTTCAGGTATCGAAAGTCACAACAAAACCTCAACTGGTCGCCTTTCTTTTTGGCCATCACTACTCCACACGCCCACGGTGACTTGGATGGTTCTATCATGTCATACTCTAGTAGCGTCTCGATTTCTTTTCTACACGCCTCCGATTTGTGTGGGGTCATGCGCCTCGCCCCTCCCTGTGCGGTACCGCGTTCTCCTCAAGTTCTATTTCATGCTCAACAAAATTACAACACCCGATATCCGCTTTATGCCTCGAAAAAACTTCTTCGTTCCGCTCTAGTACGTCCTTGATGGCTTCGAGCTGTTCATCTTTCAGTTTGCCCCTCAAATGTTCAATCTCCGGCAGAACCGGTTTATCAGTTTGCATTTCATCTAGTGTGGGCCGCTCTGGAAAGTTCGAACAGCTCGACAGCCCATCGTCCGTCTCTGACTTAAGTGATTTAACAAGACCTGAAGAATCTTTTATTTTCTGCAATCGTCTCAAGATACAAATTTTGTCCCTATGATTGGGACAATCAACAACTTCATTTTGTTTTGAGTTCTCAGTTGTTTCATATCGGGTTTTAACCGGTAAAGCGTATCCCAGTTTCCTCCCTCTCTGTATCGTGATCGGTATATCAGGAGTATTCAACAAGACACTGACGCAGAGGCCGCTCTTCGTTATCGAGAAGGATCTTCCTAAAACAGCAGCATTTTGACTATTAGGATTCGGAACTATACACACTTGTTTGTTGTCACTTAGTTCATTGTAATTTTTCATCCTCAAGCCTACGATTGCTGCTTCATTCGCCTTTAGCCTCACCCTCCTACTTAAGAATACCGGTGCTTTGGTTTCATTTGCCATTATTAAATTTACCGGTTTGATTGCGTACCTCCTATCCGGGTTCCGTATCCTGAACATTGCGTTATTTAGATCAATCGTTACGTCGAAATTCCTGATGAAGTCTCTGCCCAAAATGAATTGGTCAGATTCATCTAGGTTTTCTACCACGTGAAAGCTCATCCACAGGTTACGTTCCCCCAAATTGAGGGCTATTATCGGCGTCCTGCCCAGCACCCGAAGGGCCCCTTTGTTTGCAGCTGACAGCCGTATTCTCGAGTCTATCAAATCACCTTTGTCAAAGCCCATCCGTTCCCAAGTTTCGATTGGTATGACGCTCAAGACTGCTCCCGTATCAAGTAACCCACGTAACTGAGTCTTTTTGCCACTTATGTCTAGCATGTGCCCTGTCACATCTGCCTCCGTCCCGATGTGCATCGCATCTTCTTCAAGCATGGCGCAGTGTCCAATCGATCTCACTTTCAACTCTTCTTTCCCTACGTAGATTTGCCCAATTAGGTCTTCGTCACATGTTATCATTGTCTTGGTATAGATGTTGATTCCATCTATATTTAGCATCACCTCGTGTGGACCATAAGCTTCACTATACCTGTTATCAACAGGTACCGACTTGCTGCCCCCTCTCGTGAGTAGTGCTCTCAACGCTCTAGAAGTCGTTTGTGGGCTTATACAACTCAAGTAATCTGCGTACACGTCAATGTGCATTATTGTCTGGTCGCTCGGTTCGCTCAAGTTTCTGGTTACCTCGTGGCCGCCCACTGTGATTATCGACATTATTCTAGCCCCGATTTTCGATATGCCGAATGGCTTTCCCGTCACCATTTTTACAGTGTTACAATTCCCGGTCTTTGTCGAGCCCGGTACAGCCTCTGGTGTTGGCTTTGATCCAGTTAATGCTTCGTTGAAATTCTGTCTTTCGATCTCCAGCTTTAGTCGTTGCTCTATTTCTTTCGCAACCAGATCCTGTTTCACTTTGTTAATTGCTTCCGTCGCCGCTTTCTCATAATTTATCTCTAGAGAGTTCCCGGCTGCGGATTCTATCGCACCGTTAACATGTGTTACAGCTTTCACTGTTTTCGTCGGCAATTCCGTGCTTGGTGCTTCTAAGTTCCTATATTCAAACTCGTTTTGTCTATTCCGCTGATTCTGCACCGCCACTAATGCCAACTTATGTTTGGGGTGACTCTGGTCCTTGACCGCTTCCCAGAACAAGGGACAATCCATTCTGAAGTGCCCTTCTTGGTTACAGAAGAAGCACCTCGCGCCTATCTTGATGATTAAGCCACTATAGTACTCGTGTTCCTCCATCTGGCTCATGTCCTCCTCATCCGGTGCGTATCCTAGATTCTTCATGCCTTGTTTGTATGTTGTGCAGTCAGCCACGTGGTGATCCGCCGACCCGCAGTTCGCGCATGATCTGCGCTTGTCCATATCATCTCTAGGCTTGTACCATGACGACCTCTGAGGTTGGCTTCCCCCTTGCGTCTTCCTGTTTTCTGAATATGAGTATTTCTTGGGCTTCATTAGCATGTATTCCCTTGATTTCTGTCTCATTTCTTCTGGGGTCGGTGCGCTGTCTTTCGACAATGTGTAGTATGTTGCTAACATTGTTCTTAAGTCATCACTTTTTACCCCGTCAATGAACTTCGAGGCAATGCTAAAGTTTCTTCTGTTTGTCGACTCCTCTGGGTCACTCCTTCTTCTCAAGCTCTCAAGGTCATCTAGGAACCGATCAATTGACTCATCGTCCCTCTGCCTTCTCTTTTCAAATCGCATCATCGCTTGGTGACCCTTCATGCCGTCCGCGGTATCGCGTTATTCTTCTTCCTTTGCAACCACGCATTTTAATGCCGTGCCTTCCAAGTTGCTGAGTATGACTGTGCATGCTTGTCTTTCATCACTTAAGTTATCTTGCTCTAGGTGTAATCTCATCACTTCCACCCAAGTGTCAATGCATCCATCGGAGTCGTCTTTGAATTCTTTTGGCTTCTTGAAAGTTTTTCTTGATTTTCCGTCTCTCCTATCGCTCGAGTCAGTGTTCCTCGAGGCGAAGGCCTCTAGAGTCCTGTTCATCATCTCCCAAGGGCTTGCCCACGTCATGGCATCCGGACCTGCGTTGCTGTTAGCTGTTGAGTCCCCCGGACCACTCATTGTGTTTGATGTTCCATTTTTCATGATTGTTTTTGCAGCCGTTGGTGCTGTGCTTACCGCATCCCGGGTTAAAGGCAACGGCGTCGATTGCCGTTTGTTCCTTTGTGGTTCTACAAAGTCAACTCTGGTGCCTTGCGTGCGATCCGCTGCCGGTCTTTCTTGTGAGGTAGAATTTCTCAAGATTGCATCCAATTTCGCCTGTATTGCACACGAACTTTCGGCCTGATTCCTGTTCATTGTGTCTATTCTCTTTTCCAGGCTACCTAATTGGCTATGACATCATCATATCGGTTTTTCAACTGTTGCATATCTTTTTTGATGTTCTTATCTCGTTCTTCATTGGTGGCATCTACCTTGTCCGACATCTGCTGGAGTCTCTCGTCTGTCGCCTTAGCCAGGTTAAAATCACTATCCAGATACTCGTGTTTGTTGTATTTCAACTCTTTCCTTATTAAGTCTCTATCTTCCTCACTGTACTTTAGTTTCTTGTCGATCTGATTTAGTTTTGTCATCAGGTCGCCAAGCTCAAGAGTAGCTGTTTCATGATCAGCCGTTGTCTTGTTTTCGGCTGTCGCTTCCTTTCTGGCTTGTTCTTCCTTTAGGTCGGCTTCTGTCGCCTTCGTGCTTACTGTCCCAAATGTTCGTGCTCTTTCAGTTTTTGATTCTTCGGCCGTGTTGTCTTTCGATTTCATTCCGACCATCATCGCCAACTTTTCTGTAAAAGATGTCTTCTTTACTTGAGAGTCGTCTTTCACCGTTTCTCGGGTATTGCCTGTTGTGTCTTCCAACGCGTCTATCGGTGAAAACTCCACGGTTTTTGGATTTTGATCTTCCATATGGGGCATCGGTGTGGATTCCGTTGTCTTCTTCTCCACTTCATCTACGCTCTGGTCTGGTGTCTCTAGATCGATTTCAATTGTGGGCTCCACCTGTTTGTCTTTAGCACCTTCTCGCGTCTTGTTCTCGGTACTACTCTCGTGCTGACCATGCTAACTGAAAAGTTATCTTTTGTTTTGCTTTGGCCCATTGATGTCGTTCCGTGCAGCGACGAGTTATATTTCGTGTTTGATCCACTTGACCTTTTTTCGAGCACCGGTACCCTACTCCGTCTCATTATTTCTATTTACAATTGCTCTTATTTACAATATTATTATATACACAATTCTATTCTAAGAATAAAATCTATTATGAAAAAAAAATTTTTAAAAGGAAATATACAACGTGATAAAAACCTTGTTCCCAGTTCTCTTTCAAAACCTTTCGAAAAACTTCTTTATTTGTGGTCTCAACCGTACCGGGTTCCGACTAGTATTGTTCTGTTTTAATTCTGTCTTAAAACATTTATCGTAATTTTACTTCAATTTTTATACCGTCCCAAGACTTCCAGTTACCGTCCCTACTCTTCTTTGTACCGTCCCAGGCTTCTTTCTACTGTCCCAAGACTGTTCGGTACTGTCCCAGTACTTTCCGTCAGTGTCCCAAGACCCCTGTCCTGAGAGTACTATCCCAGGACACTGTCCCAAGAGTACTGCCCCAAGGTTAGTGTCCCAAGACTACTGTCCCAAGACTAGTGTCCCAAGGCTAGTGTACCAAGACTACTGTCCCAAGACTACTGTCCCAAGGCTAGTGTCCCAAGACTACTGTCCCAAGGCTACTGTCCCAAGGCTAGTGTCCCAAGGCTACTGTCCCAAGACTAGTGTCCCAAGGCTAGTGTCCCACGACCACTGTCCCAAGACTACTGTCCCAAGGCTAGTGTCCCAAGACCACTGTCCCAAGGCTAGTGTCCCAAGGCTAGTGTCCCAAGACCACTGTCTCAAGACCACTGTCCCAAGACCACTATCCCAAGACCACTGTCCCAAGGCTAGTGTCCCAAGACCACTGTCCCAAGACCACTGTCCCAAGACCACTGTCCCAAGACCCCTGTCCCAAGACCATTGTCCCAAGACCACTGTCCCAAGACCACTGTTCCAAGGCTAGTGTCCCAAGACTACTGTCCCAAGACCACTGTCCCAAGGCTAGTGTCCCAAGACCACTGTCCCAAGACCACTGTCCCAAGACCACTGTCCCACTGTCCCAAGACCACTGTCCCAAGACCACTGTCCCAATACTTCTTTGGCGCTGTCCCAAGACTTCTTTGGCTGATTCACTGTACCTTGTACCACCACTCAAGCTCTAGTAAAATTTTCCCAAAAACCCTCTCTTAAAGGCCAAATGCTGACCCCTTTTTTTTTTTTAGTTACCTCCTTTTCAATGTTCCAAGCAACCTGAAATCAAAACCTGTGCGCAGGTATCTTGTGATCACCTGTTCGTGTAAAAACTAAACACCAATCCTCACCAAAATGCAACAAAAAATCTAAGCCAGAAAAAGCAATAAAAACAGAGAGATGAACCCACCTAAAATTCAAAGGTGACAAATGTCTACCTTCTGTCGAAAAAAAAAATGTCTGGTACCTAATTGCCACGCGTTTTCCTCCCCCCAACTAATAATCTTATTGGGTATCACCAGAATTGTCTATGTCCGTTCCCCCCTACCAATCCGACCAGGGTACCTGCCTTAACTCGAGTTTAAATTTCGATATCCACCTATTATTACCAACGCGTGTTAATGACTAATGTAACTAAATCAACGATGTCGATTAATTAGTTACTCTAGTTTCCCCCTTTTTACAATTTGCAACCGCCAACCTCTAACCTAACCAGCCCCCTTCTAACCTCCCCCTTTTTAGCCCCCCTTCTTAAGCTTAAAATTACCTTAAGCGCCGGGTGCTAAACCTCTCAAGAGAAAACCGTAGACCTGTCTCCAGGCCTGCTTAAGTAAAAACGTTCCTCAAAACCGGGGGATTTCGCTTATCCAATTTTACACTTATCTCCTATAATGTAATGTTGATTATAACGATACCCGTTCTGCCCAACTTGAGAACTCGAGAACTGCCAAATCCTTCTTGGCTACTTTCCCACTCGACTGGTCACCTCTTCCAGTCCAGTCTCCTATTGGTTCAGCTCAAGTGCTCCTGAACCACTTTCCCACTCGGCTGGTCACCTCTTCCAGTCAAGTCTCCTATTGGTTCAGCTCAAGTGCTCCTGAACCACTTTCCCACTCGGCTGGTCACCTCTTCCAGTCAAGTCTCCTTGTTGTCTAGCTAAGTTCCAAGCTATCTGAAAACCCTTGACAACGCCCCACACTCGGGCACTTTATTGAGGTTACTGGGTTAAATTGCTAGGTTGATCGAAACGATCGAACTTGTAAAACAGTATGGGTATACTATTTAATTAATATCAAGGTTTGATCCAACTAATCTGGTGTCAAAGTCACTGTCTTTTTTCGTTTTATGGTGTTTGTTCCTTTTTCTATTCTTTTTTGGTTTTTGTTTCGCTTTTTGTCTTTTTGCTCGTGTTTTTGTCCCCCTAGTTGCCCCCCTTTACTCGGTTAGCTAAGCCTCGTTCGGAGAGCGTACCAGGAAGCTTTCTCGAGTTTTCTTAAAAAGCTATCACGGTACAACCGGAAGGCGTGCACGTTCCTGCCGAACCGTACCACCGGTACTCTAGAATGGGCATGCAGCCCGAAGCTGTCTCAAGTGGGTTCGACTCCGTAGTCTTGATGTCGTAAACACCCAGGAGCGCCATAAAAACACTATGTAACATTCGTCTACTGTAGTCACACATGAGGCTTAAGAAAAATAGGCCCTATAACCATTGGCTCAAGAGTCAGGGACACTATCTCTTGTGTTTTTCTACCTCAAATCAGTCGGAGCCAATTCGGTTCGCTTGTGACATGAGACTACGACCCGTTACAGCTTAAAGGCTACTACCAAAATATCCCCCACTCTAGAAATAGGAACGTCCCCATACTTAGGTCTCTAGATACTCAAAATACATGAACGCCGTTAAAAACCGGGTCGGAACAATCCGTTAAGTTACTTTCTTTTAGACAGTGGAACTTTGATCCATTTCAGATGGATCAACCTAAAACTCGCCTTACCTCAACAAAACAATCATAAAACACACTCTAGAAATTTAAATTGAGTACTCACATGTAGCACGCTCAAGAACTGGGAGTAATTAAGTCGGTAATCAACTCGAGAATTAAATAACGTAACTAAATGAGATAATGTTTATCAGTTTCAATAACAGGACCAAGTTTAAATTCTAGAGTATAGTTTCTCGTGAACCATTGGGACACTCAAGCTGTCCACCTTTCCATCGAAGGTTCACTCTAGTCCAGTTCGAATAACAATCCAGTCCAGTGATAATAGTCCAGTTCTCGGGAATACGCTTCTTTCTGTTTCAGATAGGACAGCTCTACTCTAGTTTTATTGTGACGGAAATTGCGAATAGCAATTTCCTATTGTTTTATCTGGCAACTTTCCAGCGATTGTTACTCGATCGTTCTGATTTCTCTTTTTCGGTTTTCAGTTATCGCGAGAAAATCGTGCATGACAGGCTCAATTCGAATTTTTGAAAAACAAAATTTCACTCCAAAATTAAATGCTCTTGCTTTTCTCAAGGTCAAACTTCCAAACATGACCGACTGGCACAATCTCTTGTGTTTTTCTACCTCAAGAACGGTCGGAGCCAATTCGGTTCGCTTGCGACATGAGACTAGATTCCGTTACAGCTTAAAGGCTACTACCAAAATATCCCCCCACTCTAGAAAATAAGAACGTCCCCATACTTAGGTCTCAAAATACCCAAAATACGCGAACGCCGTTAAAAACAGGGTCGGAACAATCCGTTAAGTTACTTTTTATTGGACAGTGGAACTTTGATCCATTTCAGATGGATCAACCTAAAACTCGCCTTATCTCAACATAACAATCATAAAACACACTCGAGAAATTTAAATTAGGGACTCACATGTTGATGCACTCGAGTACAAGGAGTAATTAAATTGGTAAGCAACTCAAGAATTAGGTAATATAACTAAATAAGTTTGATACTGGTCAGTTTTGGTAACAGAAGTAAGTTCTGGCTCTAGAATTTGAGTTTTGGTATGAACCATTGGGACACTCAAGCTGTCCACCTTTCCATTGAAGGTTCACTCTAGTTTGTTCCGAATAGTCGCTCTTTCTTCTATTTATCGTCTCTCCTCCTATTTCGGGATAAGACAGCTCTACTCGTGTCCTATTTTATATCTGGAAATTGCGAATAGCAATTTCCCGCTGTTTTTCTTGAGTAATTTCCCGCAATTGTTGAGTAATTTCCCGCAATTGTTGAGTAATTTCCCGCACTTCTTGAGTAATTTTCCGCAATTGTAAATTCGGATGTTCTGATTTTTCACTTTTTGTTTTCAGTTGGTACGAGAAAACTGAGCATGACAGGCTCCATTCGAAATTTTGAAAATTAAAATTTCACTCCAAAATTACGTATTTTTGTGTCTCTCAAGGTCAAACTTCCAGACATGACCGACTGGCACAATGTAACCATTTCGAAGATAGGCATAACGGCGTTTTGGCGAAAAAAAAGAATATTTTCATCTGGCGACACTGAGATCCCACCATGTGCTTGCAAAAGCTATGTAAGCTCCATTCCGCTGACGACCTTTAAGTCCCTCTTGGCTACTTTCCCACTCGACTGGTCACCTCTTCCAGTCCAGTCTCCTATTGGTTCAGCTCAAGTGCTCCTGAACCACTTTCCCACTCGGCTGGTCACCTCTTCCAGTCAAGTCTCCTATTGGTTCAGCTCAAGTGCTCCTGAACCACTTTCCCACTCGGCTGGTCACCTCTTCCAGTCAAGTCTCCTTGTTGTCCAGCTAAGTTCCAAGCTATCTAAAAACCCTTGACAACGCCCCACACTCGGGCACTTTATTGAGGTTACTGGGTTAAATTGCTAGGTTGATCGAAACGATCGAACTTGTAAAACAGTATGGGTATACTATTTAATTAATATCAAGGTTTGATCCAACTAATCTGGTGTCAAAGTCACTGTCTTTTTTCGTTTTATGGTGTTTGTTCCTTTTTCTATTCTTTTTTGGTTTTTGTTTCGCTTTTTGTCTTTTTGCTCGTGTTTTTGTCCCCCTAGTTGCCCCCCTTTACTCGGTTAGCTAAGCCTCGTTCGGAGAGCGTACCAGGAAGCTTTCTCGAGTTTTCTTAAAAAGCTATCACGGTACAACCGGAAGGCGTGCACGTTCCTGCCGAACCGTACCACCGGTACTCTAGAATGGGCATGCAGCCCGAAGCTGTCTCAAGTGGGTTCGACTCCGTAGTCTTGATGTCGTAAACACCCAGGAGCGCCATAAAAACACTATGTAACATTCGTCTACTGTAGTCACACATGAGGCTTAAGAAAAATAGGCCCTATAACCATTGGCTCAAGAGTCAGGGACACTATCTCTTGTGTTTTTCTACCTCAAATCAGTCGGAGCCAATTCGGTTCGCTTGTGACATGAGACTACGACCCGTTACAGCTTAAAGGCTACTACCAAAATATCCCCCACTCTAGAAATAGGAACGTCCCCATACTTAGGTCTCTAGATACTCAAAATACATGAACGCCGTTAAAAACCGGGTCGGAACAATCCGTTAAGTTACTTTCTTTTAGACAGTGGAACTTTGATCCATTTCAGATGGATCAACCTAAAACTCGCCTTACCTCAACAAAACAATCATAAAACACACTCTAGAAATTTAAATTGAGTACTCACATGTAGCACGCTCAAGAACTGGGAGTAATTAAGTCGGTAATCAACTCGAGAATTAAATAACGTAACTAAATGAGATAATGTTTATCAGTTTCAATAACAGGACCAAGTTTAAATTCTAGAGTATAGTTTCTCGTGAACCATTGGGACACTCAAGCTGTCCACCTTTCCATCGAAGGTTCACTCTAGTCCAGTTCGAATAACAATCCAGTCCAGTGATAATAGTCCAGTTCTCGGGAATACGCTTCTTTCTGTTTCAGATAGGACAGCTCTACTCTAGTTTTATTGTGACGGAAATTGCGAATAGCAATTTCCTATTGTTTTATCTGGCAACTTTCCAGCGATTGTTACTCGATCGTTCTGATTTCTCTTTTTCGGTTTTCAGTTATCGCGAGAAAATCGTGCATGACAGGCTCAATTCGAATTTTTGAAAAACAAAATTTCACTCCAAAATTAAATGCTCTTGCTTTTCTCAAGGTCAAACTTCCAAACATGACCGACTGGCACAATCTCTTGTGTTTTTCTACCTCAAGAACGGTCGGAGCCAATTCGGTTCGCTTGCGACATGAGACTAGATTCCGTTACAGCTTAAAGGCTACTACCAAAATATCCCCCCACTCTAGAAAATAAGAACGTCCCCATACTTAGGTCTCAAAATACCCAAAATACGCGAACGCCGTTAAAAACAGGGTCGGAACAATCCGTTAAGTTACTTTTTATTGGACAGTGGAACTTTGATCCATTTCAGATGGATCAACCTAAAACTCGCCTTATCTCAACATAACAATCATAAAACACACTCGAGAAATTTAAATTAGGGACTCACATGTTGATGCACTCGAGTACAAGGAGTAATTAAATTGGTAAGCAACTCAAGAATTAGGTAATATAACTAAATAAGTTTGATACTGGTCAGTTTTGGTAACAGAAGTAAGTTCTGGCTCTAGAATTTGAGTTTTGGTATGAACCATTGGGACACTCAAGCTGTCCACCTTTCCATTGAAGGTTCACTCTAGTTTGTTCCGAATAGTCGCTCTTTCTTCTATTTATCGTCTCTCCTCCTATTTCGGGATAAGACAGCTCTACTCGTGTCCTATTTTATATCTGGAAATTGCGAATAGCAATTTCCCGCTGTTTTTCTTGAGTAATTTCCCGCAATTGTTGAGTAATTTCCCGCAATTGTTGAGTAATTTCCCGCACTTCTTGAGTAATTTTCCGCAATTGTAAATTCGGATGTTCTGATTTTTCACTTTTTGTTTTCAGTTGGTACGAGAAAACTGAGCATGACAGGCTCCATTCGAAATTTTGAAAATTAAAATTTCACTCCAAAATTACGTATTTTTGTGTCTCTCAAGGTCAAACTTCCAGACATGACCGACTGGCACAATGTAACCATTTCGAAGATAGGCATAACGGCGTTTTGGCGAAAAAAAAGAATATTTTCATCTGGCGACACTGAGATCCCACCATGTGCTTGCAAAAGCTATGTAAGCTCCATTCCGCTGACGACCTTTAAGTGTGCTAACGCGTTTGTTGACCCTTGAAATAACTACAAACAACTGACAAGTCATGATGATAAAAACTTAAGAAACTGAAGCATCCTAAGTTTACAATTTCCGGGCATAAATTACATATTTGTTTCAATGTCGATGTTGGTTAAACCTATTAACGCGTTAACCACCCTGATCAGCTAACGCTGTGACATTCGACCAGAACGACCAAAAATGAATATCAGCAAAAAAACTTTATTCAATCAATTCGACGAGAAAATTGACCGTTCAGAGGGATTAAGGTTGTTAATCTTCTGATTGGATGAATCCTGAAGGATTACATTGAATCCAAGTAATTAACTTTAAAATTTCGATTCGGGCTTGCATGACACGTGACTATTTTATTTTCGGCAAAATTGGAAAAAAGCGCAAAAATCAGAACCGCGATTTTCGCTTGTAGAAGAGAGATTTAGGCACGATGAGCGAGATCAGAACGAAACCCAGAAAAGTTAACAGAAACGACCATTGAGAAGTGTTCCGAGTTGTAATGATTGTGCTGTACAGTCGTTACGTGAAGAATTGAACGAATCAGGAAGGCTGAATCAGAAGACAGCAACCCTTCCTTGTCGTGAAGAAGGCGTTTCTTCAAGGATTTAGAAACCGAAAGCGACTGGAGTCACATTCCTGAACTGTTATTTTAATAACTTTTAGCTTCCGGAGATGCAACTCCGCTGATAGTCTTTAAGCCATAACAACTTTGCCGAACCGATGTTATGAGGACCATTTTGAACTGCCTTTGCTAGAGATGGTTGAACGCACGTGAAGCTCTAGCTTGAATCTAGCCAGTCGTTATAGGATATAAATTTACTTTCCGTCATTATGTGCTTCCCGAGCGGTGTTTTATGGCGCTCCTGGGTGTTATTCATAGATCCAAGTCTGCCAGCTTAATAACGCAAGGTTCCGCTCCGAGCGGATGCTCAAACCAAGATTTTTAATTGAAAGCGGGAAAGGGTGGTCCGAAACACGAAAACCTTCCTGATTCCCTGATTTACTTTTTAAACTAAGTAACTTTTAAAAAATCAGTATCGTGAAGTGTGGTGAGATTCAAGGTCCCATTGTTCCTTGAGCGGTAAAAACCCAAAAACAATTAATCATATTTAAAAAAAAACAGTATTTTACCAAGAGAAAACCAAAAAAGAAAACAAAAAATACCCGAAAAAAAGAGTAGAAAAAATTAACTTTGTAGAGATTACCTTCCCAGACTAGAAGCGATCCGATTTTCCTGTATGTTGCTGTTGGATATATTCAATTATATACCATTTGATCGTAACGATCAACTTATTGTGCTTTTCTTGTTCCTGTATTGTAGGGTTATTTGAATGTTTAAGCACGTTACTGCTAAGTGTCAATCACTCCGGAGGGGTCGAGTGATTGCAGATGAAGACAAATCCATCAGAGCGAAGATCAGCAGCAAGGGCCACAAGGACAACAACAATCGACTAATGGGTATGGTTAAACATTTTTGCATCGTTTTTGGTACAGAAAGTACGATATCGATGTGTGGGGGACACGAAACTGACTGCACTGAAGTGACCTTTCACCGAGTTGCAAAATTCCGAGTTAAGCACCTTAGTTCGGATATTGAACGGACGCGGGGAAGGGGGGGTATAATATTATTAGTATTACTACATATACTACTGATATTGAAATTTATATCACGCTCTGCAAACAATCAGACCATCAACAGGCCAAGCGTTATGGTCAAATCAATGAAATTTTGATCCCCCACAATTTATTTTTGAGATATTTTGATTTTTGAATACGGTAACTAGCGCCAGTTCAGTGAATTACATCGTTATTCAACTATCATAACTGGGAAAACCATTTGGACTTAGGCTCGGTATCGTTGGAAGAAACTAATTATCGCATTTCGATTTTTCGCGATTTTTGAGACCTTAAAATCCTTAAAATCTGATGAAAGGGTGGTAAAAATCTTGCAAGGCTGTTTTAAAGTTAAATCTAAATCAACTCAGTCACCCATCCCATTTAGAAAATGATGCAAAATAAGGAGCTTATTTTGCATCCTGGGGGTCCAATTTTTTGATGGAACCTTGCCTTATTCATCAAACGCAAAGACTAAAACGTTAAGGTCTGTACGCGGAGGTGTCTTGACTTTCGGGTCAAGAAAAATTGAGTGTATCCGGAATGGCCATTTTTATCAATCCGGAAGTGTCTCCATTTTGCCGATCCGGAGGGTTCCTTTTTTAGTCAATCCGGAAGGGTCCGTTTTTGCCAATCCGGAAAATTCCTAAATCGCCGATCCGGAAGGGTCTAAATTTTTCGTGCGTAGCCGGAGGGGTCTAATTTCACCTATCCAGAGGGGTGCTGATTTAGTCAATCCGGAATGGTCCCTGTTTTGCCGATCTGGATGGGTCTAGTTGTTTTGTTTATATCCGGAGTGTTTCTCTTTATGAACCTAGAAGGGTCATAATAATTGACCTTCCTCGTCAGTAAACGCCAGCGCCGATCAAGAAGGTTTAAAAAACAATCCTCAACCGAACGGAACAACGAAGTTAAATTCGGAACAGCGCTAATAAACCATGTGACGCTAGAAATACATTTGAAAAAGATTATTGTATTAGGTCAAATAAGTAGACTGATAGGGACAAGAAACCTGTGACTGCAGCACTTGTGACTTCTCTTTAAAAAAAACAAAAGCGATCGAGTAATATCAAAACAAATGCGTGTCTAATCAGTGCGGCAAGGAACGGGAAATATTTTTTCTTTGAAGACTAGTTCGACTATCATTTCGACCCAGAGCACAAAGAAAATTTTTTTTTCATCTTCTTTATTTTATTTTATTTACTTTATTTTTACTTTATTTTATTTACTTTGTTTTATTTACTTTACTTTATTTTTTTCAACAACCCATTAGCCATTGCTGTCTATAAGTTAAACATAAGCTGTACTGACACAAATTAACCAGATTGGTGGTCACTCGGCAGTTCACATATCATAACTGGGGAAACCATTTAGATTTAGACTCGATATCGTTGGAATAACATACGCATTTTGATTTTTCTTGTTTTTTGAGACCCGAAAAGCCCCAAGAAGAAGAATGTTTTTCAAAAATTTTTATGTTTTTACGATATGAATTATTGTTCGACTAACGTACACTAGTGAATCGTCAGATTTTATAACCCGGTTACCTAGGCTTTTCCAGCTCAGACAGAAATTGGACTTAGCGTGTTTGATTTAGCGGATTCACTAATCCGGAGGGGTCCAAATTACGCTGTTTCCAGCAAATTTTTCAGCCGAAACGTTTTTTAGTGGGTTATCTTTGCGCTGAAATGGTAAGTTTGAGGCCTAGTGAGCTCAAATCAACAATAGTTAACCCTAAAGGACGAAAATTGCGAAAAAAAATTTAGACAGAACCTGTATAGCATCATAAATTTGAAATTAAACCGAAAGATGTTTTGCGTAATAATTCAAGAACCACTGCACGGATTTGCTTCTCTTTATTACCATTAGATCATGAACTTAATAATTTTAAACGTAGCTTAATTGTTTTTTGCAAAAAAAAATGAATGTTGAAATTTTTTTTTTTAAATTTCAGCAAAAACGCCCGTTTTAGAAGGTAGACCCTTCCCGGTTTATAATTTTTTTTTCGAAAGTCTATAAAATCTGATGAAAGGGTGATAACAATCATGCAATGTTAATTTAAAGTTGTTCTAGCAGACTAGGAAGGGTCAGGAAGACTAGATTTAAAAGAAAACATCAAAATTAAGTCAGCTAAGACACCCATCCGAGTTAGTAGAAGGTGCAAAATAAGGGGCTTATTTTGCATCCTGAGGCTCCAATTTTTGAGCTAACCATGCCTTATTTATCGAACACAAAGATTAAGACAATAAGGTCTGTACGCGGAGGGGTCTTGACTTTCGGGTAAAAAAAAATCGAGTGTATCCGGAATGGCCATTTTTATCAATCCGGAAGTGTCTCCATTTTGCCGATCCGGAGGGTTCCTTATTTAGTCAACCCGGAAGGGTCTGTTTTTGCCTATCCGGAAGGGTCCCAATTCGCCGATCCGGAAGGGTCTAAATTTTTCGTGCGTAGCCGGAGGCGTCTAATTTCACCTATCCGGTGGGGTCCTGATTTAGTCAATCTGAATGGTCCCTCTTTTGCCGAGCCGGAGGGATCACTTTTTGTCTATCCGGAAGGGTCCCATTTCGCCGATCCGGAAGGGTCTAGTTACTTCGTGCGTACCCGGAGGGGTCCTATTTTATCAACCTATAATTGTCATAATAATCGTCAGTTCCTCGTCAGTTAACGCCAGCGCGGATCCAGAAGGGTTAAAAAACAAACCTTCACCGAACGGAACAACGAAGTTAAATTCGAAACAGCGCTAATAAACCATGTGACGCTAAAAAAACATTTGAAAAATATTAGGATATTATGTCAAGTAAGTAGACCGATAGGAACAAGAAACTTGTGACTGCACTTGTGACTTCTCTTTAAAAAAAACAAAAGCGATCGAGTAATATCAAAACAAATGCGTGTCTAATCAGTGCGGCAAGGAACGGGAAATATTTTTTCTTTGAAGACTAGTTCGACTATCATTTCGACCCAGAGCACAAAGAAAATTTTTTTTTCATCTTCTTTATTTTATTTTATTTACTTTATTTTTACTTTATTTTATTTACTTTGTTTTATTTACTTTACTTTATTTTTTTCAACAACCCATTAGCCATTGCTGTCTATAAGTTAAACATAAGCTGTACTGACACAAATTAACCAGATTGGTGGTCACTCGGCAGTTCACATATCATAACTGGGGAAACCATTTAGATTTAGACTCGATATCGTTGGAATAACATACGCATTTTGATTTTTCTTGTTTTTTGAGACCCGAAAAGCCCCAAGAAGAAGAATGTTTTTCAAAAAATTTTATGTTTTTACGATATGAATTATTGTTCGACTAACGTACACTAGTGAATCGTCAGATTTTATAACCCGGTTACCTAGGCTTTTCCAGCTCAGACAGAAATTGGACTTAGCGTGTTTGATTTAGCGGATTCACCAATCCGGAGGGGTCCAAATTACGCTGTTTCCAGCAAATTTTTCAGCCGAAACGTTTTTTAGTGGGTTATCTTTGCGCTGAAATGGTAAGTTTGAGGCCTAGTGAGCTCAAATCAGCAATAGTTAACCCTAAAGGACGAAAATTGCGAAAAAAAATTTAGACAGAACCTATATAGCATCATAAATTTGAAATTAAACCGAAAGATGTTTTGCGTAATAATTCAAGAACCACTGCACGGATTTGCTTCTCTTTATTACCATTAGATCATGAACTTAATAATTTTAAACGTAGCTTAATTGTTTTTTGCAAAAAAAAATGAATGTTGAAATTTTTTTTTTTAAATTTCAGCAAAAACGCCCGTTTTAGAAGGTAGACCCTTCCCGGTTTATAATTGTTTTTTCGAAAGTCTATAAAATCTGATGAAAGGGTGATAACAATCATGCAATGTTAATTTAAAGTTGTTCTAGCAGACTAGGAAGGGTCAGGAAGACTAGATTTAAAAGAAAACATCAAAATTAAGTCAGCTAAGACACCCATCCGAGTTAGTAGAAGGTGCAAAATAAGGGGCTTATTTTGCATCCTGAGGCTCCAATTTTTGAGCTAACCATGCCTTATTTATCGAACACAAAGATTAAGACAATAAGGTCTGTACGCGGAGGGGTCTTGACTTTCGGGTCAAAAAAAATCGAGTGTATCCGGAATGGCCATTTTTATCAATCCGGAAGTGTCTCCATTTTGCCGATCCGGAGGGTTCCTTATTTAGTCAACCCGGAAGGGTCTGTTTTTGCCTATCCGGAAGGGTCCCAATTCGCCGATCCGGAAGGGTCTAAATTTTTCGTGCGTAGCCGGAGGCGTCTAATTTCACCTATCCGGTGGGGTCCTGATTTAGTCAATCTGAATGGTCCCTCTTTTGCCGAGCCGGAGGGATCACTTTTTGTCTATCCGGAAGGGTCCCATTTCGCCGATCCGGAAGGGTCTAGTTACTTCGTGCGTACCCGGAGGGGTCCTATTTTATCAACCTATAATGGTCATAATTATCGTCAGTTCCTCGTCAGTTAACGCCAGCGCGGATCCAGAAGGGTTAAAAAACAAACCTTCACCGAACGGAACAACGAAGTTAAATTCGAAACAGCGCTAATAAACCATGTGACGCTAAAAAAACATTTGAAAAATATTAGGATATTATGTCAAGTAAGTAGACTGATAGGAACAAGAAACTTGTGACTGCACTTGTGACTTGTCTTTAAGTAAAACGAAACCGATCGAGTAAGATCAAAACAAACTGGAACCCGTAGTTTCGCGACAATAATTCAATCATCAAAAGAAAAACTCTATTGAAACACTTAATATAGGAATCCGAAAAAAATTCTAAAAGAGGAGAGGTTGCCTTGATAACATTAGTATGTCTAGCTCGGGCAATGTGGAGGCAGATAAGTAGCATAGAACTCGGTGGGTGCAATAGACGCTCACCTTGCTAAAAATTAATTGCCTTCAAGTTTTGTCTTTTGTCTTCAGTGCGGCACTGAACGGGAAATGTTTTTTCTTTGAAGACTAGTTCGACAATCAGTTCGACCCGAAGCACATATATATATTTTTTCTTTATATCATTTTATCTAAATTGGATACATTTTTTCTATTTTATCCCACAGAGCTTGCTAATTTTGAGTTCAAATGACATCATAATTTTGTGCTTTTATTTTATTCAACAACCCATTAGCCATTGCTGTCTATAAATAAGCATACGCTGTATTGACATAAGTTAATCAGATTGGTGTTCACTCGGCAATTTAACTTTAGAAAGTTATTGTGTTATGCTAGTTTTGTCTATTATATAGTTCAGGACAATAAATGATTAAGATTGAATGAGCAAGATTAGAACACTTAAAACTTAGAATGAGTTTGAAGTCAAAAATACCAGAGTTAAGTGATAGCTCTATGAAAATTATTCCGAAACAAAAAAAGGACCTCAATGGATGATCCTTTTGTCATGAAAAATAAGAAAGCTCAAAGCAAAGGAGAAAGAATACTTTTAGAACCAACGGTAGCAACGAAAAGCCAAAAGGCATCTGACTGTAACAAGAAATCACCGCTAACAGAAGTGGAGATCCACCATAGTCCGATTAACGTGGCATGCCCTGAAGAACGAGGAACCGACGCAGCTAGGGAAGGCAGGTTGACCAGTGAATCAACTCCGGTCGAATAGGAACACGATCTCCCGAGGTCAACCGGAATATTACACAGAGAAGAGATGTTGGAACTGTCCGACATCTCAGTCGAAAGAATTAAGATTGAGAGTTCACTGATGGACTTCACCACGATGAAAGAGTACCTGATAAACAGAAGTCACCTCCTTCATTTACGGAAAAAGGTAAAGAGCACAATAAGCAGCACCTTGGACAACATTTTCCCATTCTCGATGGGAACTGGAACCGATGGCGAGGATGATCAGCCATCAGGATCGGATACGACAGATGAAGAAGAGGAACGTCACGAATCGCAGTTGAGTGATGACAGCCACATTCAAGGAGATAATTTACCCGAAGTGAACGGAGCAGATATTCCTGAATACCATTGAGCAATTCGAATGATCAACACAGCGGCTGATGACATGCAGGAGCCCGGTCAATTTTTAGGAAGAATGTCTGAAGGGAGCCGTGAAGGGATCACCACGACCTCAGCAAAGGGATGACGTTGGCAGAAATAGAAGCCCAGGACCAGGAACCCATATCGAAGTGCGGGGCTCGAACGTCAACGAGTACCAAATTCCTAGTCACCAAAGGGATAACGCCACCTTTAGTGACACCCCTGACTGGCGATGGAGCGATGGTAGATCAGGCCTTCGAGAAGACTATGGAAAAGATGAGTGAACAAGAGAGCACAGTTCCTATCGAACGCGGGAACCTCATACAAGAAATGCGAGATTCAAGGCAAGAAAGCAGTTGAAACAAGAAAAGAATGAATCTTCAGCCGAACAGAGAGAAAAATGTCTGAAAGAAGACATCACAGTCTTAAAAAATTGACAGGATGTAGTCGTCGGCAACCTGGAAAGTAGATTGAAATCAATGATGGAAAGACGAACGCAAGCTATTCTGGATAGGCTGGATGATCTGGTGCCTTTAAGTAGCCAGCGGAGGCAAAGTGGAGTTGACCCGAAGGAACCGAGCAGAGAAGCAACCCGAGAGACCGAAGCAAACTTTGGTGAACCTATTGCTGGAAAAAGAACGGATGCACCAGTAACAGGCAGAAGAGGCTCGTCTCAATACACCATGGGAACCGAGAAACTGACAAGTTCAGCAAACGGTCACAGAGGAGGTTTGTCCCGACACGCACCCAGCATGGGCAGTCGGCCAATGCGAGACTCCCAAGCAATGGGACGAGGCAGCATTTCTGCGGGGAATCATTCGAATCAGCGAAGACCCAGTCAAGGGAGTCCTAGCAACAGATTTGCTTCAGTACCACAGATGAGTGACCATCCAGATAATTATGAGCCCTTGCATCGATCCCTGGAGAAGTTTATAACGAGACTGTCAAGGACGAACGAGCGCAGTGAAGGGTCATAGAGAGTATTCAAAAGCCGAGATGCTACAAAGACGAGTCGGACGGCTGCAAGGACACCTTGATAGAGGTGATGAAATTGCATTTCGAAGAAGAGGATCTGACTGAGAGACAGGAATGCAGCGTGCTCACCAGGAACCTAGAAGGGACAACCCTGAATTGTGTGACGGCGAACAAGCAGTATCAGAGAGACACTGCGGAGAAGATATTCGAGATACTATTATATCGATTCGCCTCAGGGGTCCAGGAACACAAAGCTATGATGCGCTTTGAGAAACGAATACAGCGAGAGGAAAAGAGTTTAGAAAAATTCTGAGATGATTTGGAAATGTTAAGGCGACGGAGTCAACCCGACGAGTCAAATAGTTGAATGAATCTGGCCGTTGCATCAAAGTTCATTCAAAGGTCAGGAACGATGAACTAAGGACAATGCTGGCCACTCTTTACTTTCCACAAATGCTCCGACACATCAAATAATTTCTCCTCCTGAAACCACCGAGAGGGTCGAGCTACTACAAGAGAAACCACGGAAAGCTTAAAAGTGGAGGGGCAAACAAGGGAACAATTGGTATAAGCCCAGGGTCGACATGGAAAAGAGACGCCCTTGTACACATTGCAGTTCCACGGATCACCATGAGTCAGCCTGTCTTATATACAAGCAGGGCATGAAAGCAATCGGCCTCTGCCTGGAAGACAAGGATGCGTATTTATGACTTTTTTTGAATTGTTCGACGAGAAAATTGACCGTATAGAGGGATTAAGATTTTGATCAAATACTTGGATGAATCCGGAAGGATAATTTCGAATCCAAGTAATTATTTTTAATTTTACCATTCGGCCATGCATGCGACGTGACCATTTTATTTCCGCCAAACTGGAAAAAAGCGCAAAAATTAGAACCGCGATTTTCGCTAGTAGAAGAGAGATTAACCACGATGAGCGAGATCAAAACGAAACGCAGTAACGTTAACAGAAACGACAATTGAGAAGAACCCATCCGATTTGTAGTAATTGTGCAGTTAAAATTGTTACCGGAAGAATTGAATGAATCAAGAAGGCTGAAGGTGAAGACAGTAACCCTTCCTAGTTGTGAACAAGGCATTTCTTCAAGAATATTGAAGAAACCGGAAGGAACTGGAGTCACTCTCCTGAACTCCTATTTAAGGAATTTTTAGCTTCCGAAGATGCCCTAAGCTTAAATAATTTTATTAATTTTCAGTTTCAGGCTAGGAGAAGCTAGAAGTTAAGGAAAGGGTCGATCCATCCCCGATGTATAGGGTGATGTTCTCAACTGTACAAAAACAATCGTAATATAGTAATATAAAAACGATGTTGTATCTACCCCGTTTTTAGGAGTGACCAAAAGTTGGTAAATTAAACAGCAATAAGTTTAGGTGGAGCTTTTCCTTTTTGAGATGCTGTCTGTGTGTGATTGCATAAATGAAAACACTGGACACACCGGTTTCGATCCAGCGGGGAAGAAAATTTCTTTACGCTTTGCCGGTGAAGACAGATTATGAGGAGGTACCGAACACGAAGAAACATCAAGTTAAGAACTGCGCTTATCATGCGAACAAAGACTTGGTTTAAAGGGAATTAATGAATTGAAATTAAACAGGATTATTGAACTGAAATCTTTTTTAAAAAATTTTCCATGAATTCCGGGACAGATGATCGACTGTCACGTTTTTCAAATTTCCCAGAACGACCCTCGTAAAATGAATTAGCAGTAGACAAGCGGGTGCTACCGGGGATAGAAGACTTAAAAGGGAAAAAAGGAGATATGGCAATTTATATTTTAAGGGAGATTTTAGAAAGGAACGCTGATGTCATTTCGAATTTTGCTGTTGTATCTTATTTGAGCATGAGATAGAGTTAGAAGATGAATCGGTCCCTTTTAGGGAAGGAGCAAGACGGATGAAACCACACAAATCCGAAGCGTGCAAAGTCGAGACCGAGATGTTGCTTTAATACGATATGGTAGAACCCTCGAGCTCACATTGGGCTTGTGGAGTGGTCATGGCAAAGTAGAAGGGGGGCAGCTGATATTTAGCTGTGACTTCAGGTACCTCAATGCCGTGACCATAAAATATGCATACCCGATAACGCGAATAGATAACAGTATTTCCAAACTTGAAAGATGAAACTTAAGCCGAAACAGGCAGTCGCAGCGACTTTTAGGACGAGAAACCTGAACGCGTTAAGTGAGATTAAGCAGGCATATTTGGTCCCCGATCTCAAAAATCAAATAGCAATAAATTTAGGCCGGAGCTTTTCGTTTTTGAGATGCCGCGTGAGATCTACCTTCTGTCTATAGGGAGAAGACCGGTTCTGCGTGCGAGCTGGGTTTGCACCAATGTAAGAGGGTGCCCTTTGGTTTGTGCAACTCCACGGTAACTTTTTAACTATTCAAGGCGCTAGCTTTGACAAGCGTAACCTAAAAATATGGCAACCTCATCATCTATTACGTGGATGACGTGCTAAAAGCGACTACCACCTTGGAAGGTCATCTAGACAGATTAGAAGAAGTTTTTAATTGCTTGAAAAGAGCGGGTTTGAAATGTAAGCCATCGAAATGTGAAATTCTCAGAGACTCGATAAAGTATCTTGGCAGTATGGTAGATAAACATGGAGTGAGACTGGACCCAGTCGCGGTGGAGGCCGTGTTGACGCGGAAAGCTCCAAAGAATTGCATACAGCTGATGAGCTCTGGGGTTCGCAAACTAATACCGAGAGCTCATGAAAGGGTACACCGATAAGGTCTATCCCATGCAGCAGCTGACGCGCAACAAGAGAAAGATGTCCCAATGGAACGAGCAAGCACAGTCTTCGTTCGAGAACGTAAAGAGAGAACTATGCAAGGCGCCAGATCTGGGCATGCCTACTGAGAAGGGCATGTACATCTTGGATACGGACGCATCAGTGGTGGCCGTTTCCGGGATTTTACGTAACGAGCAGGAATGGAATGGGCAGACAGTTCCTCGTCCCATCGCTTATGGAAGTAAGGCGATGAGTGACACTGAGAAGAAATATGGTGCACCTAAGGCAGAGATGATCGAAAGATTCATGTTTGTAGAAAACTATCGCGCTTTTTTGGGGAGCGGTCCATTCAAGTTAAGAGTGAACAACCGTGCCCTATCCTGACTGAAGGATTACTCAATAGATCAGAGCTACATTGGTCAATGGGTAGTTGGATTAGACGGATCTCACTTCAAAATTTATCACCGTTTGCGTGACAAGCACCAGAACTCTGATAGTCTCAGCAAAAAGACATAGTTTTTTGAGCAACTTGAGGACAAGCAGGCCCATAAAGCTGAACTTACGGAGGAATTCTCTTTCCTAGACAATGAGGCCTTGCCTCTGACGACACGGCTGGATAAATCAGGCCACCGGGACAATCCGAGCTGCCGCTCGAAAAGCAGAGACCAAGATCCTTTCGAAGGAGCTGAACATCAACAGCCTGCCGTTGCTTGATAAGACAATTCAAAACACGCCGCAGGTGATGCGGACTCTCGCTGAGCTGGTGGAAATGGAGGTAGAAAGAGATGATCCTGAATGAACTGCAGCCATAAACTCACTGACAGTCAAAGAGAAAAAACGAATCAAACCCTCCAGGCGTCAGCACCGAGAGAATGTGCAGGATTGCAGGATGATTGCTCAGCAACTAGTCTCCTCGATCCTTCAGATGGTGCTGATTATTACATTTTACGGATGCAAGCCAAGGGTAACGAATACTACAAAGCAGACGTTCACCTTTGTAACAAATTTCCAACCCTCTGTAGAAATGGCGTCTGTAGGATCGGGAGAGGAAACTTTGCCCGGGAGTCAGTCAACGAGCAGGATGATAGCAACTACGAGCAGAGACCCATAGATATGCCATTGTCCGAGGAGTCAAGAAGTATGCGTCAGTGAGGAGCACCGAGCTTCGGCGACGAGACTCAGTCTTTTGAGAATTCAATAGCTGAATCACCGTTGAAAGCATCAGAAGTTGAAACCTATTCGGATCGGAGCTAAATGAGGTTTCAGAGCTGGCCCTTCATACATTATTGGTGGAATTGAAGGCAAGGGACTTGGATCGGGAGTTTCAACTAGATCCAGAAGGGGATCGTTTTATACCTTCTAGTGAGCTGGTCCAAGGCAATGCAGCAGATGACCAGGAGATGATAGCGGTGTCAAAATGCGCAGTGAGTCTGTTACTTCAAAAAGAATTTGTGAGAATTGATCTTGAACCATTTGAGCAAGAGATGCAACCTCTAGCGAAGATATGGCGCGTGAAGATGGAAGACGATGCAATCAACCTGGGGAGCTCAGTAGTCATCTTAGGGTGATGAAGACATATTTGAAGGCCAGATATAGGCTCTCAGACCTGCTGAAGGTACATTGAAATGATCGCATGATCAGTAGTCTGAAAGTATGGATCGAGAATGGGGCCCGGCACAAAGGAGAAATTGGGGAGGACAGTTACCGTATCTTAAGACAGTACTTAAAGCAGAACATCTGGACTTCAATGAAGATGGAATCGTAGCCTACAAAAGGAGAGACGGAGACAAAAATTTTTATAAAATAATGCGATTTTGTTGCCACAACTCTATCAGACGGAAGCTTTATTTGGATTACAAGAACAAATGAGGCATCAAGGGATAGATAAGGTTTACCATAGAATCCTTAAGCGTTTTGAATGGTCTGGAGTAAAAAAAGCATGTGAAAAATGGAGGAAAGCCTGTCTGTCAAGTCAAAAGTAGTAAAAGACCCAAGAAAGCTGAAGTTCCCATTGCAGTCAACAGTCTTCAGAGTTCAACGGGTTGGTGCGGATTCACCACCAGAAGATATGCACGACGGACAGCGGTTACAATCAAGTGTTCGTGATGATTGATCAGGCCACGAACTATGCGGTAGCTGTTCTCTGCATAACGGCCTCAGCAGAGGAGACTTGTGATCACTTGTCAACACATGGTTTGCCAGACATGGGTGCCCTATGACGTTCCAATCGGAAAATGGGCGAATTCAAAAAAGAGCTGATGCGACGGTCACAGGTGGCAAAGGCTCTTTCGACTACGTACCAACCCCAGACGATTGGCCTAAGGAGTGACAGATTCATACGTTAGTCTCAATGTTAAGGGTGTATTGTTCTCGATACATGAAGGAATGGGACAGATATCTGCCACTAGTGATGGGAGCCTACAATAGTACACAACACTCCACCATAGGCATCAGCCCGCACATGATGTTGACGGGACTCAAGATGACTTTGCAACTGACAATTTTCTACCCTTAGTATGAAGGCAAGAGGACATCACCACAGGTAAATGTTAGAGACGTGATTAGACATTAGCAAGAACTAAATGATCTGTGCAGACGCAATACTCATAAAGCTCAGGCGAGACAAAAGCGGAGGTTCAATAAGAGAACGGCGGGAGTCAAGGCCTACTCAGTGAGATTATATTTATGGGTCTTCCAGAACGTTATACCGCCTAAGAGCACGAAGAAGCTGTTGGAGAAGGTGAGAGCTTAATTCATGATTACAAAGGTAAATCAGGAGGGACGTTTTTACAATTTAAGCACGAGTCGAACCGCGCACTTTGAGCACATCAAACCCCATAACGCCTCATCGGCAGACTGGTTCATTACTTGATGATGGACCCAGCCTGTGAGGTCAATGAAAAAGGTATGAGGGAAGGAGAATCTAGAAGAAGGAGTCAGTTTACCGTTGGATCTGGATCCAAATGACGTGATTGGAGCTGACGACGAAACCTTAACCTACGCAGAGGAGGACTGGTATGATCCAGAGCAGAGTGAAATAACGAAGAACATGGAGCCTTTCACCATGCAGAAGCGACAAAAAGCAGAGAGTTACCTGCTAAGAAATACAATCCATACGGAGATGATTCGTGGTAGACAGAAAAAGAAGGTATTAGTAGAACTGATGGGTCTAGAGGAGATAGTTGCGTCGAAGAAGCGGACATCGCCGTTGATAAGAAGAAGTGGGTGGAAGACTGATCCAAATCTGGAGTGGAAGTCGATGACGAGCTCCAACAATCTTACCAGCCAGAGCTCACCAATTTGCGGGTCTTTGAGAGGTTTAATGAGATAACGACGGGACCTAAAGAGACCAGTCTAAGAATGCAAGACGTGGATTGCGGGTGTCTGAAATATCTGAGGAGTCATAAACCGGATTCCTCATGGGCTGCCCGGATGGTGATCGAAGGGGATAGGCGATCGAAGGGGACAGGAGTGAATGGGCGATCGAGCAATGGGCGATGGATATTTTTTTTGCGGGGAGTGGGGGTAGCACTTAACCACACTGAAAAAATATCATTTGAAAAAAAATGAAAAATGCAAGAAGAAAAAAGGATTTAAAGGCAGTAATGCATGAAGGCCCGTAAAATCATATATAGGTAGAGTAGTAGAGTAGGAGAATATTCAGGCAAGATATTAGCAGAATATTCAGGAACTCACCGACAGTAATTTCATACTCACAGAAAGAACATGCGCGATAGCAATAATAGCGGACATGAGTTTTAGGACAGCATTAGCAGCTGATTTTAGGAGAAAGTTTGAGAACAGAGAAATTTTTGGAAACAATGGCCAGGAGTAGGGGGAGTAGCTGCACTGCCGCCAGCGGCTTCACAAATACCGAGAAAATACTTGTGATTTTTGGTGACCAGAGCGACAGAAAAGCAACCTGTGGACCCTGGAAATTTGTTTTGTTCACTAACTAGGTTGAGGGATTTCTTAGTAGTGAGAGGAGTGAAAGAGGGAGGTTGCATCCACTGAAATTGTACAACGATACATGTGATCTTTTCAGATTCGAACGTTGAAGTGTACTTGCACAAAAAATACTAGTTGAGCATAGGTTGATTGCAACCTGCATGACCTAAACACGATGCATAACTTGATAACCAGAGCCTCTAGGAGCAATCGAGAGAAGACTGTCGAGTTTTCTGGTTGGGGACCGAGAGACTGGGTGGAGCCTGGTAGCTGTCTGGAGCAAACCTGTGGGTTTAAAGGCCACATGTGTGCAGGTCTCGATTGCCTGAAGCTATTGTCGAAACAGCATGAACAATTAGGGTTTTTTTTCGGAAAAACTTTGTGATGAAAACAAAGACGGAAACGGAATTAGTTGCGGATTTTCATGGAGGAAGAGAGGTGAATCTAGTGAAAGCAATAAGATTCTACAGCATGTTTGGTTGCGTAGAGTCATTTTTGGGTCTAGAGCAGTGGCATAAGATGGTCTCATACATCAGTGTAGAAGAGTTTCCTGGTTTGTTGCAAACCAAGCAGAAATACATTGGAAGATGGAGGGAACAGACTGAAGTGAAAACGATCTTGAAACAAAGTGAGGCGTATCAAAGACCGTTAGCTATTAGACATGTGGTGGGTTCTTACGTGACTCCACTGTGTAAGGGCCGATACCCAGAAAAGTTTGTGTCAGTGGAAAGAAAAGCGCGAGGGTTGTAATCTTGATGAACAAAGCCTCTGGGAGCAATCGAGAGAAGACTGGTGAGTTTTCTGGTTGGGGATCGAGAGAACTGGTGGAGCCTGGTAGCTGTCTGGAGCAAACCTGTGGGTTAAAAGGCCACATGTGTGCAGGTCTCGATTGCCTGAAACTATTGTCGAAACAGCATGAACAATTAGGGTTTTTGTTCGGAAAAACTTTGTGATGAAAACAAAGACGGCAACGGAATTAGTTGCGGATTGTCATTGAGGAAGAGAGGTGAATCTAGTGAAAGCACTAGGATTCTACAGCATTTTTGGTTGCCTAGAATCATTTTTGGGTCCAGAGCAGTAGCATGAGATGGTTTCATACATTAGTGTAGAAGAGGTTCCGGGTGTGTTACAAACCAAGCAGAAATACATTGGAAGATGGAGGGAAGTGATTGAAGTGAAAACGATCTTGAAACATTGTGAGGCGCGTCAAAGACCGTCAGGTGTTCGACATGTGATGGGTTCTAACGTGGCTCCACTCTGCAGGAGCCGATACCCAGTAAACTTCGTGGCAGTGGATGTGAAAAGCACGAGGATTGTAGTCGATCAAAACTTTTCCGAGCCAAAATGAGTGAGACTTGCAAGAATGTCAGAAAAATAATTGCCCTGTAAGGTGTTTGCTGCAGTTCCCGAAAGAACTAAGAACGAATGAGAGTCGATACTTGGAAAGAAGTTCATGGGATACGCTGGTGGGAAAGACAAAAGCTAAAAGGTTCAGCAGCCACGAATTACAACGCAATTGACGAAAGTAATGAAATCCACCGTGTAAAGACGGAAGTGGAACCGCTGCTAAAAGCATCGGGACATCGAAATTATAGGCGCATGATGCTGACGCATGATGAGTTCCCGTGCCACTGTTTGATGCAAACATGGTGGTATCCTGCGCGTAGTAATCTGGTGTTGATCTGAGACGCTGGAGAGCTGCTCTCCATGGGTTAACCAGTTATATCACAGACGATAACAATAATCATTGTCGAAGTGAAGATGGCGATTAGGTGGCTGAAAGCTCATGTAGAAGAGAAAAATAGACAGGAAGCGTCGACCAAAGAATAATTGCAAGAACTCAAATGTCTGAAAGACTTAGATCTTTTTGAGACAATGTGTAAAAACCTGAATATTTCGATAGAAATGAAAAAATAATGGGCTAGGAGACGACTGATGCCATGGTTTAGAGCCAACATTACTGCATGGTTGTACGAGTATGCTGAAAAGCATTTTTCGAAACACAGCAGAGTGTACGGTTCGTTCCAACTGGACATAGGAGCTTGCAAGCGAACTTTCGTCATTCATCAAAATGCCGAGACCACCGCTGTGAAAAGAACAATGAGGACGATTGGTTGTGATGGAAAAGGACGAGAAAACTTGTTGAAGAAGGCCTCGAAAGGAATGAGACGCTGTTTATGAGTCTTTTCAAATCAGATATTTTTAAACATTTTTAATGAACGGTAAGAGAGTGTCGTCTAGGTATGTCTATCGAAATGTAACTTTGAATTTTAGATCCAGATTGACCGTTTTTTTTTTACTCATCAAAAATAAATTTGCGAAACAGATTATCAAAATCAAATCATACAAAATGAATAGCTTTGACGTGAATGAGTTGATGGTCCACGCAGAGGCCTACGTAGGACAGGTGATAGATCCGTAGGTAGTCATGTAGCTGGCCGCCTTAACAAACATCTTGGGGCATTGCAACCATGGGGACCGCCTCGCAGAAGTCTTATTGATGGTCGCATATGGACAACACGGAGTACTATACCTCCCAAACATGAGAGTAAAAAGGTGGAGAAACGGGGCATTAACAGGCAGTGGTGGCTTGGCGAACGAGCGTGGATTGGGAAGTTCAAGGTCCTACCAATCAGATGAGTTGCCTCTCCTGACCAAGTCTAGGCCTGGGTTGCGAAGAGTGCATCCCGGAAACGATTAGCGAGACTGCTTCGTCTAGCTCACAACTGAGAGCAGCTATGCCAACGAAACGGGTGAGAGTAGAAGAAGAAGTCCAATTGAACTAGACGATGCAGGAGATTAGTGAGAAAGGAGATCAGTTAGAGATGATCAAAGAAGAATTGGCTCGGACGCAGCAGGATAGGGACATGTGGAGAAAAATTTTGGAAGAGGCGAACAGGAGACAACGAGAAGAAAAAGCTCGGCTGAAGAGAGAGCACAAAAAACGTTCGGATTGCCTCAAACAACTTGATCTTGAGAAGCCTGAGAGGGACGTCCCTCGAAGAAACCAACCCGTAGAGTTACTGACACCCAGAGAACCAAGTCAGACAACTGAAATGCAAGTGACGTCAGGTTCTGGAAGACTGATGACCCCGAACCCGAGCGATGATAGAGGGGACCATGAGAGAGCTAGTTGAAACAGCTTGTCAACTCGTGGCCAACATGCAGACGCCATGTTCCGGGGTGACTGCACCCTATGGAAGAATCGATGATGCCGGAAGAGTGATATTTTCTGAGGAAGTGAATCAGGCAGTTGAAAGGAAGCCATGCCAGCCGAGTGGAATTGGAAACGGCTCCGGCAGGCAGATAAGGAAATTGCCACCAAAAAACAATCCCAACTATCCAGGGTGATAGCCGTGCCAAAGAACAGCCAGATCTTGAACGCTTTTACCGATTCAGACTCGGGCGCATGTTTTGATGATTCTTTTTGAAACCCGGCACTGAACTAGCAGCAAACACCACCCGGCACTTCATCTGTTGAGGATATTGCTGAGTCAGAGGAACTCATGAATCATTGCCGTGATGGCTTTCAGTAGTACAAGATGGTTTAGTTATTAAATTTAGGAAAAACTCCCAGCGTAATGATCTTGATAAGCACTAATAACGTGTCCAGAGGCCTAGACTTGGAAGAAGCCAGATGGGAGAACATATTGGTCTACGTATTGACTGCAATATGGCAGAAGTTCAATGTACGGTTTTGACATCTGCACCATTCCAATGGGCACGAGGTTACACCTGGCTGCTACGCGCAGACAAATTGAGAGGTCTGTGAGATGGAATAACATAGTCCGTAACCTGGCAAGCCGTATTGCGGGAAGACTGGTCTTAATGGATCTGGAGTACGAGTGGAGAGCACTGAACCAATCAAGATTCATTGTCGATGGCATTCACTTCGACACAGTCGAAGGACAGGCCTGGATGAACCGCGTGTTCCAGGAGTGATTGGATGAAATGGAAACTGAATTGTCTGACACAGTGGTGTATTATGTGTGGATCGAGCAGGGGTCATGCAAGCCATCTCCATTTTGTGCCTCTTAGCTTGGAGAAGCGTTTGGAACAGTCCCGGCGGTATCACAAAGCGTGAGGAGCTCACATGATCCGGAGAAACGTTCGGATGTAATGAAACGGCTAAGTGAAAATCCTAGAGCGGAACATCAGATAGACCACGGATCCTTAATAAGACAAGTCCAAGGCCTTCTGCTTGGCATATCTTAAAACAAGACGTCATGAAGTTGAACGTGAAGACTGTTAGTTTTGCTGAAGACGCGAGGCGAATGTTGGACGGTGTGACTCTGTCTGTCAATGGACTGTAGTCGACTGGCTGAAATTAGCTCGACCACAGCATTAAGGCTGGCTGATCATGAAGGATTGCCCTTAAATAGCACGATGGGTCCAATCAATGCAAGGACGCTGCAAGACGTGAAAAAAAATCATGATGAGAAGCGTAAAGATGATAGACGTGAAAGGTTCACCAACAAGGAAGCTCACAATGGACAGCATGTCCAAATGTTAAAACAAGTGAGAACTCCACCTGCTCATGTTAGAGAAGAAAGGACGTACCCCAAGCTTGTAGAGCAAGAAGGTGACAAAGGGCGCTATGGAGACTTGGAATTCAACCTCGGCGAGTCCATCTTCTCGGCATACGACAAAACGAAAATGAGAAAGGCGAAAATTATGATAATAGCCGATTCGGACTATATCGACACGTCAAAGTCGTGGACTTGATGCAATCCCTTTCCATGGCCAGACAGAGATGAATCCGATAACGATCATTTTTGCGGGCATAAACGATCACCTGCACAGCAGAGGTCTCCTGAGCAGACTCAGGGATTCAGCAACGGCAGAAGCTGCTGTGAGGCCAGCGATAAAGAACATCATGTAATCCGTGGGAGAGGTAATTGATATGTTGAAGGATGGAAGCTCTTAAAAGATATCTCCACGAGCCGTTTTTTTTTGTCACCTGAATATGCACAACTACCTGAAGAATTGAAAATCGTGTATGCGATGGTTCCGCTCCTTGCTGAAGGAATGAACGACGTTATAGAACCCACTCCAAATAGAGAACTGGACCAAGGAAGTCCCAGACTAATTAGGGAACTGCTTGCCGTGCTGTTTGATATCTCTAATGCGATCCGAGGCTTGATGCCTCACATCCGCTACACATGATTGTATTGGATGAAATGCTGGAATTGAAGCTGTACAATTTCAACCGAGGAGTAAAAATGAAGCCTGAAATAATCAATGACCACAAGATAATCGTCGACATGTCGAACGATCTTTGGTTCCGAAATGACGAGATTGATGAAGAAAGATCTACGAGAGTGAACGCTGAACAGAAGGATGCTCAACTGGAAGCGTTGACTCTGCGGAAAAAAACTGGAAATAAACTAGTGGCTGGATCTGGCTCCTCGGACTGGCGCGCTGGGAGCGGATGCGTTCGAGCGAGGACCATCGATGATTGGAAGGATTCTTCAATACTTGCTAGAATATCTGGATCAGGCGAAATTGAGAGGGGACAAGGCCACGAGTTCATGGAGAGAATCAAAAGAAAGACTTTGGAAATTTTGTGGACTGAAAACGTGCAAGGAAAGGATAAAGGATGGTCATGTCAGGACTGATAGTATGCTAGAAGGATTTGAAGCAGGATTGACCGCTTGCTTCCTGGCTAAGCTATATCCTGAGCTGTGCCGCTACATGATCATGGAAACTGTCTGAGCAACTACCCAATTGACCATTGTATTTAACTTGGCATCACTTGTGACCTTTGGAGCTGATAATTTCTAAAAAAAAAGACCTGTGGTATTGCTCACGGAAAGTTTACAAAATCTCCGCCTGGATGATCTTTTGACGTTGATTGCGATGACCTACGTCAAGTTTGGAGAGTTCATTACCCTAACGAGTTACCCTGAGCAAATGAGGAAGAACTTCACGAAATTCGAACCCTAGAGTGCGACGGCCTCTTGTACAAAGATGAGGGACTTGAGACATACCTTGATACAGTTCCTTTTGCAGTAGAATCGCTTCGGCACTGGAGAAGAAGAGGCGATTCAGAAAGAAGAGGTTGTGCGACGTCATGCAGGAGGACCGATCCTCTGGTACTGATAAGGGGGTCAGTGAATTCTTGGCTGTCGTAAATGGAGGAGCAGTGACGTTTGGGTTTCCTGACCCTAGGGTACGAGCTTACAGATGGTCGGTGCAGCACTTGAGTCTCATCTCTGTTTGAAGCATTCTTAAGGGGTGTGCTCAGAATGTTTTGCGGGAAGCAATGAGTTAACATTGGCTATTCGGGAAAATCATTGAGCCCGAATTGAATGCCATCAATTTCAACAATCACTTCCGTGACCGAATGGGGAAAGTGGAAAGAAAACACGTAGAGATCTACCCCAAACTTTGAAACCTGAGACCTTATGACAAAACCAAAGGGAAATGTCCAGGATTCCAAGGTTGCTGACAGCATACCAGAAGCTGAGAAAAGAGACGGAAGATTGGAAAGACTACCGGAGGAAATATCGGAAAACTCTCTGATCAGAAGAATGTTAATCGGAGCAGAGTCCGTAGTGCAAACTCCAAGGATGAGAACAACTGAGACTAATGAAAACATTCTCCGCGTCGATGGATCCGTGCTTTATAGGCAGAATTGCTGCCGTGGTGCAACAGACACAGTTTGCGTATGTTGAAGAATCGACTTGAGGGAGGATGCCACGCCCACGCCTAGGTGGTTCGAAGAAGAATGCGCAAAATGAAATGTCTCCCCATTGGCTATGAGAGAAAAAGCGAAAATGTAGGAGGCTGCAGTGATGGTCATGCATGTCAGACTGGAAATGGTAGCCCTTGAAAGTTTGTAGAGTAGAGACGCTCTAGCACCTTTGGGCTGTGAAAAAGTCGGGAAAACCCATCAAGAAATGCAAGATGTGGCAGCCGGTGAATTGTTAGTACCGAGATTTACTGAAAAAGAAGCAGAAGAGGATCAGCAAGGATCTCAGGATCACAACCAAACAATGACAGAGCGCCTGAGGAGGATGATGAAGAGGAAGAAACAAAGGATCAGGATCTATCGGCGAAAGAAGATGAGGATAGAGAGTGGGAAAGGCGTCGAGTCTGGACTTCGTTTTCTTGGATGAACTCGAACAGACAGATACAGTGGCTGACATGACAGATCCAGCGGAAGAAGGAGCTTCTACACTGGAACCTCCCGAGGCTTTTATGGATGCGATTCATGACACACCGGAGAGCTGCTCTCCTGCTAATGACCTAGCAGTCACGAGTACAAGAATGTTGATGGACTCACTGCGCAGGCGAAAGAATAAAAGCACGGCGAGAGTACCTTTCTTGGGGATACTCCCTGAAAACGAATGAGAAGTGCATCACCGTCATCATGAAAATTGAACCGGATATAGAATGACCCGAGTCGCGTTTATGGAAGAGGTCTGCATAGTAGTGCGACTCTCTGGGACCCAACCGATGCTGAAAACGGTACTGAATAGGATTTGATGCACCAAATATTACAAAAGCTGGATGATTGTAAAGGAAGGCTGAGCGAGTTGTTGATTAACTCCGTGACTGATGAAAGCGACACCAACTCTCTAATCAAGCCTGCTTACCAGGAAAATAGTGACGAGATTGTGGATCTATCCAGGACGAGAAAAAGAACAATGTGCTCCAAGATGTTGACAGAAACGATTAACGATATAAAGATCAAATTGGGCTGCAATTCCATGGAGAGAAAAACAGGAAAAGCGAAGATGGCCTGGTGCAAGGCGATGGTAGATCGCAGGGCATCTCCAAGGGCACAGACTTGCCAGCTGTATCGCCCATTTTATTGGCAGAACTAAGGTCAGCCAGTTATAAAGTGTAAAGGAGTGACCGCACTCCTACAGGAGCAACGCCAGAAATGGGAATCCTGAGCGAGTGTGGTGATAGTACCTTGAGGGACTTCAAGCCATCAAGGATGAATCACGGAGAGGAAAGCGTCGTAGGTGAGATGATTCCGGTCAAACGCAGTCGATTGACGGTGTCAGATACAGTCAGAATAGACGAGCTCGCTGGTAGCTTTTTCGAAATGATGGAGTTCAGAAAATCAGCGAGAGTACATCCGATTGCTGTATTAGGTAAAGGTGCGGTAAGATACTATCTGGAAGGCATCATCACGACTATAAAGCAGATGTCTTACGGAAAATTAGCTTGCTCGGAAATGCACGCCGAGCCAGTGGATCAGCTTTTGAGTTTACCGTGTAGGGCAGTTTTGCTTCGTCATTTTGATAAAGGTATGTGAACGACGCCTGAAGTTCATGCTCTGATAGCAATACCAAATATGAGGACGGAAGTGCAGCTTAAGTTAACCTGGTGCTTAGCAGGACTGACCAGGGAGGAGTATTACTCGGAGGAGAGAAAGATGAAAACATGCTATTGACGACGGCATTGAGAGATCTGATGACGAAGAAAGGGCGGCAATGGCAAGATACGCTCTCTGTTTTATCAGGTTTTTGTTTAAGCAAATGTCGGCACCAGCGCTGACCAGCTGCGCAAAGAGACTAGAAGTTGACCGCGAGCCAAAAAATATTTTTTGCTACTGCAAGCACTCGCAGATATACACCACAGAAAACCACTGCGAGTAAACATGAAGGAGCCAGAAGAGTTAGAAACTTTGAGAAAAGTTGAAGAAATAAAGAACTAACAAAGAGCTTAGATTCTCCAAAGAATCTATGAGACCGCTGGTCAGATCCAGTGAACAACGTAGACTTGTTAGAAAGATGTCGTACCACTATATGTTGGGAATAATTGAAATGGCTTATAAACCTTTCATTAATGACAACATACGTGACTGCTACTTTGATTATGAGCAAGTGGTGTTAATTAGATTCTAGATGTTCAGAACATCAACTATTAAGAAAATGCAATTCAAGTCAACGTAGCAATAGTACTAGAATAAAAGGTGACTGCACTTTCTATGACAAAATCTGACAGCCGTGTAGATTGTGTTGAGATTCTAAGAATGATCCTGATGACAGTTTGGTAGTTAAGAAACGTTCCTCGTGCCCAAGCCCCAAGGCTGATGTGATATTGCGAGCGATGCAAAATGCTGAGAGATAATCAAATGCTCATTGCAACCGGCGTGACCTAAACACGATGCTTAACTTGATAAGCGAAGCCTCTAGGATCAATCGAGAGAAGACTGTCGAGTTTTCTGTTTGGCGACCGGTAGACTGGGTGGAACCTAAAAGCTGTCTGGCGCGAACCAGTGGGTTAGAGGGTCACATGTGTGCAGGTCTCGATTGCCTGAAACTCTTGTCGAAACATCATAAACAATAAACAATTAGGGGTTTTATGTCGTTCGGAAACGTTGTGATGAAAACAAAGACGGAAACGGAAGTATTTGCGGATTGTCATAGAGGAAGAGAGGTGAATCTAGTGAAAGCAATAGGATTCTACAGCATGTTAGGTTGCGTAGAGTAATTTTTGGGTCTAGAGCAGTAGCATGAGATGGTCCCATACATAAGGGTAGAAGAGTTTCCGGGTGTGGTGCAAGCCAAGCAGAAATACATTGAAAGATGGATGGAAGCGATCGAAGTAAAAATGAAATTAAATCAAAGTGAGGCGTATCAGTGACCGTCAGGCATTCGACTTGTGGTGGGTTCTAACTTGGCTCCACTGTGTAAGAGCTAATACCCAGTACACTTTGTGGCAGTAGACGTAAAAAGCTCGAAGATTGTAGTCGATCAACACTTCTCTGAGCCAAAATGAGTGAGACTTGCAAGAATGTCAGAAAAATCTTATGTGTTGCTCTATAAGGTGTTTGCTGCAGTTGCTGAAAGAACTAAGAATTACTTAGAGTCGATACTTGGAAAGAAGCTCTGGGGATATGCTGGTGGGAACTTCAGTGATTTTGAAAGTCAAAAGCTAAAAGGATCAGTAGCCACGAAGAACAACAGCCACGAGTTCCCGTACCACTGTTTGTTGCAAACATGATGATATCCCGCGCGTAGTAATCTGGTGTTGATCTGAGACGCTGGAGAGCTGCTCTCTATGGGTTTAGAAGTTTCATCCCAGAAAATAACGATAATCAATGTCGCAGTGATGATGACATTTAGATGGCTGGAAGCTCATGTAGGAGAGAACAATTGACAGGAAGCGTCGACCACAGAATAATTGAGGGAACTCAACTGTCTGAATGATTTAGATAGTTTTGAGACAATGTGTAAAAACTTGAATAATCCGACGGAAATGAAAAAAATTATGGGCCAGGAGACGACTGATGCCATGATTTAGAGTCAACATGACTGCATGGTTGTACGAGCATGCTAAAAAGCATATTTCGAAACACAACAGAGTGTACAGTTCGTTCCAACTGGACATAGGAGCTTGCAAGCGAGCTTTCGTCACTCAACGAAATGCCGTGACTACCGCTGTGCAAAGAACAATGGGGACAATTGATTGTAGTGGAAGAGGATGAGAAGACTTATTCAAAGAAGATCTCAAAAGAATTGAGACTTTGTGCCTTCACAATAGCTTCTGCAGGAACAGAGAGACCGCTGTGGATCCACTACTCTGTTGCAAGCAAAGGGGGAAGAGCAAAGGTATTGAAGGACTAATTCAAGCGGAAGAATGACAACTGATGTGTGGGTGGACACAGAAATTGAGAGTGAGGAGTCAATGACGCAAGGAGAAAGGATGAAAAATTGAAAGAAACAGCCGAAGACAAGCAAGCAACAAAGAAGTAATTAGAATTTAGAAGATAAAAGACGAAATAAAGCAGAAGTGCAAATTAGTGAAAAATTTTAAAGCGAAGAGCGATGTAGTACGATGTCAATTTTAGCACGTAGTGAATCAGTATAACGTGATTAAAGTTTTTTTGATGCTTTTTGTAAAGTTTGTTTGATGGCACTGTACCATTTTGATTAGTTACTCTCAGTTCATTGCGGAAATTGACCGGGGTTGTCCGGGGAGTATGTGACATTCAACCAGAATGACGAAATTGGCATAGCAGCAAACGAAGCTTTGTTTGAGCAGTTCGACGATAAAATTGGCCGTTTAGGGGGATTAAAATTGTTAATCATCTGATTGGATGAATCTGAATGATTACATTGAATCGAACTAAATATTTTCCCATTTTCGATTCGTGCTTGCATGACACGGGACCATTTTATTTTCGCAAAAACTGAAAAACAGATCAAAAATCAGAACCGCGGTTTTTATTAGTAGAAGAGAGATTCACGACGACGAGCGAGATTGGAACGAAACGCAGTAATGTTAAAAAAACGACCATTAAGAAGAAGCCTTTCGAGTTGAATTGATTGTGCTGTGGCAAACGTTACCCGACGAATTGGCCAAATCAGGAAGGCTGAAGGTGAAGACAGCAACCCTTCCCGTTTGTGAAGAAGGCATTTCATCTAGGATATTGAAGAAACCGGAAAGGTCTCGAGTCACAATGCTGAACTGTTAATTTTTTATTATTTAGCCTCCGGAGATGTCCTGAGTTTAAATTATATTATCTGTTTTTAGTTTCAGGCTATGAGAAGCTAGAAGTTAAGGAAAGGGTTGATCTATCTCCGATGTATAGGGTGATTTTCTCTACTGTAAAAAAACAATCGTAATATAGTAATATAAAAATGATGTTGTATCTACCCCGTTTTTAGCAGTGACCTAGTGGTTTATAGATACTGAGACCCATCCATGAAATCAAGGCGCAGTGCATATTATCGGTGGCTGGATACCAGGTGAATAGAAATCTCAAAGAACCAGCGGATGTACCATCACTACTCGACATCTGTACGGACTATCTGAGTCAGTTAGAACCAAGGACCGAACTCAGAGCAGTGCGAGCCATATTGGTCACAGGCTGATCCCGCTCCACGAAGCTCCCTGGGCGTTACCTGGAGGTCTTCGGATTTAATATCAATTAATGTTAAATTGGCGCAACTCTGGCTTTAGCCTAATTGTTGTGATAAAATTATTAAAAAATTTCAGAAGACAATGTCGAGTTCAAGGGGCCGCTGTGGTGGCTCCATTTCCTCCAGCACCAACGGAGGTGCCTGCGCCTAGTGTACGAAAAAATCAAATGACCAATTTGGTAAGTGGATCAATTGCGAAAACTGTGCTTGCTGGTTTCATGATTCTTGCTCTACCATTCCTCATAGCGTATTTGACATTATCTCTGCCATTGACAACTTATTTTATCTATGCGCGGAATGTATCAAACCTGCAGAATCAAAACTCTCATCTTCCACCAATTTGGAAAATTTGCAGGCTTAACTCAAATAATAAATGAAAGAAGCCATTAAAGTCAGTATAGATGTAAATGTTACTCAACCATCTACTGAAGGAGCTGACATTCGCCTTCAGAATGCAAATCGTTCCTTGGACCACGAGAGAACAGTAGTTAAAGAAATACGAACAAATGGAATGAACGAAAATATCTCGGCTAACTTCGCTACCCGACTTGAACGTGGCTTTTCTGAAGTCAAAAATTAATGGAATACTTGGGAGAACCAACAGACCAAATAGACAACTTCAGTCGTCTCGGAGAACACAAAGCTACAAACACGTCACCAAGAACCGTTCTTGTACAATTTTCTAGCATTTGGAATGTCCGCAAGGTCTTGGCCAAAACTCCAAAGTTCAAAGACTACACGATACCATTGTTTATCTCCCAAGTCCCTAACACCAACTGAACAAGCAACTGAAAACAATATTTTGATCAAGAGGCGAGAGTTGATAGACCTGGAAGCTAATAGAAAAGACGGCAAGCTGTTCAATAGTGGTATTGATGTACCTAGTTGTGACTAAATCAGTTTAGTATCGTCTATATTAATGCACAAAGTGTGATCTCCCTAACTCGATGACTGAATATTCTGGACTACCTCTCTCTGACTACTCCTGATTTAATATGTGTTACTGGAACTTGGCTAGAAAAGACGATTGACGATTCCAATTTATGTGGCTTTTTGTGGCGATCTGTCGGTCAGATCGCTCGCAGGGTCAACTTGGGGGCCAACTTGTTTCTACCAGTTATACCATGTTTAAAGTGGCTGCTTTAACTGATGTCCCGATTTTGGACTTTGATTATGCTACGGGGTGTCTTTTCCAGCTTGATACTTTCATTCTTCTTGTGGTGGTGATATATTTTCCTACAATTGGTAGTCGGTATCGACCTCACATATATCTTCTAGCTAATTGTGTCCGGACGTATTCTTCTAAAAGCATTCATTGAAAGTCACATACCTCTGAAAAATTACGATATTTGTAATAATGGTGAATTCAACTTGCCGCATTCAAACTGGAGTTCCAGAAATTCTCCTAACGCAGATGACACCAGTCTTATGTCAATGACAACTGAGAATTCTTTAATTCAACTTGTCAATTCCTCTACACATAAGGACGGTAACATCCTCGATTTATGCTTCGTCACCAACGATTACCTTTACAGCGTTGAAGTTGACCACGTTGCCATACGTTCTGACCATTTTCCATTACATATTACACTCGATGTCCCAATGATCTACAATGATGATCATCATGTGGCACAAACCAATAATTCTACAGCTAACATTCCATCACTTACTACCTTTGATACAGCACTTGTCAGCAGTGGCTAAAACATCAGATGCATTGTACTTCTATCAATGGTATGCGGGTAATAGTATGTCCATTATTTTTTTTTCGACAAGAAAACGTCCAAAAAGATCTTTATATCCGCTTTTACTACTCATCGCATACAATACATTGTTTTAACAAGCTAAATGCCCTCAAGTGTCGAGAAAACTTGGATCCCAATTCAACCTTTTATAGACGCATTTTGCAGAAGCAAGCTGATGCTCAAAAGCCAATTGGGTTGGACAAATTTCTATCTATTTCCTGAATGAAATTTACAACAACTACTGAGGCTTACAAGCTCCTGAAATCTATAAGTGGCTCCAATTTTTTTCCTTCTATTTTATCAGGGATAGCTGAAACGGCTACTTCTGATGCACCGAGAGCTGAACTATTCAACTATTATTTTTGCTCTGTTTACCAGCAAAAACTACGTTTAGACGCCCCTATTTGTGTTCATGAACCAGATGTTGTACTCGTAGACGTCAGCTTTACTGTTGAGGACGTCCAATTAGCTCTATCACAGGTACCAGATACCAGTTCACAGTCCTCTGATGATATCACAGGCAAAGTTCTTCGTTATGGCTCCAAGTAATTAGCACCTTTCGTTTACATGCTTTTTATGATCGAATTGACGTCATGCGAATGGCCTAAAGTAAGGAAGTGTGCATTGGTCAACTCTAATCTTAGGTCAAGGTGGGGTGGGTCAGTCAATTATTACAGACCTATTAGTATATTACCACGTTTATCATTGGTTCTGGAGAGAATGCTGCTTAAACACATTTGTTTCAAAATCAGACACAAGCTTGTAGACTGTCAACACGATGTTTGCCGCAGAAGATCTTCGATAACCCAGTCACTTGCGTACTATGACCACCTTTACGGTATGAAGGACATGAATTAGGATGCTGCATATGTTTACTTTGATTTTTCAAAGGCATTCGATAGAGTGCCTTATTATTTTATTGAAAAAATTTTTGCATTGGGTTTTTGCGCATCTTTCATCAAATTACTCACATCTTACATCTTACTTAGATGATAGAACTCAGTGCGTTAAAATCAATACTAAAGTACTCAAGTCACAAGGCAGTATAGTATTTTGGGACCTTCATTGTTTGCCATTTACATAAACGATTTAACTGATGACATAGTTTTCGGCGATTGCTTTTGTTTGCAGACAAAAAAAAAAACGTTGTGTGCTTCATTGCAACTGAATTATGCTCTTCAAGCAGAAGTACCACTTTCAAAAATTGGGCAGGTCAAAACCTCATGAATTTCGATACCGCAAAGTGTCAGGTGATAAGGTTTTCTAACAACCCAGCATCGCCACTCACCTAACACTGAATTCTGAACCTATCACAGAAATAGATTAAATAAGAGATTTGGGCGTGTGCATAGAAGAATCTTTAAACTAACAAATTTGTTGATAAAAAACTTGAGGAAACGTACTGGGCATTCTTCATGACCAAACGGAACATTCCATTCACGTGTCCTGTTTTTACAAACTTAAGTATCTATCAAGCCTGCGTACTGTCCGTTGTCACATACGCGTCAAAATTATGGTCTCCGAATATACTTTCCATCAGAAAAATTGAACAAATCCAGGAAAAGGCGCTGAAATGTATCATCGGCGCGCATGGCAGAACTTAAAAAGAAAACCTTATAAACCTGGGTGTTATTCCAGTTGTTTATCTTTTCATTTATTAAGATTTATATTTTTTCAACGGGTTGATGAATGGAAAGTATGATCTGGACCCATTTGAAAATGGCTGTCTGTCCCTACCGACAAGATTTTAATTGCGATCTGAGAACAAGGTTAATTTAGTCTACTCAACACTTTATTGCAAAAAGTCATCAGAAAGATCATTTTTGCCCCCGTTGTCAAGTCATACAATAACATATCAGCGAAATTGGTTTTGGATGCCTTCCCAAACTGTTTTTCATACAAAAGTAATTTGAAGCAGTTTTATCTCCAACAAACACGAAACATATACTCCGATGATGTTAGAACATGGCTTAAAAATAATTGAAAACCCAAGCAATTCTACTATATTCATTGTTTATTTATTCCCTAACAGGATAATTGAAGTCTTTTAATGTTGTTTGCTGATAGTTTTTAAGACGTAACAACTTGCGTACCCGATGTTTATGGGGATCATTTTTTCACTGGCTTTGATATAGACTGTTAAAAGCACGTAAAACTCTATCTTGAAGCTAGCCAGTCATTATAGGATATAGTTTTACTTTCCATCGTTAGGTACTTTCTGGGCAAATGTTACACTACTTCAGGAAACTAGAGCATGACATGGTCAGTTCGAATTTTTCAAAAATACCATTTGACCCAAAGTGCAGAATATGTTCGACTGGCATAGGCGTGCTGTACTATCTCGCCACACTTAAGCATTTTCCACGTGTTGTTTTTACACGGTTTGTAAATAAATTTTTCAAAACTACGCTTGTAACAGTCGCCTACTTCGGTCACACATGAGGTTAAGAAAAATAGGCCCTATAATGATTGGCTCAATTCGAATTTTTGAAAAATTAAATTTCCTGCCAAAATTACGTAGTTCGTATTCCTCAAGGTCAAACTTCCAAACATGACCGACTGGCACATACTCCCCGGACTCAAGATCAATGTCCTCATCGTGTGTTGCCGCCTGCCAGTGAGTCCCCTATAGCAATTTCCCACTGATTTTTCTAGCAACTTTCCCGCGATTGTCACTCGATCGTTCTGACTTCTCTTTTCTGATTTTCAGTTATCGCGAGAAAATCGTGCATGACAGGTTCCATTCGAAATTTTGAAAAATTAAATTTCACTCCAAAATTAAGTGCTTTTTGCTTCTCTCAAGGTCAAACTTCCAAATATGACCGACTGGCACATACTCCCCGGACTCGAGATCGATGTCCTCATCGCGTGCTGTCTTCTGCCAGTGAGTCCCAGAAAACCGAGTGTTACTCAAGATACAGTGCCAGTGGTCATTTATAGAAGTTTGCAGCAGACTTAAGTTTATCTACACCCCAAAACTCACCACTATATAAAACTGTCACACTATCGCTGAACAGCAATCAAAATTTTCATATGCCTGCGTCTTAAATATCCTCTTTTGAAGCTTATGATTAGAATTTCTTTTGTCCTATCCAATCAGGAAATTGTCAGGCAACATTTTGATTTATATAATAACTATAGCCTATTAGTAACAATACTTTGTTTCGTTAAAATTTCTTTTTCTTGACCTCGGATTTCATCCGAGTTCACACTCGAGCCCCTTCCTTTCCCTCTCAAGACTCAAGGAACCCACATTGAGCTCCCTGCTCACTTCGTATTCCTAGCCTTCGAAGTGCTAGGACCTGATGAATTTGACACCGTGATCTGCCTTAGTAGTGCTTTCTCATCATCGGAGCTGATCAAAATTTCTTCCCATGCTCTCAATTGTTCGAAGGATCGCATCCACTCCTTCTGCTCCTAAACCTCGTTGCCTGATTTGGTAAACCTTTCGTTTTCAATTCCCTGTTCAAGCAAAAGGAATTGTCCAGGCTCAAGCTCGCGTTCTTCGCCAAGTCTTCCTCCAGTATCGACTCTCTTGCTTTGGTATTATCTCTACACACCCTACCGACTCTTTTCCAACCTGTTGTGATCGCATTTCGGTGGGTCAGCAGAGGTCTCTTGAAGGCTTCCGGACCTATTTCCGCCAGGAACTGTCGATATTCCTTTTGGTATTTCGTCATGAGATCCTTCGTCGCAATGTACAACCAAGATGTCAACGTCGCTCGAAACCATGGAAAGAACCTCACGCGGCTCCATACGTGCCTGACTATTTTGGTATGGCGAAAACCTTGCATACAGTCTCAAACAACTCAAGTCTCCTGCTGTAATCTATAGCGTATATCGATTCCGCCGTTGGTGTCTTCGACTCCCTATACTTCGTTACATTTTCTTCGATCCATCGTAACGACAACATCGTACTTAGTACCAAGATGGTCACCTTCTGCTGATGATCGGGTAACCCGATTGACCGAATTTCTTCTACATCCCACACTAAACAAAGGTTTGTATGCTCCGGGTACCACACTGTGTGTGCCAAGCAGTGGCATGGGCATTCCCCATGTGTAATTTCTATGCTTCGGAGATTGCGTTCTCCCGAGGCTTCCAGCAGAGGCTCCAGTTCCATCATTTTCTCGTGCATCATATCATTCTCCTCCGGCGCTGGGAAACTACTCATCGGCTTCCCGATGGCCTTCTGTCTCTCAAAATCACTCCTGTTTTCGTCTCCTAAGCTCAAGAATTCTTCTCCCCAGATCTCACTCAAGTCATCTCTTTGTGCCCTTGGCACCGTTCCCAGGATCTTCCTCAACAGTCTGTGTGAATGATGCGACATTCTAGCCAGCCGTACGCACTTGGGTACCGAGAAGGCCTTATCCACTAGTATCCTTTGGCTGGATACCTCCACCATTGCCATGTGCAACGGACAATGGCTCCCACATACATTGGTCATTACTGATCCCACCAAGGACTCTGCATTTACAGGCAGGCCCCAAGCTTCGCTCACTGGAAATCCCATCTCCACCTCTAGACCAATTTTCCACCCTCTGATGTGTTTCTGGGTGGTTTGCAACGCCCCTGGCCACGACTCCACGCTCAGCGCCGTCACCAAATGGTGTTCAGACTCCAGCATCTCCAGTGATTGCAGACTACACATTCTAGAGAAGACCCCCAGGCGCCGTTGCTATATTCACTGTAGTGTTCGTATAGCACTCAGCCATTATCTGCACCTCGCTCTTCTCTCTTTCTGTTATGTCACCAAACCAAGTGACTAGGTCTTCTCCCTGAAAATATTGTATTCTGACAAATGATCGTCCATCACAGGTGTGCCCTCCGCCTCTACACGTCAAGTCAAGACAGCTACCAGGTTCCAACTTCTTTACTGATCCCAGCTTACTCGTTGCTTCGCCCGACTCTTTACTCTGTGGTAGGATCAATTTGTGTATCACGTCCAACGTTCCCAGATCCTCATCTTTTGTTGGTGTTAGCCTCACTCGTCCGTGTTTTCTTCAATCAAGCTCGCATGGGGATGTGGACACCAGGAAGGTCTCAGCAATTTCCAAACCGTTCCCAAAATCGTAGTCATCATGCCATTTCCATTTCCCATTCCCAATTCTACTCTTTTGCTCGAGCGCGGCACGCTTATCACCCTTGGTGTCGCCTCGAGTAGCAGGCCTAGGCTCGGTTTCTCCCTTTCCATTGAATCGATTACGATTATCTTCTCCGTCCAAAATTTCAAAAGAAAAGCCACCTCATGAATCCTGTAAGCGCTCGCGGCTTCTGAGTTCAAGAACGCTATTGTACGCTATTCCCATCACTCCAGACACGTATTGATACTCTCCCTTTTTATTGGTTCGCGCGTAACCCTCAGCCAAAGCTAAGTTGCGATGCACATCATGCTCCTCTTCAAATTTCTTGTTGTGGAATCTTCGTATCTCATCAAGTTTTCCATGATTCTCTGGGGATTGCCTCGAGTCATCCTCCTTCTCGATCCCCGTACTCTGGTACACGTACAGTATGACGGTGGAGACTCTTCTCTCCATGGTTTTGCTCCCCATGGCCTTCTGATGACACGCTTGGACAGTGCTATTGGTTATTACGCATGACATTATCCATCTCAAGAAACAAGTGGCATCTTTTGTTCTCGCCAGACTCAGACCGGAGTTATCTCTCGCGACGTGTTGTACCAGCATCTGATAGACTTCTAGGTTTTTATAGCCGAATTTCAATTTGTCACATGAATTCAAGATCTCCATTTCTATTCCCACTAGCCTCCACGCGAACATCAGTTGTCCCGCGGTTCTGACGAAGGGATTCGCCATCAGAGGCAATGCTGATGAAGGTGTTCTCATCGCCTCCCCAAAATAATCCCGCAACAGGCTCTGCCAAGTTCGCTTTAGCTGACTTCCCAATTCTAACTTGTTGACTTCGGCTTTCTGTTGAGGAGCCCAATTGCGACACCTTGCGGGACACCCCTTGATCAAGCTTCTTCAGACAGTCCTCCAATTCCTTCATGGTCTCTAGGGCCACCCACCAAGGTCGAGCCGTATTCCTTGTCGCATTCTTCTCAAGAGGGTCGTTGGACACTTGTTTGCCAATAGCTTGATGTTCGCTCGAGATCCTCTTGATGTTCTGAGGTTTGAAGTCTTCCTCCGTTAACAGACTTGTCGAGACCTCTATCTCTTTCACTATATCGGTTAGCCTCCTTGGTTCGGAGCTACTCTTGTAGGCTGCCGTCCTCCACCGCGCTAAGATCATGGGGGCAGTCTCCCTCAAATTCTTCTCCGAGACAGCATCCACCGACGGGCTGCTCAACTCCTCCATCTCCCGCTTCCTTCTTCGAGACTTCATACCTTTGCTTGGGGTGTCGTCACTATCATCACAGATTCGATCTCTTCGTCCCGGTCCGACCCTTCCATCTCTTGCCCCCCCCCCCCCTGCTCGAGCTTTAAGGATATCAGTACTCTTAATCATATTACTAGTCTTAATCATATCATCCCCTTCAACTTTAATTAATTTATCATCAGTCTTTTTCTTCAGAGTAGAGCCGTCTTTACATTTATCATCTTTGGTCTTCTGTCGCGTCTCCCCCAACTTGACCATCCTGCTCAGCAACTCCTTTCTTGCCTTTTCATCCAGTCCGGTGCCCATCAACACCGGTTCCCCAAACTTGACCACCGTGTTCGACAGTTCTTCCTTGAAGTTATCTAGCGTGGTCTCGCTCTTCGTCTCATGATTAAATTCACTCAAGAAATCCCGCCAAGCCTTCTCATTCAGAGTCCCCAGAAACATACTCTTGTTCTCTTCAAACGCATCTTTTGCCTCTCTTCTGCACTCAAGAGTATCGTCCCCATGTTGGAAGTCTCACTTGTCAATGGTACTTCCAGGTTCTTACGAGGTGATGATGTCAGAGGTGGCGTGGCAGTAATCGCCCAATCGTCTCCGCTCAGGTCCTGCAGTAGCTCCTGGGCGGTAAAATCCACCTCAGCTGGTTTCGGCTCATTTGTAATCCCCACTTCCTTTTCCTCTCCTGTTTCACTGAGAGTTTCGTCCCTGCTCTCTTCTCCCGACTCGGCTTGCTCCTCTCAATTATCTTCCTAAATCTGTCTTCTACGGGGCCACTTTTCTCGTCCCCAGGAGTGCCCACTGAGAGGGGTGAGGGTGTCGCGTGGTCTTCCTTCTTATATTCCGTCAGAGCCACACATAACGAGCCTGCCGCATCCAGCTCTCTCCCTTCTTGCCTCATTTCCACCTGTTCCAATCCGTAAGGCGCCCGATACTTCCCTGTGGCAAACTTCATATCGTCCTTCAGCGCGATGTGCCCCTCTTCTACGATCATCCTGCCATCATCCCATATCGGTGATTCGTTCTCCAAACTCGCCTGATTGAGCGTTCTCAAGATCTCCCGCACCTCGAATTTCGGAGGCATTGAGCCTCTCATTTGCTTGAGCAGGTGTGGAAATAGATGTGGAACCGCCGTATATCCAATGAACAAGGGGTCCCAGCCATCGATGAACTCCACTTGCTGTCTCTCTACCGTAGCTCTTGCGAACAGGGATGGGACTACCAGGGAGCTATTCATCCCCAGGGTCATTCTCCTGACTGTTGAAAACTCAGGAATGGTTGCGGGTAAGATTTCCTTCTCTAGTGTCGCCTCCAGTTCCTTTTTTACTAACTCGAAGCTCTTTTTCCACGCGGGGATTCTCAGGATCTCTTGTCCGTTCGCCGTCAGGGGGTTCAGGTTCCAAAACTTGGGATACGTCTCAATGGGGCCTTTAACGTTTTCCCCCCATCCTGCACTGCAGTTGCCCCGGAAGTTAAACACCACCAACTCGGGATCTTTCACCTTCCCGAAGATCACTGTATTACTCATCCGCGCCCTTAGCACCTCTTGTTGATACCAGTTCAGCGCCGTCCAACATTCTTGTGCATGATGAATGCACTGATGAATGGCGGTATGCAGCCACTAGAGGGTCCGGGAAGGCGTACCTCACCGCTGGTCCGTAAATGCAAGTCACGACTTCCTCTATTCCCCTGATCACTCCCACTGGGTCAGACCTCATCGCCAGGCATAGATCGGTCAGTAGAGGGATACCACCATTCGCCTCCCTCCATTCCTCTCTCGTCCTCGGGTTCTTCTCTTCACCGGTCATGTGTCGGTTTTGCATCAGAAGATACTCCACCAGTAACGTGTTCAGTTCCGCCGCACACTTGTACGAGTAAGTGTCTACACTCGAGCGGGCCTTTCCCATCGACAGGGGTTCCCCATATTTCATCAACCGATGAAATGACACCAATTCGCCATGTGTCAGGAGCACCAGTGCTAGGTACCCATCAATCCGAAGTGTCTCTACACCCCAAATGAACATGTATGCTGGACCCACGTTAAACAGGTACCTCGGGTAAACTAAGTGTAGGGCTAGCAAGAGGCTTATTGGCATGCTCAACAGTTCTTGTACAAAGGCCCCGAAAATGGTCTCTTTCGCACAAAACACTCCACCCATGTTTTTCTTCTCCCAACAAGGACTCAAGAAGTTCAGGATCTCATTATCTTTCCTCGTCCTCAGCTCACCTTTTGCATGTTCCCTCCAGAATCCTCGAATGGCGACTTCGTTCGCTGCCGTGACGAACCTAGCCACCGTCATCTCCCTACTCCTGGCTACCTCCATTTGTTCCTCAGGAAACTCCCAGATCTGCTTCACGAGAGGTGGGGCACTCTCCCTTGTCTTGCCAGTAGCATTCTCTAGTCTGGGTGTTAGAAACGGCCACCTGCCTCTCTCTTGTGTTAGTCGATACACCATCGACTCCAGTTGCTTTTCAGTCGCAGCCACATTCTTCTTTTCGTTGCTTAGTCCCCTCGATTTGCTCGTGGAGCTCGTGATGGTCACGTCCATGCCTCGGAACCATAAGCAGGCTGTCAGGTGATTTATTATTGGGTGGTCATCCCCTATTGTCGGACTGAACTTCAGCTGCTAGGCGAGATTCGAGATCTCAAGTAAGAGGACCTCATTCAGTACAATGAGTATGTCTGCCAATTCATAAAATCCCTTCAAAGCATGGTTCTGACTTCCGAAGTCTCAAGTTGGTGGGTTCCAGCTCTCGATTGGGAGATGCCATCAGGATCCGCCATGCGTTCCCTTCGGCTATTAGAATCAAAATGGCATACACAAACTGCAGAGCAGGGGGCATGCTCTCTTATCCGGGGGACGTCGTGAATACCACTTTCGTCTTGGGTCCAAATCGCGAACTGACGTTTTCCTGTACCTCGTTCAACGCGGCAAACAACGTCTGGATAGCCTGCCATATTTTTTTTGGCTTAGTTTTATCCCCTTTCAGCTGCTCTTGAAGCCCAGCCGCATGCAGGTGATTGTTCATTCCCGCGAGCAGCAGCAGCTCGGGTTCGCAGGGCATCTCTCACTTTATCGCCACCACCAAGGTCAACATCTGGTTCAATTCTGCACCTGGCAGCGAGTATACCAGAGTTTCTGGCCAGAACAACTTGTGAGACGTTCCTTCGAAGTCCGACACCGTCACGATGATCACTCTCGCGACTGCTGGATCCGCTCTATCATATACTGCCAGTGCTTTGGCCAATTGGACATTGCCACATGGTTTTCCTTATCTTGGGTCGTCTTCCAATTTCGCACCATCATTAGCGGCGTCTGGCAGTTCCATCTCTTTTGGATCCAGTAGCTTGTCTACCACCCTCAACTGCGCAGGAGTTGCCAATCTGATTCTGGCGATACTTGTTCTGTGCTTACGGGGCTCCGCTATGAGTCCCGGACTCCCCAGCAAATTTAGAGGTCTGTAATTTATCGGTCCCATGACTGATCTCATGGGAATCCCAGTCAGATCAGCCGTCTCCATCATTCTTGCTCCTGAGAAATCCGTTTCGCGGGCCTTTAGCCAGTCTACGCACTGGTGCCGACTCAAATCCTCGTGTGACACATGCTTGAGCCCCAGGACTTCTGCCAACTCCTGTTTGCACTCCAGATCCTCCAGGTCCAACTCCTTTTCTTTCTCCAGATATCGCGTCCGGCTTGCCTCCGCTGTATTCTCCACTCTCTTATCCTCTACCACTATCACTGAGGACACCACTGAACTCTGGGGCGTTGATGACTCCGCTTCTTCAGCTTCCATTGGCTTGGAACCCGGTAATTTAGTCCGGCTGCTTCTCGAGCTGTCTCTTGAGTCGACTCTCGCTCCCAGACGACTGGACAGGGGTCTTGTGTCAAGGAAAGGGGGATTTGGGGGTGGACCGAATGTGAATCGGGGCGTCTCTAGCAGGTATGCCTTCAACTCATTTATGTGCCTCTGGAAGACGTCGTTCAACCACTCCACGCCCCTAGGCCTGTCGAAGTGGATTCCATCTGAGGACCCATCCTCTGGGAAAGACCGCTCCATCTGGTCGGCTACGTCCAACAATCTGACGGGGAGGACACTCCTTTGATGTATCTGCCTGATTATCTCGTTCAGGCCCCGCACTTTCTCGTTCATTTCCATCGCGTGTTGGCCGGCCTTCATGTTGTAAGTGATGGTGCAAACTTTGAGTATGGCGGGATCCATCTGAATCCGCAACTCCTCCAGGATGCAGCTCCTTTTATCATGTAGCCTCATGACTTTCCTTAATTCCCCTCTGGACACATCAATAGTCCCCATCATTAGAGTCACTGTGTACATTTTTGCCATCCCTACCATCTCGAGTGATGCCAACATCTGCGGCGTTGCGGCTCCAGAGAATCTCAAGACTCCAGTCTGCCAGTGAGACTGGATTCGGGTCGGCACCCGTACCAGGCTGTCCCCTACAATCAGGTGAACTGCACCCTCCGGTATTCCCGGCTGTGTGTAGTATTCAGCCCAAGACGTGTCATGAAAACAATCCCTTCTCGCCCGCTGCGCCGCGTTCCAATCCATGCGGTTGTGCCTGTGGTATCTGCCCTCCGTGTTTTTCTTATAGCTTGCGATCACCACGCTCCTGACCGGTTGCTCTCTCCAAGTCGGGGGTACCTCCGCTCTAGCTGGACTTTCACTACTTATCAGCTGTAGCCTCTCATGTAACTCCTTAAGACGCGACGAGCTCTCGCTCACCTGACTGCTGCTCGGGGTTGAGCTCGGGGTGTATCCCGGCAGTGCAACGTCTATCAATGGGCGTATCGGTTGCGTCTCCGAACCGCGCAGGGAGGACGCTGATTCGGTTGGTATCCATACTTCCAGCGCCTCGTTTATGTGTTCTTGAGCCGCGCGGTCTAAGTTTAATCGTCCCTTCGACCTGGGAGCCTCATCCACCTCCATACGCGACTCCGGCCTTGAGCTTGCAACAGCTCGCTCCGTCATCCTGGTCTCCTTTTCCTTTTGTTGGTCGAGCTCTCGTTGTCGCCGCTGGATCCTTTCAAGTTCCGACTTCAACTGCTCGCAATTCGCCGCGTTCTCTCGCACCCTCTGTTCTTGCTGGTGTTCTGCTCTCAACATATCAAGGTCACGACGCCCTGGTCCCTCTCAAGGATCGCCTGGTCCCTCTCCAGGTTCGCCTGATTTCTCTCGAGCTTCGCGCTATCCCGGTCAAGATTCGCTTTGTTCTTATCCCTCTGCGCCCTCTCAAATTCCCTCTTCAAGTTGCTGAGGTCTGGTCGGCAATGGGAATTCTCCCACGCCGTACTCATTGTTGTTGCTTAAGCCAGGATTCCTCGCCAAGTCTAATCCTCTCACCCCTCCATCCACATTCCAGGATAGCCACCTGGTCTGTTCCTGATTAGATATGCCTTCTCTGGTGTAGCCGACCATCAAGACAGCTTCGGTCGCGGACTCCCTGCACTCATCTTGCTCCTCTAATTGCAGGATGGCGTTCAACGTCACTGCCATCCTCTCGTCCACTTGGGTGTAGTCCAAGTCCCTCAAACGTCTGTACAACTCATCGAGCGTAGGCCTCTTTAGCGCCGCAGGCATCGAATTCCAAAATCGATCTGCCATTTTTACAATTTCTAGATTGACTCGCGCACTAACCAACTTGAGAATTACCGTACCAACTTGAGAATTACCGTACCAACTTGAGAATTACCGTACCAATTTGAGTACTTGAGAATTATCTCTTCCGAACGTTGCTGATCGTGAACTTTGTTCAAGACCTTCTATTCTCTTTCCAATGAGTTTGTTTGGGTCGTCAATTCGATTTAATCAAATCAATTTGAAAGTAAAATCCAATTTTTAGACTGAGGTGTTTTGTTCCTAACCTAAACCCCCCCCCATTGTTGTAGTTAAAACCTTATCCCTCCATTTGTTTTAATTAAATAATTCAATTGGAAGTTTTTTAAGAGCATGAAGATTCATTTAATGTTTTACCACTGTCACTCTTTAAATTATAATTTTCATGCCAATTACGCTAAAATCGATCTACCTGCTCCGAGGTCCCCATGTACCCATACTCGAGATCCCCTTGTACCCCCCAACTCAAGACCTCCCGTAGCTCAGGCGATGCTCAAGTAGTCTTTCTTGTGTAGGTGTACCATTATCTCCGTTTCTGCGAAGACCACGTGTAGGATGGCATATAACTCCCTTGGGCTCAGCTTGCCCCTGTTTGGATCATACACCGGCAATGAGACCTCCGTTATTCCTCTTTCAATCATGAAGTCTCGTAGTCTTGTTAGTGCTAACATCACGTGCTCAGGATCTATCGTGTTCCTTTCATTGACCCTCGTCACTAGAAAGCACAGGTACTTGCCCGGGACTTGTGCCACTGATGGGGGAAGCGCAGCCATTCCTCCCAGCCCCGGCCTCTACCTGAATAGAAACTCCACGTTCTGGTATTCTCTCTTGAAGTCGGCCTGCAGTCTCGATTTGAGGCTCATGTCCGCCGTTATACAGATCGCGCTAGTCCTGTCTGACAGAATGAAGTCGCTGTCCGTTATCAGGATGTTCTCCGAGTATTCATTGGGGATTTCAAGTTTCGTTTTGAAATTTCGTCCTATGGTAGGCTCGGCCTCTTCCTCGCCCAGTTCTAGCCCGTTGGTCTCTCTCCCTGAGTTTCTTTATCATCAAATTTTCGGTGTGGGTAAGTCCTATCCCAACTCCCCGGACAACAATGTTTATCGACGTCCCCATCGATGATGCTGGGTCTAAATTATCTGGTGGTATTTCGAGCGGCCTGTCGGTTGCCGTCCAACCGAAGAGGGGATCTTCCCTTTTCACGTGTTGTTTCGCTGACATGTCGACCTGCTGGATGCTTTGCCCTTCATCTCCTTTGCTCTTGACATCACGCATCCACTCTAGTATTCTCACGTTTGTGCTCTCCTTCCTCTTTATCTCGCTCTGCTCCAGATCTGTTTCTTGTTTTGGCGTGGAGTAGTCTTCCTTCGGGCAGTGTTCGCTGTCGTTGATGATTTGCCATTCATCGTCTGCCACCAATTCGCCCACACTCAGTAACTCGCCGCCCAATTCATCAGGCCGTATCTTGTCAATCAAGAAGTCATCCCCGTACCTATTGTACCTCATGCCTGTCCGCTTATGATTACCGCTCCTGGTTCCTGCCGTTACCGGCAAGTCTGGTTCCGTCCACTTTGGCACCACGTACTGCTCCAGATCGTTCCAACCTTCTTCCACAAAGGATTCTACCTCAGAATCCGCTTCTATCTTTTCATTATCATCCAAACTCAAGTCCTCGTTGCCATCATTTTTCTCTCTGGTGCCCTTTTCGTTCACCTCGCAAGCTGGTTCCACCAATAGGTACTCGAGTCCCTCCATATTCTGTGGTACGCACCAGTCTTCTGGGGATGGGACATGAGTTTTCAAGTTTTCATAATGCGCTGCACGCCCCGTACTCAAGCGGTAAAACCGTCCTTGCTGGTGCACTTCCGTTATCATGAACAGTCCTCTCCATTTCTTAAGTAGTTTCTTTGTACCTTTGGGAGGTATAACATTTTGGATGACCCAAACGTATTGGCCCACTGCATATGGTTTCGCTTGCAGTATTTTCTCATCGTATTTCTTCTGCTGTCTCATTTGCGCTTGCGCTGTGTTTCTCCTGCAGAGCTCGTTCAGTTCCTGCTGTCTCTTGACCGCTTCTTTCACAAAGGCTTGAGGCGACGTCTTTTCCCTTCGTACTCCGGGTAAAAGAATGTTAGAGGCATTAATCTTTCCTTGCCCGTCAACATCATGAAGGGACTGATTCCTGTTGTTGAGTGTTGCGTACTGTTGTACGCCCCTACCACCTGCGGCAGATATTTATCCCAATATGTCATGTACCTTGAGCAGTATACCCTCAGCATGTTCACCAACGTTCTATTCTGCCTCTCTACTAACCCGTTGGTCTGGGGAGGGTAGGTCATTGAGTGCGTTTGAGCTATGTGAGACCTCTTCATCAATTCTTTCGTCAGGTCCCCCACAAAGGCTTGCCGTTGGTCCGAAGGTCCGACTGAAATGTCATGGAACAGCCATACCGTGATATCCAATGTGTTCTCAGGTGGTCACAAGTCTCCTCTGCCGAGGCTGTCTGACACGGCACCGCTTCTGCCAGCTTTGTGAAGTGATCTATTATGACTAGTATCTGGTTATATCCCGACTCTGTCATACAGATCTTTTGGTGGTCTATTTGCACGACTTCGTTGAATTCCCAGCTCTCAACGGACTTGAGTGGGAACTTCATCTTCCTTGGGTCTTTCACTTGCAGGCATGCCAGGAATGTATTTACCCATCTCTCGCAAGCTTTCCTTAATCCTGGCCAAACAAACCTGTGAAGAATTCTCTGTTGCACCTTGTCTATCGCCTGGTGCCCCATTTGATCGTGCGATCTGAATAACACTTCGGTCTGATATCACTGTGGCAATATGATGAGGTTATGCTCGTGTAATATCTTCTCCTCATCCTTTCTCTTGCACGCTACCACCCCGTCAGCTGTTTGATAGAGTAAATGTTTTCTTTCCTTGTAGAACTGGCTCAAGATCTTGTAGCTGTCTTCTTCCAGGTCCCCCTTCTCTTTGGACCCCGTTCGGATCCATTTGGAGAGGTTAATTGTCATCTTGTCATTCTTTTGGGCCCTCATTAGATCCGACAGCTTATATCTCGACTTGACATGTTCCTTAAGTGCCATTATCTGACCATTCATTTCCAAAGGGTTGAGGATGTCATCTTTCAGTTTTACGCACACTATCCTTTTCATGATCTTTCTATCGTCTTCTGGCACCAGATTTGTTCTGACATTCGAGTTCCATGATAGTTCCCTGAACGGTTTCCTCGATACCGCAATTTTCTCAAGTTCTTCACCTCCGCGCACTTCTTACTTATCCATGTTGTATGTTCCTGATGAGGGATCCATCTGCAGCTCCCTGTTGCGCTGTCTCATCTTCTCTTCCGCCAGTATCATGCACAGACTATCTTGGTCGTCGCTGCTGCCCTCCGAATCTTCATCCCATTCTTCACACTCCCCGGACAATTTTTCTTCTCCAGCATCTTCTTCCTCTGTGGGCCACTCCCCGGACTCTTGACCTATTCCAAAGTGTTCAGCTTCCTCCTTAAACGCCACTTTCTTTTTCCTAACCCGAGTCCGCTCGAGTATGTCATCAGGAATTTTGTCAACCAGTGACTGCACGACTTCTTTCCCATCAGGATTACTCTCTTCTAAGGAGTTTTCGCTGCCAACTGTCTCACTCCTTCCGGTATCGTGACTTCCGTTTCCTCCTTACCCTTTCCTTTGATCACGGGTTTATCATTTGCCAGTTTCTCGAGTAATCTCATCAAGTCCTCGTCTATCTGTGCTTCTCACGTTTCTACCTGGTTGAGATCATAGCCTTTCGCCTTGAGCGTCTCCCTCACAGTTTTTGACTTGAGCATTATCCCTATCGGCATCCCTCGGGTCTTCTTCAAGATTGTTTTCTCTGGAGGCTCTTTTAGTAATTCGGAGTGATCTTCTATCGGTTCGCCTGACTTGTCGAGCCATCTCGTGAGTGGAAGACTATCATACGTTTCCTTATCCATGAAGGACAAGCCCTCTTTTATTTCTGGCCTTTTCGCCTCCCTCTGTTCCTGTCTCGTAGAACTCCGTCTTCTTACTCAAGCTATCGACATTTTGATGTTTGTCTCTTGTTCTGTGCTCAATTATCATGTTGTACCCGTCCAGGCCAACTATCCACCTCCCAATGTAGCTCTGGTCCATTGAGTACGTCTTCAGCCAGCTGAGTGCCCTGTTGTCGACTCGCAGCTTGAATGGCTCACTGCCTAGGTATGCTCTATATTTCTCGACAAAGGTAACCACCCCGAACATCTCTGCTTTCGGGAGCCCCGTACTTCATTTCCGTATCACTCACGACTTTACTCCCGTACGCTATCGGTTTCAAGACTGTCTTCTCATTCCATTCCTGTTTTTGATGGAGAATGCCAGAAATCGCGACTACCGACGCATCCGTATCCAGCACGTACATCCCTTTCTCCGTTGGCATCCCTAACACCGGTGCCTCGCACAACTATTTTTTTATCCTCTGGAATGATTCTTCAGCTGCGTTGTTCCACGTGTCTTCTTGTCTTTGTGTCTCTTTAATTGTTGCATCGGGTATACCTTATCCGCGTAGCCTTTGATGAATTCCCTGTAATAGTTCGCAAAACCCAGGAAGCTCAACAAATGGTGTTCCATTTTTGGCGATTTCCAAGTTAGAACTGCCTCTACTGCATCTCGATCTGGTCTGATGCCGTGCCTGTCCACCCTCCTCCCCAAGTATTTTATCGAATCCTTGAGTATCTCGCACTTTGATGGTTTGCACTTTAGCCCCGACCTCTTCATGCATGCAAATACCTCGCCCAGTCGCTCGATGTGATCTTCCAGTGTAGGCGTCGCTATTACCACGTCATCCACGTAGCACATTACCAGATTGCCATACTTCTTTGTAACACCTATCAATGCATGTGCCATCAACCGATGAAATGTAGCCTTGGCATTGCAAAGACCAAACGACATCCGTTTCCATTGAAACAGCCCCAACTCGCAGGCAAACCCTGTTTTGTCCCTGCCCTGCTTCCTCAACGGGACCTGCCAAAAGCCGAACCTAAACCAAGAGTCGTAAAAAATTTTGCATCACCAAACTTCGAGAGGCTCTCATCAATCCTAGGTATGAGATATGCATCCTTCACCGTGACAGAGTTGAGATAACGAAAGTCACAAAAAAACCTCAATTGGTCGCCTTTCTTTTTGGCCATCACTACTCCACAGGCCCACGGTGATTTGGATGGTTCTATCATATCATACTCTAGTAGTGTCTCTATCTCTTTCCTACACGCATCCGATTTGTGTGGGGTCGTGCGCCTCGCCCCCTCCCTGTGCGGTACCGCAGACTCCTCTAGCTCTACTTCATGTTCAACAAAATTTTAACATCCAATGTCTGCCTTATGTCTCGAAAAAACTTCCTCGTTCCGCTCTAGTACGTCCTTGATGGCCTCGAGCTGTTCATCCGTTACCTTACCCCTTAAATGCTCTATTTCAGGTAAAACTGGTTTATCCATTTCCATTTCCTCTAGTGTTAGTCTTTCTGGGAAATTTGAACAACTCGATAGTCCATCATCTGTCTCTGACTTAAGTCACTTCACAAGACATGATGAACCTTTTATTTTATTCAATCGTCTCAAGATACAAATCTTGTCCCTGTGATTGGGAAATTCAAGTTCTTCATTCTCTTTTACATTTTCAGTCATTTCATATCAAGTTTTCACGGGTAAGGCATATCTCAACTTCCTTCCCCTCTGGATGGATTGTTATGAATATGTCAAGAGTATTCAATAAGACACTGACGCAGAGACCGCTCTTGGTTATCGAGAAGGATCTTCCTAAAAAAGCAGCACTCTGACTGTTTGGATTGGGGACTATGCATACTTGCTTGCTATCACTTAATTCAATATAGTTTTTCATCCGTAAGCCTGTAATTGCCGCTTTGTTTGCCTTCAGCCTTACCCTTCTATTCAAGAACACCGGCGCTTTATTTTCATTTGCCATTATCAGATTTACCGGTTTAATTACGTAGTTCCTATCCGGGTTTCGAACCCTGAACATGGCAATGTTTAGATCAATCGTTACGTCGAAGTTCCTGATGAAGTCTCTGCCTAAAATGAACTGGTCAGACTCTTCTAGGTTCTCGACCACAAGAAAGCTCATCCACAGGTTGCGTTCCCCTAGATTGAGGGCTATTATTGGTGTTGTGCCTAGTACCCGCAGCGCCCCTCTGTTCGCAGCTGATAGCTGTATTCTTGAGTCTATCAAGTCATCTTTGTCGAAACCCGTTCGTTCCCAAGTTTCGATTGGTATAACACTCAAGACCGCTCCCGTATCAAGCAACCCACGTAACTGAGTCTTCTTGCCACTTATGTCAAGCACATGTGCTGATAGGTCTGCCTCCGTCCCGATGTGCATTGCATCATCTTCCAGCATGGCGCAGTGTCCAATCGATCTCACTTTTAGTTCTTCTTTGCCCACGTAGATCTGCCCCGCTAGATCTTTATCACATGTTATCAAGGTTTTCGTATAGATGTTTATCCCATCTATATTTAGCATCACCTCATGCGGGCCATAAGCTTCGGTATATCTGTTCTCAACACGGACTGACTTGCTGCCACCTCTTGTGAGTAGCGCCCTCAAGGCTCTAGAAGTCGTCTGTGGGCTTATCGCACTCAAGTAATCTGCGTACACATCAATGTGCATTATTGTGTGGTCGCTGGGTTCGCTCAAGTTCCTTGTTACTTCATGGCCGCCCACAGTGATTTTTGACATTATCCTGGCTCCGATCTTTGTTATACCGAATAGCTTTCCCGTCACCATTTTCAGAGTGTTGCAATTTCCACTCTTTTTCGACCCTGCTACGGCTTCTGGCACTGACCAACCTAACGTCTCGTTTAACTTCTGCTTTTCGATATCCTGTTTCAATCGTTGCTCTATTTCCTTCGTTGCTAGGTCCTGTTTCACTTTGTTAATAGCCTCTGCCGCCACTTTCTCATAATTTATCTCTAGGGCCTTCCTGGCCGTGGCCTCTATTGCACTGTTGACTTGCCTTACAGCTTTCACCGTCTTCGTTGGCAGTGTTGCACTCGGTGCTTCCAATTTTTTTTGTTTCAAACTCATTCTATCTGTTTCTCAGGTTCTGCACCGCCGCTAACGCCAACTTATGCTTGGGGCGACTCTGGTTTTTGACTGCCTCCCAAAACAAAGGACAGTCCATCCTGAAGTGCCCCTCTTGATTGCAGAAGAAACATATCGCACCTATCTTGATGATCAAGCCACTATAGAACTCGTGTTCTTCCATCTGGCTCATATCTTCCTCATTGGGGTGCATATCCCAGACTCTTCATGCCCTGTTTGTATATTGTGCAGTCCGCCACGTGATGATCAGCTGACCCGCAGTTTGCGCATGATCTACGTTTGTCCATGTCATCTCTAGGCTTATACCTTGACGACCTTTGTGGTTGACTTCCCCTTGCATGTTCCTGTTATCCGAATATGAGTATTTCTTGGGTTTCATTAGCATGTACTCTCTTGACTTTTGTCTCATCTCTTCTGGAGTCGGTGCGCTATCTTTCGACAGTGTATAGTACGTTGCTAACATTGTTCTCAAGTCGTCACTTTTCACCCCATCAATGAACTTTGAGGCGATGCTAAAGTTCCTTCTGTTTGATGACTCCTCAGGATAACTCCATCGTCTCAAGCTCTCGTGAACTAGGAACCGATCAATTGAGTCATCGTTCCTTTGCCTTCTCTTTTCAAATCGCATCATCGCTTGGTGACCCTTCATGCCTGACCCGAATCGATTCAACAATACATCGAAGATTTTGTCCGCAGTGTCGCGCTCCTCTTCCTTTTTTGCAACTACGCATTTCAACGCCGTGCCTTCTAAGTTGCTGAGTATCGCTGTGCAGGCTTGTCTCTCGTCGTTCAAGTTGTCTTGTTCCAAATGTAATCTCATGACTTCTACCCAAGTATCAATGCATCCGTCTGAATCATCTTTGAGTTCTTTCGGCTTCTTGAAAGTTTTCCTGGATTTGCCACCTCCTCTGTCGCTCGAGTCAGTGTTCCTCGTGGCGAAGGTCTCCAGTGTCCTGTTCATCATCTCCCAGGTGCTCGCCCATGTCATGGCGTCCGGTCCCACGTTATTGTAGGTCGTGGAATCACCTGGACCACTCGTCGTATTTGCGGTTCCACTTTTCATAATTTTCTTGCCCCCCCCCCCCCCCGGTGCTGTGCTCGCCGCACCCCGGGGTAGTGGTAACGGTGTTGAATCCCATTTGTTCCGTTTTGGTTCCACAAAATCAACTCTGTTACCTTGCGTATGATCCGTTACCAGCCTGTCTCGTGATGTACAGTTTCTCAAGATGGCATCTAGTTTTGCCTGTATGGCACATGAACTCTCAGCCTGGTCCCTTCTCATTGTGTCCATTTTTGTTTCCAGACTCCCCAACTGGCTCTTCACAGCGTCATACTGTTGCTTCATTTCTTACATGTCTTTTTTGATGTTCTTATCTCGCTCTCCATCAGTGGCCTCTGCCTTGTCTGACATCTGCTGAAGCTTTTCCTCTGTCGCCCTCGCCAGATTGAAATAGTTGTCCAGGTACTCGTGTTTGTTGTATCTTAATTCTTTCTTTATCTTCTCTCTATCCTCCTCGCTGTGCTTTAGTTTCTTGTCGATCTGATCTAGCTTTGCCATCAAATCGCCCAGTTGAAGAGGAGTTGTTGTTTCATGGTCAGGTTTTGCCCTATTGCTGGCTGCTGCCCCCTGTTTAACCTGGTCATCGTCTTAGTTGGCATCTGTTGTTATCGTGGAAACTGTTCCAAATGTTTTGCCTTTCTCGGCTTTCGGTTCTTCCGCCACTACGTCTCTCGACTTCATTCCAACCATCATCGCTATCCTCTCTGTGAATGACGTTCTTTTTGCTTGAGACTCGTCCTTTACTGTTTATGGCGTGTTGCCCGTCATATCCTCCACAGTGTCTATCGGTGACAATTCCATCGACTTTTGATTTTGTTCCTCTACATTCGGCATCGGTGTACACTCCGTTGTCTTCTTATCCACCTCATCAACACTCTGGTTTGGTGTTTCTAGGTCAATTTCAATGGCGGGTTCCGTTTGTTTCCCCTCCGCGCCCTCTTTTTTCTTGTTCTCTTTTGAACTTCTTGTGTTGACCATGCTCACTGAAAAGTTCTTCCTTGTTATTATTGGGCCAACCGTTGTCACTTTTCGTTGCGACGACTTATGTTTTGTCTTTGACTCCGTAGCTTTTTTTTTAGCTATCGGTACCCTGCTCCGTCTCATGATTTTTATTACAAAATTTCAAGGATAAAATTTCTGATAATCAACATAACAACCAAAAAACAACGTTCCAATTCCCTTTTAAGATTTATAAAAACTTTACTATTCGTGATCCCAACAGAATTGGATATATCGTGATTTAACGTTCCGGCTGATCCTATCGCTTTTAATTTAGTTAATTCTACCTCTCTTAAGACCCTTTAGTACCGACACACCACTTTTTTGTACCGTCCCAAGACTCTCCGGTACTGTCCCGACACTTCTATGTACTGTCCGAAGACTTGCTGGTGCTGTCCCCAGACTGCCCTGTCCCAAGACTGCTTGTCCCAAGACTGCCTGTCCCACGACTGCCTGTCCCAAGACTACTGTCTGTCCCAAGACTGCCTGTCCCAAGACTGCCTGTCCCAAGACTGCCTGTCCCAAGACTGCCTGTCCCAAGACTGCCTGTCCCAAGACTGCCTGTCCCAAGACTGCCTGTCCCAAGACTGCCTGTCCCAAGACTGCCTGTCCCAAGACTGCCTGTCCCAAGACTGCCTGTCCCAAGATTGCCTGTCCCAAGACTGCCTGTCCCAAGACTGCCTGTCCCAAGACTGCTTTGTACCACTGTACCTTGTACCACCACTTGAGCTCTAGTAAAAATTTTCCCAAAAAACCCAACCTTACTGACCAAAAGTTAGAATTACCAACCCCCTTGTTTTTATTTCTTTTGAATATTTTGATGCAAGTTGAAATCCAACTTGTTCGAGGTGTCTTGTGATCACCTGTTTATCCAAAACCGATTAAAACCTTTTTACCAAAAGCGTCAAAATCTGAACAGAGAAAAAAATATAATGATAAAAGCAAAGAAATAAACCCACCTAAAATTCAAAGGTGACTTGTGTCAACCCTTTATCTGAACAACAACCAAAAAAAAAGTCTGGTACCTGATTGCCACGCGTTCTCCTCCCCCTTGCTAGCGATCTTATGGGGTATCACAAAAACTGTCTATGTCTGTTCCTCCCTCCCGATCCAACCAGGGTACCTACCTTAATTCGATGTTAAATTTGGATATCCGCTTCTTATAATCAACGCATGTAAGAATCTAATGTAACTAGATTGACGATGCCGATCAATTAGTTACTCTAATATGTCCACCCTTTTTACACTTCAAAACCACCACCCTCTAATCTAACCAGCCCCCTTCTAACATCCCCCCTCTTTAGTCCCCCTCTTAAGCCGAAAATTACCTTAAGCGCCGGGTGCTAAACCTTTCGAGAGAAAACCGTAGAACCTGTTTCCAGGCCTGCTTGACTAAAAACGTTCCTCAAAACAGTAGGGTTCCGCTTATCCACTTTTAGACTTATCTCCTATAATGTAATGCGGATTTTAACGATATCCGTTTGGCCAACTTGAGAACACCCCCGTCCTCTCTTGTTGCTCTGATTCCATGCTGTTTGTTTCCTTGACTTGTCCTGCACCTGATCACCAGCACCACTTTCCCACTTGGCTGGTCACCTGTTCCAGTCAAGTCTCCTAATGATCCAGCTAAGTCCCTGTGAACCACTTTCCCACTCGACTGGTCACCTGTTCCAGTCAAGTCTCCTAATGGTCCAGCTAAGTCCCTGTGAACCACTTTCCCACTCGACCGGTCACCTGTTCCAGTCGCGTCTCCTAATGGTCTAGCTAAGTTGCAAGCTATCTGAAAACCCTTCACAACGCCCCACACTCGGGCACATTTTCAGATTGCTGAAATGATTGAAACGATGGGTCTTATAAAAAACAGTATGGGTATACTATTTGATTAATATAAAATTTTGATCCAACTAATTAGGTGTCAAAGTCACTGTCATTTTTTGTTTTATAGTTTTTTTTTCCTTTTTCTGTTCTTTTTCGGTTTTTGTTTCGCTTTTTGTCTTTTGCTTGTTTTTGTGTCCCCCTAGTTACCCCCCCCCCTTACTCGTTCAGCTAAGCCTCGTTCGGAGAGCGTACCAGGAAGTTTTCTCGAGTTTTCTTAAAAAGCTATCAAGGTACAACCGGAAGGTTTACACGTTCCCGCTGAACCGTACCACCGGTACTCTAGAATGGGCATATGGCCCGGAGCTGCGTCAAGTGGGTTCGCCTCCGTAGTCATGATGTCTTAAAAACACCCAGGAGCGCCAAAAAAACATTATGTAACAGTCGCCTACTTCGGTCACACATGAGGTTCAAAAAAAATAGGCCCTATAACTATTGGCTCAATAGTCAGGGGCACTATCTCTTGTGTTTTTGTAACTCAAATCAGTCGGAGCCACTTCTGTTCGCTCGCGACATGTGACTAAAAACCCGTTACAGCTTATAGGCCCATAAGAAAATACCCCCCACTCAAAAAAATAAGAACGTCCCCATACTTAGGTCTCAAAATACCCAAAATACACGAACGCCGTTGAAAACAGAGTCGGAACAATCCGCACAGTTATCTTTTATTAGACAGTGGAACTTTGATCCGTTTCAGATTGTAACATTCGTCTACTGCAGTCACACATGAGGCTTAAGAAAAATAGGCCCTATAACCATTGGCTCAAGAGTCAGGGACACTATCTCTTGTGTTTTTGTACCTCAAATCAGTCGGAGCCAATTCGGTTCGCTTGTGACATGAGACTACGACCCGTTACAGCTTAAAGGCTACTACTAAAATATCCCCCCACTCTAGAATTAGAAACGTCCCCATACTTAGGTCTCTAGATACCCAAAATACATGAACGCCGTTAAAAACCGGGTTGTAACAATCCGTTAAGTTACTTTTTATCAGACAGTGGAACTTCGATCCATTTCAGATGGATCAACCTAAAACTCGCCTTACCTCAACATAACAATTATAAAACACACTCTAGAAATTTAAATTAGTACTCACATTGTAGCACGCTCAAGAACCAGGAAGTAAATAAGTCGGTGAGCAACTCAAGAATCAATAAAGTAACTAAAATGAGTTTAATGTTAGTCAGTTTTAATAACAAGAACAAGTTTTCACTCTAGACTGTAAGTTCTCGTGAACCATTGGGACACTCTAGCTGTCCACCTTTCCACCGAAGGTTCACTCTAGTCCAGTTTAGAATAATACTCCAATCACAACAATCCAGTTCGTGGGAATGCGCTCGTCTCTGTTTTAGATGGGACAGCTCTACTCTCGATTATTATTGCTACTGAAATTGCGAATAGCAATTTCCCACTGATTTTTCTAGCAACTTTCCCGCGATTGTCACTCGATCGTTCTGACTTCTCTTTTCTGATTTTCAGTTATCGCGAGAAAATCGTGCATGACAGGTTCCATTCGAAATTTTGAAAAATTAAATTTCACTCCAAAATTAAGTGCTTTTTGCTTCTCTCAAGGTCAAACTCCCAAATATGACCGTCTGGCACATACTCCCCGGACTCGAGATCGATGTCCTCATCGCGTGCTGTCTTCTGCCAGTGAGTCCCAGAAAACCGAGTGTTACTCAAGATACAGTGCCAGTGGTCATTTACAGAAGTTTGCAGCAGACTTAAGCTTATCTACACCCCAAAATTCACAGCCATGTAAAATTTTCACACTATCGCTAAACAGCAATCAAAATCTGCACACACCTGCACCCTTGAATTCTCGCTTTTCAAGCCAATTTAAAATTTCTTTTGTCCCATTCAATTAGGAAATTGTCATGCAGCATTTTCGTTTATATATTAGATATAGCATATTAATAACAATATCTTGTTTTGTTAAAATTTCTTTTTCGTGAACCCAGGTTTCACCCGGATCCACGCTCAAGCCCCCTTTCCCTCTCAAGACTCAAGATCCATTCGAGCCACCTGCTCATCTCGCACTCTTCGCCTTGGAGGTACTGCACCCTGAAGTACTAGATACGGCAAACTGTCTCAACAGTTCCTCTTCATCATCGGAGCTAATCACAATCTCCTCCCAAGCCTTCAGCTGCTCGTAGGATCGCATCCATTCTCTTTGCTCTTGCAACCTCTTTGCTTGGTTGGGTAGTGCCTTCACCCTAGATTCCCGGTTCAAACAAAAGGAGTTGTGCAGGCTCAAGCTCACGTTCTTCGCCAGGTCCTCCTCTAGTATCGATTCCCTCGCCTTGGTATTGTCTCTAGACATTTTACCCACTCGCTTCCATCCTGTCGTGATTGCATTACGATGGGTTAACAGGGGTCTCTTGAAAGCTTCCGGCCCAATCTCGGCCTGGAACTGTCGATACTCCTTTTGATGTTTTCTCATGTGATCTTTCGTTGTCATGTACAACCAGGACGTCAGCGTCGCCCGAAACCATGGGAAGTACCTCAAACGGCTCCAGACATGTCTGACTTCCGTTGGTATGGCGAATACCTTGCACGCAGTCTCAAACAACTCGAGTCTCCTACTGTAGTCTATCGCGTATATTGACTCAGCCGTTGGCGTCCCCGCTTCCCGATACTTCGTTATATTCTCTTCTATCCATCTCAGAGCCAACATCGTACTCACTACCAAGATCGTCACCTTCTGTCGGTGATCCGGTAGTCCGATCGACCGGATTTCTTCCATATCCCATACCAGGCAAAGGTTCTTGTGATCTGGATACCACACCGTTTGCGCCAAACAGTGGCATGGGCATTCTCCATGGGTGATCTCAATGCTCCTGAGGTTACGCTCCCCCGAGGCTTCCAAGAGAGGCTCAAGCTCCATCATTTTCTCATGTATCGTGTCGTTATCTTCCAGGTTTGGAGCACTTCCCACAGGTTTTCCGATCACGTTTGGTCTCTCGTGATCGCTTGTGTTCTCTCTCTCCAACTTCAAAAGTTCTTCTCCCCAGATTTCACTCAAGTCATCTCTCAATTCTTTTGGTACTGTCCCTCTGATTTTTCTCAACAACTTGTGCGAGTGATGCGATATCCGAGCCAACCTCACGCACTTGGGCACTGAGAAGGCCTTGTCCACCAGTACTCTCTGGCTGGATGCTTCCACCATCACCATGTGCAGTGGGTAGTGACTTCCACACAAGTTGGCCATCATTGACCCTATCAGCGATTTCGCGTTCAATGGCAAGCCAGAAGCTTCGCTCATGGGAAATCCCATTTCCGCCTCGAGACCAACCTTCCAGCTCCGGATGTGTTTTTGAGTCACCTGCAACACCCCGGGCCATGATTCTACGCTCAACGCCGTCACTAAATGATGTTCAGATTCTAGTCTTTCCAGTGACTGCAGACTACACATTCTCGAGAAGAATCCGAGAGCTGTCGCTATATTCACCGTGGTTCTCGCGTAACACTCCGCTACTATTTGCACTTCACTTTTCTCCCTTTCTGTTATGTCTTCGAACCAAGTGACCAGGTCTTCTTTTTGAAATGACAGTATTCTAACGCATGACCGTCCATCGCAGGTGTGCTCTCCGTTTCCACACGTCGAATCCAGACAGCTACCCGGCTCCAATTTCTTTGCTGACCCGGGATTACTCGTCTTTTCGCCTGACTCTTGCATCTGAGGTGAAATTAGCTTATGCAGCACACTCAACTTTGCCAGATCTTCATCTTCCGTTGTTGCTAACCTCACTCGCTCGGTGGTTTCCTCGATCAGACTCGCGTGGGGATGTGGACACCAGGAGGGTCTTAATAGCTTCCATACCACTCCCAAGTTCGTGGTTAATAAGCCATTTCCATCGCCCATGTTCACTTCAACTCTCTTGTTTGAACGCGGTATGCTCACCACCTCTGGTGTTTTCTCAAGAATCAGACCCAGGCTCGGCCCCTCTTTTTCCACCGCGTCTATTCCCATTATTCTTTCTGTCCAAAACTTCAGTAGCTCCGCTACCTCATGGTTCCTGTGGGCGCCTCCAGCTTCCGAGTCTAAGAAGGGGTTGTAGGCCATTCCCATCACTCCAGACACATATTGGTATTCCCCCTTCTCGCTGAGCCTCGAGTACTGCTTTGACGAGGCCAGGTTACGGTGAACATCATGTTCTTCTTCGAACTTCTTATTATAAAACCTCCGTACCTCGTCTAGCTTCCTATGGTTCTCTAGGGATAGTCTGGAACCCTCTTCCTTTTCTATTCCTGTGCTCTGATACACGTTCAAGATGACCGTTGAGACTCTTTTTTCCATGGTTTTGCTTACGCTTGCTCTCTGTTGGCATGCTAGGATGGTGCTATCAGACATCATCGACATTATCCATCTCAAGAAACACGTGGCATCCTTTCTTCTAGCCAGGCTCAAGCCTGAATTATCCCTGGCTACGTGTTGCATCAGTGCCTGATACACATCTAGCTTCTTGCTTCCCAACTTCAGCCTGTCATACGAGGTCAGCGTTTCCAACTCTATCCCCACCAGACTCCAAGTGAACATTAATTGTCCTGCAGTTCTAACGAAGGGATTCGCCATTAATGGTGGTGCTGATGAGGGTGTCCTCATTGATTCTTCAAAATGATCCTTCAACAAACTCTGCCAGGACCTCTTCAGATGATTTGCCATTTCTATTCTACTAACCTCGGCCTTTTGCTGGGTGGCCCAATTGCGTCGCTTGCGAGCTACTCCACTGTCCAACTTCTTCCAGCAGTCCTCCATTTCTTTCAATGTTTCAAGGGCCACCCACCACGTCCGGGAGGTGTTCCTCGTCTTGTTCCTCTCCAATGGATCACTTGTCACTCGCTTGCCCGTGGCCTGGTGTGCCTTCGAGATCCATTCTTTGCCGACATCTACTTCCCATGTCTGTCCGTTCGTTGAACCTCTCTTCACGTTTATCTTCTGAGGCTTGAAGTCTTCCTCCGATGTCGAACTGGTGGAAACCTCTATTTCCCTCTCTACTTCAAGTGGTCTTCTGAGCTCCGAGCTGCTCTTGTATGCCGCCGTCTTGCATCGAGCCAAAATCATGGGCGCCGTCTCTCTCAAGTTTCCTTCCGAAACAGCATCCACTGAAGGACTACCCAATCCTTCCACTTCTCTCTTCCTCTTGCGAGTCTTCACATCTCTACTTGAGGGTGTTGTGGCTACCATCACTGATTCGACCTCTCCATCCACCCCTTCCAACTCTTGCCTCCCCCCTGCTCGAGCCTTAAGGATATTAGTACTTTTAATCATATTACTAGTCCCAACCTTATCCCTTTTTATATCATCAACCATTTTATCTACAGTTTTTTGTCTCCGAGTAGAGCTGTCCTCACATTTTTCTTCTCTAGTCTTCGATCGTGAATTCCTCAGCTCTACCAGCTTGCTCAGTAGCTCTTTTCTCGCCTTCTCATCCAGGCCCGTTCCTATCAGAAGCGGTTCTCCAAATCTTACGACTGTGTCCCACAGTTCCTCCTTGAATTTGTCCAGCGTCGTCTCGCTGCCCACTTCTTGATTGAATTCTTCCAAGAACTCCTGCCAAGCATCGTCCTTCAGGGATCCCAGGAATATGTCCCTGTTCCCTTCGAAAGTGTTCTTTTCCCTTTCCTCCGAGCTCAAGAGTATCATCCCCATATTGAAGGTCTCACTTGCCAATGGCAATTCCAGATTCTTCCGGGGGGACGGATTCAGGGGTGGGGTGGCAGTATCTGCCCAATTCTCCTCGCTCAAGTCTTTCAACAGCTCTTGAGTGGTGAGCTCCTCCCCTGATGGCCCTGGTTCAGGCGTATTCCCCACTTCCATGTCTTCACCGGCTTCACTGAGAGTTTCATCCATACTCTCTTCTTCTGACTCATGTCTCCTTCTCTCGAGAATTTTCTTAAATCGGTCCTCGACGGGTCCACTCCTCTTGTCTCCAGGCGTGTCCACTGACAGTGGTGATGGTGTCGTAGGATCCAGCTTTTTGTATTCCGTCAGTGCTACATGCAGTTGACCTGCTGCATCTAGTTCTGTTCCCTCCTGTCTGATTTCCACCTGTTCCAAGCCATAGGGTGCCTTATATTTTCTCGTGGCAAATTTCATGTCGTCCACCAATGCGACGTGCCCCTCCATCACGATCATCCTGCCATCATCCCATATGGGTAGCATGTTCTCAAGTCCCTCCTTCTCTAGAGTTCTCAAGACCTTCCGCACCTCATATCCGGGGGGCTGCGAACCTCTACTCTTTTTCGCTTGCGTCGTCCACGAATTTACCTTCGTCTCGCTGGTATGGAAGTAGACCGCCGCCGTGTAGCCGATGAACAGGGGGTCCCAGCCATCCGTGAAATGCTTCTGTATTTCCTCCGTCGTCATCTTCGCCATTATGGAGGGAACTACCAAGGGACTGTTCATTCCCAAGGTCATCCTCCTGACTATCGGGAACTCAGGCATGGTGGCTGGGAGGATTTCTTTCTCCATTATGGCCTCCAGCTCCCTCTTAACTAGTGCAAAGCACTCCTTCCAGGCGGGGATCCTCAAGACTTCTCTTCCGTCGGCCGTCAATGGGTTCAAGTTCCAAAACTTGGGATACATTTCAATGGGGCCCTCTCGCTTGCCTCCCATTCTACATTGCATTTGTCCCCTGAAGTTGCACACTATCAGCTCGGCATCTTTCACTTTTCCAAAGAGTACCGTGTTGCTCATACGCGCTCTGAGCACCTCTTGTTGACACCAATTTAGCGCCGTCCCATCCAGTATACTGATGAGACTCAAGTGCGTCACCGAGTGACGATACGTTGTCACCAGGGGATCTGGGAACGCGTACGTCACTGCTGGACCATAAATGCAGGTCACCACCTCCTCTAGACCCCGGATTATCCCCATTGGGTCCGACCTCATTGCCAGGCATAGGTCCGTCAACAGAGGCATCCCTCTGTTCGCCTTCTTCTCCCGTCATGTGCCGTCATCCCCTTCTTCTCCCGTCATCTTCACCCGTCATGTGCCGATTTTGCATCATGAGGTATTGTACTAGCAACGTCTTCAACCCTGCGGCACACTTGTAGGAGCTGGTTTCAATGCTCGTGTGGACTCTCCCCATAGACAGAGGCTCTCCATATTCCATTAATCGATGAAACGACACCAATTCCCCATGGGTCAAGAGTACTAGTGCCAGGTACCCATCAACTCGAAGTGTCTCCACTCCTCGACTAAACATGTATGCTGGGCCCATGTTGAACAAGTATCTGGGGTAGACCAAATACAGGGCCAAGAGCAGGCTGATGGGCATGCCCAGTATCTCCTGCACGAAGGCTCCAAAGATGGTCGCCGTGGTACCGAATATTCCTGCCAAGAATTCCTTCTCCCAGCAAGGACTCAAGAACTTGAGAATCTCGTAATCCCTCCTAGTCTTCAATTCGCCTTTGGCGTGCTCTCTCCAGAACCCTCCAATCGTCACTTCATTGGCGGCCGAGACAAATCTAGCCACCGTCATGTCTCTTGTTTCGGCCAGCTCCAGTTGTTTCTCCAGAAAACTCCAGACTTGTTTCACGAGGGGTGGTGCTTCCTCCCTCGTCTTGTTCGTGGCGTTCTCCAGCCTTGGTGTCAAAAATGGCCACCAGCCATTCTCTTGAGTCAAGCGATATTTCATCGATTCCAATTGCTTTTCCGTCTCGGCCACATTTCTTCTCTCGTTACTGGGACCTCTAGACTTGCTGGTGGAGTTTGTGATCTTCACATCCATACTCCGAAACCACAAGCTGGCCGTTAATTTGCTTATTGCCGGGTGATCGTCCCCGATGACTGGGCTGAACTTGAGTTGCCTGGCAAAGTTCGATATCTCTAGCAAGAGCACCTCGTCTAATACGATCAGGATGTCGGCTAGTCCATAAAAGCCCCTCAGTGCATGAGATATGTCCGCCCATGCCGCCGCCAATTCTGACTTGCGAAGCTTCAGGTTCGATGGCTCCAACTCCCGATTGGGGGCTGCCATTAGAATCCGCCATTCATTCCCTTCTGCTATCAGGATCAAGACCGCGTACACGAACTGTAGGGCGGGTGGCATACTCGCGTATCCAGGGGATGTGGTAAACACCACCTTCGTCTTGGACCCAAATCTCGAGACAACACTCTCTTGCACTTCATTCATCGCCGCAAACAATGCCTGAATGGCTTCCCATATCTTCCTCGATGTCGGAATTTCATCGCCCTTTAGTTGCTCAAGAAGTCCCATCGCGTGCAGGTGATCATTCATTCCTGCAAACAATAGCAGCTCAGGTTCACAGGGCATCTCCGACTTTATTGCCACCACCAGAGTTAACATCTGATTTAATTCAGCTCCTGGCAAAGAGTATATCAGAGTCTCCGGCCAGAACAACTTGGGAGACGTTCCTTCGAAGTCTGATCCCGCCACAATGACTACTCTCGCAGCAGCTGGATCTGCTCTATCATAAACTGCCAGGGTCTTGGCCAGCTGGGTACTCCCACAGGGCTTCCCGTACCTGGGATCTTCCGCCAATTTCGAGCCTTCGTAAGCGGCATCTGGCAATCCCGTTCCCCCCGGATTGAGCAGCTTGTCTACCACCTTCAACTGTGCCGGGGTCGCCAACCTGATCCTGGCGATGCTCGTTCGGTGTTTGGGAGGTTCTGCTATGGGTCCAGGACTCCCCAACAGCTTGAGAGGTCTGTAATTGATGGGTCCCATGATCGCTTTTGTGGGAATTCCAGTCAGATCCGCGGTCTCCATCAATTTCGTTCTCGAGAAGTGCGCCTCATGAGCTTTCAACCAGTCCACGCAGTGATGCCTGTTTAAATCCTCGTGCGACACTCGTTCAATCCCCAGGGTCTCCGCCAATTCTCGCCTGCATTCCAAACCCTCCAGGTCCAGCCCTTTCACCTTCTCAGGATATCTCAAGCGAGCGGTCTCCATAGACCTCTTTTCCCGTTTGCTCTCTGCCACTACCACTGAGGATATCGCCGAGCCTGGAGGTGTTGATGACGTCACCTCCTCAGACTCCATCGGCGTGGCACTCTGCAATCTGGTCTGGCTGCTCCTTGAACTGTCTCTAGTGTCAACTCTCGGTCCCAAGCGACCAGACAAGGCCCTTGAGGCAAGGAATGGTGGGTTCGGAGGTGGTCCCAATGTGAATTGGGCTGTCTCTAGCAGATCCGCCTCTAGCGCGTTTATGTGTTCTTGGAAGACGTCGTTTAGCCACTCTGCTCCCCTTGGTCTATCGTAATGGATTCCATCATTGGAGGTGTCTTCAGGGAATCCCTCTTTCTCCATGCGCTCTGCCACGTCCAACAGTCTGACAGGGAGCACACTCTTCCGGTGGATGTCTCGTATCACCTTGTTTAGGTTCCGCACCTTCTCGTTCATCTCCAAGGCGTGCTGATCAAATATCATGTTGTAGGGGACAGTACATACCGTCAACAGGATGGGGTCCATCTGAATCCTCAGTTCCTCAAGAAGGCAGCTCACCGTATCGTGCAGCCTTGTTATTTTCCTCGCTTCTCCCCTTGATACATCGTTGGTCCCGACCATCAGGGTCACCGTGTATACTTTGGTCATCCCCAGCATGTCAAGCGTTGCCAACATCTGTGGCGTGGCAGCTCCAGCGAAACTCAAGATTCCTGTCTGCCAGTGCGATCGGATCCGGGTCAACACCCGCACCAGGCTGTCCCCTACGATTAGGTGAACCGCACCTTCTGGTACCCGGGGTGGCGCCAAGTACTGCACCCAGGCCGCATCATGAAAGCAGTCTCTCCTAGCTTTCTGCTCCGCACTCCAGTCCAGCCGATTGTGCCTGTGGTACCTCCCCTCTGTATTCTTCTTATAACTCGAGATCACGACACTCCTAACCGGCTGTTCCCTCCACGTCGGGGGAAGCTCCGGTCTTGCCGAACTCTCACGACTCTTTTGTCGCAATCTCTCGCCCAGTTCTTTCAGACGCGATGAGCCGCCGCTCACCTGACTGTCACTCGAGGTCGAGGTTGGGGTATATCCCGGCAGCTCCACATCCATCAGTGGGCGTATGGGTTGCGTCTCTAGGCTACGCAAGGAAGACGTTGCGTCATTCGGTATCCAGACTTCCAACCCTTCACTCATGTGTTCTCGGGCCTCGCGGTCAAGGTTGAACCGTGTTCTTGCTCTGGGGGCTTCATCCACCTCCATACGTGACTCTGGCCTCGAGCTGGTGACCACTCGCTCCTTCGGCCTGGCTCCCTTCTGTGCATCAAGCTCGCGTTGTCGTTGTTCTATTCTGTCCAACTCCGACCTCAGTTGATCACGATTTGCGGCGTTCTCCCGCACCCTTAGCTCCTGTTGATGTTCAGCTTTTTGCATCTCAAGCAACCTCAGAGCCTGGTCTCGCTCGTTGACCGCCTGGTCCCTTTCCAGCTGAACCTTCTCCCGATCCAGCTTTGCCTGATCCCGATCGAGGTTCGCCTTATTCCTTTCCTTCTGCGTCTTCTCGAGCTCTTTCTTTAGAACACCTAGATCCGGATATGCCTCGGTTGTCTGTTGCGTTCGTGACATCGATGGCACCCTACTCGAGCTCTGGCTTGTGGATCTTACTGTTGGCCTAGTCGATAGTGGGAATTCCCCTGCGCCATATTCGGTATTGTTATTCAGGCCAGTATTCCTTGCCAAGTCAAAACCCCTTACTCCTCCATCCACATTCCAAGACAACCATCTGGTCTGTTCTTGGTTCGATATTCCCTCGGTGGTGTAGCCGATCATCAAGACAGCCTCCGTCGCAGACTCCCTGCATTCACCCTGGTCTTCCAACTGGAGGATGGCATTCAGCATTATCGCCATTCTCTCGTCTATTTGGGTATAATCCAGGTCCCTCAGGCGTCTGTACAGCTCATCAAGAGTAGGCTTCTTCAGGGCCGCGGGCATGGATTTCCAGAATCTGTCTGCCATTCTCTGTGACTTCGGGATGTATACAGGTATGTGTTAACCAGCTCAAGAATTACCTTACCGGCTCAAGAATTACCTTACCGACTCAAGTATTAACCAACTCAAGAATTTTCTCGAAATGTTCCCTTGCAAATACTTGCTGTAAGTGCCGATTATTGCGAGTTCGATCAAGGTTTCTCTCTCTGTTTCTCGCTTGAGTATAGTTGGACTTTCAACTTTGTTTTTCAAACTTGATCTGAAAACAGAAAGCATATTGAAACCTGACATGTCATGTTCCTAACCTAGGGACCCCCCTTTTACCAGTATGGTTAAAATCTTATCATTCTCATATCACTTAAAACAATTCAATTGGAATTTCCTTAAAAGCATGCAGATTCATTTTATGTTTTAGCACCGTTAACTCTTTTTTAAAATTCAATTGTCATGCCAATCATATCTTAAGATCCCTTTACCTGCGCCGCACCCCAGTACCTAACTCAAGACTCCTCCCTCACACCCGACTCGATACCCCCATGTACCCGACTCAGGCGATGCTCAAGTAGTACTTCTTATGAAGATACACCATTATCTCAGTTTCTGCAAAGACCACATGTAGGATACCGTACAATTCCCTCGGGCTCAGTTTGCCCCTGTTTGGGTCATACATCGGCATTGAGACCTCTGTTATCCCTCTTTCAATCATGAAGTCTCGTAATATTGTTAGTGCCAATATCACGTGTTCGGGATCGATTGTGTTCCTGTCATTGACCCTCGTTACTAGGAAGCACAGATATTTGCCCGGGACTTGTGCCACTGACGGTGGAAGCGCTGCCATCCCTCCCAGTCCTGGTCTCTGTCTGAACAGAAACTCTACATTCTGGTACTCTCTTTTGAAGTCAGCTTCCAATCTTGATTTGAAACTCATGTCCGCCGTGATGCAGATCGCGCTGGTCCTGTTTGACAGGATGAAGTCGCTATCCGTTATCATGATGTTCTCCGAGTATTCATTGGGTATTTCGAATTTCGTTTTGAAATTCCGACCTATAGTAGGCTCTGGCTCTTCTTCCTCCAGTCCCAATTCGCTCGTTTCTCTCACTTCCTTGAGCTTCTTTATCATCAAATTTTTGGTGTGGGTAAGTCCTACCCCCACTCCCCGGACAAAAATATTTATCGACGTCCCCGTCGATGTTGTCGGGTCTGAATTGTCCTGAGGAATGTCCAGTGGCCTGTCTGTTGCCGTCCATCCGAAAAGAGGGTCCTCTGTCTTCATGTAATTTGCTGCTGATACATCGACTTGCTGAATGCTTTGTCCTTCGCGGCTCTCGTCTTTGACATCACGCATCCACTCTAGAATCCTCAAGTTCGTGTTCTCCCTCCTCTCTATCTCACTCTGTTCGAGATCCGTTTCTACTTCTGGCGTCGAGTAATCATCCTGCGGATAATGACCACCATCATCAATGACCTGCCATTCCTCTCCGGCTTCCAGTTCGCCTGCCTTCAGTAATTCCTCGCCCAAATTGTCTGGCTGTATCCTATCGATCAAGAAGTCATCCCCGTACCTGTTGTACCTCATGCCGGTGAGTTTACGATTTCCAGCCCTGGTTTCCGGTGGTGTTGGTCGATCCGGCTCCATCCACTTCGGCACCTCGTCTTGCTCCGGGTCGTTCCAGTCTTCTTCTACAAATGATCCTGCATCAGACCCCACTCCTATCTTTTCATTGTCGTCCAAACTCAAGTTCTCATTACCATCATTTTTCTCTCGAGTACCTTTCTCATTCACTTCACACGCTGGCTCTACCACCAGGTACTCAAGACCCTCCATGTCCTTCGGTATGCACCAATCCTCTGGGGACGGGACGTGAGGCTTCAGATTTTCATAATGTGCCGCTCGCCCAGTACTCAAGCGATAGAACCGTCCTTGTTGATGAACCTCCGTTATCATGAATGGTCCCCTCCACTTCTTGAGTAGTTTCTTTGTTCCCTTGGGCGGTATTACATTTTGGAAGACCCACACGTATTGGCCCACTTCATATGGCTTTGCTCTTAATATTTTTTCGTCGTATTTCCTGCGTTGCCTCATTTGCGCTTGCGCCGTGTTCCTCCTGCATAGCTCGTTCAACTCCTGTTGTCTTTTGATCGCTTCTTTCACGTATGCCTGAGGCGACGTCCTTTTCCCCTCGTATTCCGGGTAAAAGAATGTCAGAGGCATTGCTCTCTCCCTGCCCGTCAACATCATGAAAAGACTGATGCCCGTAGTTGAGTGCTGTGTACTGTTGTAGGCTCCTACTACCTGTGGCAGGTATTTGTCCCAGTCCGTCATGTATCTTGAGCAGTACACCCTTAACATGTTGACCAGTGTCCTGTTTTGTCTCTCTACCAACCCATTGGTCTGCGGATGATAGGTCGTCGAGTGTGCTTGAGCAATGTGCGATCTCTTCATCAATTCTTTTGTCAAGTCCCCCACAAAAGCTTTGCCGTTGTCCGACTGGAAAGTAATTGGACAACCATACCGCGATATCCAATGCGTTATCAGATGATCACATGTCTCTTCGGCCGAGGCTGTCTGGCACGGAACCGCTTCCGCCAACTTTGTGAAGTGATCTATTATAACCAGCATCTGGTTGTATCCCGACTCTGTCATGCAGATTTTTTGATGGTCTAACTGCACCACTTCATTGAACTCCAAGCTCTCAACGGACTTGAGGGGAAACTTCATCTTCCTTGGCTCTTTTACCTGGAGACATGCCAGGCAGGCATTCACCCATCTCTCGCAAGCTTTTCTCATTCCTGGCCAATCAAATCTGTGAAGTATCCTTTGTTGTACTTTGTCTATCCCCTGGTGACCCATCTGGTCGTGTGATCTGAAAAGCACCTCTGTCTGGTACAATTGTGGTAGTATGATGAGGTTGTGTTTGTGTAATATCTTTTCCTCATCTCTCCTCTTGCACGCTACCACTCCATCAGCTGTGTGATAAAGTAAGTCTTTCTTTTCTTTGTAGAACTGGCTCAAGATCTTGTAGCTGTCTTCCTCAAGTTCCCCCTTCTCCTTGACCCCCGACTGGATCCATTTGGAGAGGTTATTTGTCATTTTGTCATTCTTCTGGGCTCTTATTAGGTCTGACAGCCTATATCTTGCCTTGACATGCTCCTTTAGCGCCATGATCTGTCCATTCATCTCACCAGGGTTGTGGATGTCATCACTCAGTTTCACGCATATCATCCTTTTCACGATTTTCATATCATCTTCTGGCACCAGATTCGTTCTGATGTTTGAGTTGCATGATAGTTCCCTGAATGGTTTCCTTGCGACCGCAATTTTCTCAAGTTCCTCACCACCTCGCATCTCCTGTATGTCCATGTTGTATGTTCCTGAAGATGGATCCGTCTGTAACTCCCTGTCGTGGTGCCTTGTCTTCTCTTCCGCCAGTATCATGCACAGACTGTCTTGGTTTTCGCTGCACTCATCCGAGTCTTCATCCCATCCTTCACGCTCCCCGGACAGTTTTCCTTCTCCGGTTCCTTCTTCCGTGAACCTGGAACACTCCCCAGACTCTTGACCTAGTCCCAGGTGTTCAGTATCTTCCTTGAACGTCACTTTCTTTTTCCTAACCTTGGTCTGCTCCAGAATGTCTTCGGGGATTTTGTCAACTAGTGACCGCACGACATCTTTGCTGTCATTGACGCTTCCTCTTGATGAGTCAGTATCGTTCACTGTCTCTTTTCTCCGAAGTATAGTGAATTCCGGTTTCTCTTGACCCTTCTCCTGGATCACGGGCTTATCATCTGATAGTTTCTCGAGCAACCTCATTAAGTCATCATCTATCTGTGCAGTTCCTGCTTCCACCTGGTTGAGATCATAGCCTTTTGCCTTGAGCGTCTCCTTCACGATCTTCGACTTGAGTATAATCTGAATCGGAATCCTCTTGCTCTTCCTCAAGATGGTCTTCTCTGGAGGCTCTTTAGGCAATTCAGGATGATCTTCTATCGGTTTGCCTGACTTGTCCAGCCATCTCGTGAGTGGAAGACTGTCGTACGTTTCCTTGTCCATGAATGAGAAGCCATCTTTGATTTCAGGTCTGTCTGCTTCTCTTTGCTCTTGTCTCTCATAGAACTCCGTCTTCTTACTCAAGCTGTCGGCATTCTGATGTTTATCTCGCGTTCTATGCTCAATTATCATGTTGTATCCGTCCAGGCGAACTATCCACCTCCCAATGTAACTTTGGTCCATTGAGTACGTTTTCAGCCAGCTCAGTGCTCTGTTGTCGACTCGCAACTTGAATGGCTCACTGCCCAGGTATGCCCTGTATTTCTCGACAAAGGTAACCACCGCGAACATCTCAGCTTTCGGTGCTCCGTACTTCATTTCCGTGTCACTCAGGACTTTGCTCCCGTACGCTATTGGTCTCAAGACTGTCTTCCCATTCCATTCTTGTTCTTGGTGGAGGATCCCAGAAATCGCGACTACCGACGCATCCGTGTCCAGCACGTACATCCCTTTCTCAGTCGGCATACCCAGTACTGGTGCCTCACATAGCTCTTTCTTTATCCTCTGGAATGACTCTTCTGCTGCGTTGTTCCACGTGAACTTCTTGCCCTTGTGTCTCATTAATTGTTGCATCGGGTATACCTTGTCTGCATAGCCTTTGATGAACTCTCTATAATAGTTAGCGAAACCCAGGAAGCTCATCAACTGGTGCTCTGTCTTCGGTGATTTCCAGGTCAGGACTGCTTCCACGGCGTCCGTATCAGGTCTGATGCCGTGCTTGTCTACCATCCTGCCCAAGTATTTTATTGAGTCCTTGAGTATCTCGCACTTTGATGGTTTGCATTTTAGCCCCGACCTCTTCATGCATGCAAACACTTCGTCTAGTCTCTCAATGTGGTCTTCCAGTGTTGGCGTCGCTATTACCACGTCATCCACGTAGCACATTACCAGGTTGCCATACTTCTTCGTTACGCCTATCAGCGCGTGTGCCATCAACCGCTGAAACGTGGCTGTGGCATTGCAAAGTCCAAACGGCATCCGTTTCCATTGAAACAGACCCAACTCGCAGGCAAACCCTGTCTTGTCCCTGTCCTGCTTCCTCAGTGGTACTTGCCAAAAGGTCGAGCCTAAATCAAGAGTCGTAAAAAATTTTGCATCACCTAACTTCGAGAGGCTCTCATCAATCCTAGGTATGGGAAAGGCATCCTTCACCGTGACGGAGTTCAGGTATCGAAAGTCACAACAAAACCTCAACTGGTCGCCTTTCTTTTTGGCCATCACTACTCTACACGCCCACGGTGACTTGGATGGTTCTATCATGTCATACTCTAGTAACGTCTCGATCTCTTTTCTACACGCGTCCGATTTGTGTGGGGTCATGCGCCTCGCCCCCTCCCTGTGTGGTACCGCGTTTTCCTCAAGTTCTATTTCATGCTCAACGAAATTACAACACCCGATATCCGCCTTATGCCTCGACAAAACTTCCTCGTTCCGCTCTAGTACGTCCTTGATGGCTTCGAGCTGTTCATCTTTCAGTTTGCCCCTCAAATGTTCAATCTCCGGCAGGACCGGTTTTTCATTTTGCATTTCATCTAGTGTGGGTCGCTCTGGAAAGTTCGAACAGCTCGAAAGACCATCATCCGTTTCTGACTTAAGTGATTTAATAAGACCTGAAGAATCTTTTATTTTCTGCAATCGTCTCAAGATACAAATTTTGTCCCTGTGATTGGGGCAATCAACAACTTCATTTTGTTTTGAGTTCTCAATTGTTTCATATCGAGTTTTAACCGGTAAAGCATATCCCAGTTTCCTCCCTCTCTGTATCGTGATCGGTATATCAAGGGTATTCAACAAGACACTGACGCAGAGGCCGCTCTTCGTTATCGAAAATGATCTTCCTAAAACAGCAGCACTTTGACTATTAGGATTCGGAACTATGCACACTTGCTTGTTGTCACTTAGTTCATTGTAATTTTTCATCCTCAAACTTACGATTGCCGCTTCATTAGCTTTTAGCCTCACCCTCCTACTCAAGAATACCAGTGCTTTGTTTTCATTTGCCATTATTAAATTTACCGGTTTGATTGCGTACCTCCTATCCGGGTTCCGTATCCTGAACATTGCGTTATTTAGATCAATCGTTACGTCGAAATTCCTGATGAATTCTCTGCCCAAAATGAATTGGTCAGATTCATCTAGGTTTTCTACCACGATAAAGCTCATCCACAGGTTACGTTCCCCCAAATTGAGGGCTATTATCGGCGTCCTGCCCAGCACCCGAAGGGCCCCTTTGTTTGCAGCCGACAGCCGTATTCTCGAGTCTATCAAGTCACCTTTGTCAAAGCCCATCCTCTCCCAAGTTTCGATTGGTATGACGCTCAAGACTGCTTCCGTGTCAAGCAACCCACGCAACTGAGTCTTTTTGCCACTTATATCCAGCACGTGCCCTGTCACATCTGCCTCCGTCCCGATGTGCATTGCATCTTCTTCAAGCATGGCGCAGTGTCCAATCGATCTCACTTTCAATTCTTCTTTCCCTACGTAGATTTGTCCAATTAGGTCTTCGTCACATGTTATCATCGTCTTGGTATAGATGTTAATCCCATCTATATTTAGCATCACCTCGTGTGGACCATAAGCTTCAGTATATCTGCTATCAACACGTAGCGACTTGCTGCCCCCTCTCATGAGTAGTGCTCTCAAGGCTCTAGAAGTCGTTTGAGGGCTTATACAGCTCATGTAATCTGCGTACACATCAATGTGCATTATCGTCTGGTCGCTCGGTTCGCTCAAGTTTCTGGTTACCTCGTGGCCGCCCACTGTGATTATCGACATTATTCTAGCCCCAATTTTCGATATGCCGAATGGCTTTCCTGTCACCATTTTTACAGTGTTACAATTCCCCGTCTTTGTTGAGCCCGGTACAGCCTCTGGTGTTTGGTTCGATGCGGTTAATGCTTCGTTGAAATTCTGTCTTTCGATCTCCAGCTTTAGTCGTTGCTCTATTTCTTTCGCAGCCAGATCCTGTTTTACTTTGGCAATTGCTTCCGTCGCCGCTTTCTCATAGTTTATCTCTAGCGAGTTCCCAGCCGCGGACTCTATCGCACCATTAACATGTGTTACAGCTTTCACTGTTTTCGTCGGCAATTCCGTGCTTGGTGCTCCTAAGTTCCTAGATTCAAACTCGTTTTGTCTATTCCGCTGATTCTGCACTGCCGCTAATGCAAACTTATGTTTGGGGTGACTCTGGTCCTTGACCGCTTCCCAGAACAAGGGACAATCCATTCTGAAGTGCCCCTCCTGGTTACAGAAGAAGCATCTTGCGCCTATCTTGATGATTAAGCCACTATAGTACTCGTGTTCCTCCATCTGGCTCATGTCCTCCTCATCTGGTGCATATCCTAGACTCTTCATGCCTTGTTTGTATTTTGTGCAGTCAGCCACGTGGTGATCCGCCGACCCGCAGTTCGCGCATGATCTGCGCTTGTCCATGTCGTCTCTAGGCTTGTACCATGACGACCTCTGGGGTTGACTTCCCCCTTGCGTGTTCCTGTTTTCTGTATATGAGTATTTCTTGGGTTTCATCAGCATGTATTCCCTTGATTTCTGTCTCATTTCTTCTGGGGTTGGTGCGCTGTCTTTCGACAATGTGTAGTATGTTGCTAACATTGTCCTTAACTCGTCACTTTTTACCCCATCGATAAACTTCGAGGCAATGCTAAAGTTTCTTCTGTTTGTCGACTCCTCTGGGTCACTCCTTCTTCTCAAGCTCTCGAGATCATCTAGGAACCGATCTATTGACTCGTCGTCCCTCTGCCTTCTCTTTTCAAATCGCATCATCGCTTGGTGACCCTTCATGCCTGACCCGAATCGATTCAGCAATATCTCGAAGATCTTGTCCGCGGTATCGCGTTCTTCTTCTTTCTTTGCAACCACGCATTTCAATGCCGTGCCTTCCAGGTTACTGAGTATGGCTGTGCATGCTTGCCTTTCATCATTTAAGTTATCTTGTTCTAGATGTAATCTCATCACTTCCACCCACGTGTCAATGCATCCATCTGAGTCGTCTTTGAATTCTTTTGGCTTCTTGAAAGTTTTCCTTGATTTTCCGTCTCTCCTATCGCTCGAGTTAGTGTTCCTCGTGGCGAAGGCCTCTAGAGTCCTGTTCATCATCTCCCAAGTGCTTGCCCATGTCATGGCATCCGGACCTGCGTTGCTGCTAGCTGTTGAGTCCCCCGGACCACTGGTTGTGTTTGAATTCCCACTTTTCATGATTGTTTTATCAGCCGTTGGTGCTATGCTCACCGTATTCCGGGTTAAGGGCAACGGTGTCGATTGCCGTTTGCCCCTTTGTGGTTCCACAAAGTCAACTCTGGTGCCTTGCGTGCGATCCGCTGCCGGTCTTTCTTGTGAGGTAGAATTTCTCAAGATTGCATCCAATTTCGTCTGTATTGCACCTGACCTTTCGGCCTGATTCTTGCTCATTGTGTCCAGCCTCTTTTCCAGGCTACCTATTTGGCTGTTGACATCATCATATCGGTTTTCAACTGTTGCAAATCTTTTTTGATGTTCTCTTCTCGTTCTTTATTGGTGGCTTCTACCTTATCTGTCATCTCCTTGAGTCTCTCGTCTGTTGCCTTAGCCAGGTTAAAATAACTATCCAGATACTCGTGTTTGTTGTATCTTAATTCTTTTCTTATCACTTCTCTGTCCTCTTCGCTGTGCTTCAGATTTTTGTCGATCTGATTCAGTTTTGCCATCAAGTCACCTAGCTCAAGAGTAGCCTCTTCATGGTCAGCCGTTGGTCTTTCTTCGGCCGTTGCTTCTGCTTTAGTTTGTTCCTCTCTCGGATTGGCTTCTGTCGTCTTCGTGCTCACTGTCCCAAATGTTCGTGCTCTTTCAGCTTTTGGTTCCTCAGTCACGTTCTCTTTCGTTTTTATTCCGACCATCATCGCCAACCTTTCTGTAAAAGATGTCTTTTTTACTTGAGAGTCTTCTTTCACCGTTTCTTCGGTGTTGCCTATTGCGTCTTCCACATCGTCTATTGGTGAGAACTCTATGGGTTTCGGGTTTGGTTCTTCTGCATTGGGCATTGGAGTTGACTCCGTCGTCTTTTTCTCTAGTTCATCTACGCTCTGGTCTGGTGTCTCTAGGTCGATTTCGATTGTAGGCTCCACCTCTTTTTCCCTCGCATCTTCTCGCGTCTTGCTCTCGGTGCCACTCCTCGTGCTGACCATGCTAACTGAAAAGTTATTTCTTGTTTTGCCTGGGCCCCTTGATGTTGTTCCACGCAGCGACGAGTTATATTTCGTGTTTGATCCACTTGACCTTTTTTCAAGCACCGGTACCCTACTCCGTCTCATTATTTCTATTTACAATTGCTCTTATTTACAATATTATTTTATATACAATTCTATTCTAAGAATAAAAAAAATTTGTGGAAACAAATTCTTAAAAGAAAATATACAACGTGATAAAAACCTTGTTCCAGTTCTCTAAAATTCCAGTTGTAATTTTACTTCAATTTTTATACTGTCCTTAGACTTCCAGTTACCGTCCCTACTCTTCTTCGTACCGTCCCAGGCTTCCTTTTACTGTCCCAAGACTGTTCGGTAATGTCCCAGTACTCCGTCAGTGTCCCAAGACCCCTGACCTGAGAGTAGTGTCCCAAGGCTAGTGTCCCAAGGCTAGTGTCCCAAGACAACTGTCCCAAGGCTAGTGTCCCAAGGCTAGTGTCCCAGGACTACTGTCCCAAGGCTAGTGTCCCAAGGCTAGTGTCCCAAGACTACTGTCCCAAGGCTAGTGTCCCAAGACTACTGTCCCAAGGCTAGTGTCCCAAGACTACTGTCCCAAGGCTAGTGTCCCAAGGCTAGTGTCCCAAGACTACTGTCCCAAGGCTAGTGTCCCAAGGCTAGTGTCCCAAGACTACTGTCCCAAGGCTAGTGTCCCAAGGCTAGTGTCCCAAGACTACTGTCCCAAGGCTAGTGTCCAAAGGCTAGTGTCCCAAGACTACTGTCCCAAGGCTAGTGTCCCAAGACTACTGTCCCAAGACTACTATCCCAAGGCTAGTGTCCCAAGACTACTGTCCCAAGACCACTGTCCCAGGACCCTCGTCCCAAGACCCTATCCCAAGACCCTGTCCCAAGACCCTTGTCCCAAGACCACTGTCCCAAGACCCTTGTCCCAAGACCACTGTCCCAAGACCACTGTCCCAAGACCACTGTCCCAAGACCACTGTCCCAAGACCACTGTCCCAAGACCACTGTCCCAAGACCACTGTCCCAAGACCACTGTCCCAAGACCACTGTCCCAAGACCACTGTCCCAAGACCACTGTCCCAAGACCCTGTCCCAAGACCACTGTCCCAAGACCACTGTCCCAAGACCCTGTCCCAAGCCCACTGTCCCAAGACCACTGTCCCAAGACTGTATCAAGACTGTTCTGGTCCAACACTGTCCCAGGACTTCTTTGGCACTGTCCCAAGGCTGTTGACAAGTGTCTGAGCGGTGGGGCTTCTCTCTTCTTTGTTATGGGGACTTCTTGATTCACTGTACCTTGTACCACCACTCAAGCTCTAGTAAAATTTCCCCAAAAACCCTCTCTTAAAAGCCAAATGCTGACCTCCCTTTTTTCTTATTTCTTTTTAGTTACCTCTATTTCAATGTTCCAAGCAACTTGAGACCAAAAACTGTGCGCAGGTATCTTGTGATCACCTGTTTGTATACAAACTAAACACAAATCCACCCCAAAATGCAACAAAAAATCCAATCCAGAAAAAGTAATAAAAACGGAAAGATGAGCCCACCTAAAATTCAAAGGTGACAAATGTCTACCTTCTATCGAAAAAATGTCTGGTACCTAATTGCCACGCGTTTCCTTCCCCCCTGCTAGCGATCTTATGGGGTATCACAAAAACTGTCTATGTCCGTTTCCCCCTACCGATGCGACCAGGGTACCTACCTTAACCTAATTCCAATTTTGGATATCCGTTTCCTATGACCAACGCGTGTAAATGACTAATGTAACTAAATCAACGATGTCGACCAATTAGTTACTCTAATTTCTCCCCTTTTTACAATTTACAACCGCCAACCTCTAACTTAACCAGCCCCCCTTCTAACCTCCCCCCTTTTTAGCCCCCCTTCTTAAACCTAAAATCACCTTAAGCGCCGGGTGCTAAACCTCTCAAGAGAAAACCGTACACCTGTCTCCAGGCCTGCTCAAGTAAAAACGTTTCTCAAAACCGGGGGATATCGCTTATCCAATTTTACACTTATTTCCTATAATGTAGTATGAGTTTTAACGATACCCGTTCTGCCCAACTTGAGAACTCGAGAACTGCCAAATCCCTCTTGGCTACTTTCCCACTCGACTGGTCACCTCTTCCAGTCCAGTCTCCTATTGGTTCAGCTCAAGTGCTCCTGAACCACTTTCCCACTCGGCTGGTCACCTCTTCCAGTCAAGTCTCCTATTGGTTCAGCTCAAGTGCTCCTGAACCACTTTCCCACTCGGCTGGTCACCTCTTCCAGTCAAGTCTCCTTGTTGTCCAGCTAAGTTCCAAGCTATCTAAAAACCCTTGACAACGCCCCACACTCGGGCACTTTATTGAGGTTACTGGGTTAAATTGCTAGGTTGATCGAAACGATCGAACTTGTAAAACAGTATGGGTATACTATTTAATTAATATAAAGGTTTGATCCAACTAATCTGGTGTCAAAGTCACTGTCTTTTTTCGTTTTATGGTTTTTGTTTCGCTTTTTGTCTTTTTGCTCGTATTTTTGTCCCCCTAGTTGCCCCCTTTTACTCGGTTAGCTAAGCCTCGTTCGGAGAGCGTACCAGGAAGTTTTCTTGATTTTTCTTAAAAAGCTATCACGGTACAACCGGAAGGTTTGCACGTTCCTGTCGAACCGTACCGCCGGTACTCTAGAATAGGCATTCAGCCCGAAGCTGTCTCAAGTGGGTTCGACTCCGTAGTCTTGATGTCGTAAACACCCAGGAGCGCCATAAAAACACTATGTAACATTCGTCTACTGCAGTCACACATGAGGCTTAAGAAAAATAGGCCCTATAACCATTGGCTCAAGAGTCAGGGACACTATCTCTTGTGTTTTTGTAACTCAAATCAGTCGGAGCCAATTCGGTTCGCTTGTGACATGAGACTACGACCCGTTACAGCTTAAAGGCTACTACTAAAATATACCCCCACTCTAGAATTAGAAACGTCCCCATACTTAGGTCTCTAGATACCCAAAATACATGAACGCCGTTAAAAACCGGGTTGGAACAATCCGTTAAGTTACTTTTTATCAGACAGTGGAACTTTGATCCATTTCAGATGGATCAACCTAAAACTCGCCTTACCTCAACATAACAATTATAAAACACACTCTAGAAATTTAAATTAGTACTCACCTTGTAGCACGCTCAAGAACCAGGAAGTAAATAAGTCGGTGAGCAACTCAAGAATCAATAAAGTAACTAAAATGAGTTTAATGTTAGTCAGTTTTAATAACAAGAACAAGTTTTCACTCTAGACTGTAAGTTCTCGTGAACCATTGGGACACTCTAGCTGTCCACCTTTCCACCGAAGGTTCACTCTAGTCCAGTTTAGAAAAATACTCCAATCACAACAATCCAGTTCGTAGGAATGCGCTCGTCTCTGTTTTAGATGGGACAGCTCTACTCTCGATTATTATTGCTACTGAAATTGCGAATAGCAATTTCCCACTGATTTTTCTAGCAACTTTCCCGCGATTGTCACTCGATCGTTCTGACTTCTCTTTTCTGATTTTCAGTTATCGCGAGAAAATCGTGCATGACAGGTTCCATTCGAAATTTTGAAAAACTAAATTTCACTCCAAAATTAAGTGCTTTTTGCTTCTCTCAAGGTCAAACTTCCAAATATGACCGAATGGCACAGATGGATTAACTTAAAACTCTCCTTACCTCAACATAACAATGATAAAACACACTCAAGAAAACTAAATTGGGTACTCACATACCAGCACACTCAAGAATTGGAGTAACTAAATTAATCAGCAACTCTAGCATTAAAGGGGATTAAGTTTTAACTCAAGAAGTTTGTAATTAACGAACTCCAACAAAGTAGATGAGTTTTGACTTGAGAAATATGTTTTGGGATTGGACCATTGGGACACCCCAGCTGTCCACCTTTCCACTGAGGGTTCACTCTGGTTCAGCTCGAATCGATATACTCTTCTTTTGTAATCACTCTTTCTCCTATTTCAGGATAGGACGGCTCTACGCGCGTTTGTTTTGTATCTGGAAATTGCGAATAGCAATTTCCCGCTGCTTTTTCAAGTACTTTCCCGCGATTGTAAACCGGTTGTTCTGATCTTCTATTTATTTTTCAGTTTTCGCGAGAAAGTTGAGCATGACAGGCTCAATTCGAATTTTTGAAAAATTAAATTTCCTCCCAAAATTACGTAGTTCGTTTTCCGCAAGGTCAAACTTCCAAATATGACGGACTGGCACACTTGTTTGGAGCTTGGATTTAATTTGATTACAATAAAACTTCATGGAATCAGAAGTTCGTGTGACAGAGCGAATATCTGCGATTAACTGGATGGTATTAATAGATTATGTAGAAGTATTCAGACAACTGCGGATTCAGACTCATAAGCATGCAGACAAATACTGTTTTGACCAATCAGAATCGAGTCCAGGAAGAAATGAATAATTCATTATAATTTGGATCGTAAGTTTGCTTTCTCATCACAATTCTGATTGGTTAATTTGGCATTTGTCTGCATACTGACGAGTAAGAATACGCGGTTGTCTACAATCAGACCGCGCTCCTCTTGCAAGGTTAACAAAAGACTTTTTTCACGCTTAAGCTATATCGTGTAATGCAGTGTTTAAGAGTTTTGTTTCGATTATCCAGTTTGATTTCAGTGTTTGTTTCACCGAGTTTAAAATAAGGAACAAAATAGGGAATGCTACCAGGGTTCCCTCAGGGGCTGCAAATTTGGCCTCCAGTTATGAATGCCCAAATCCTATAAGTGTACGAGATACGACGATTTTTTTGATTTTTTATAAAAATTTTCTGTAAGCTCTAATTAGAATTTTTTTTTACAAAACTTGAATTTTCCAACCCTGTAGCTGGATGCTGTCAGAGTTTATGCAACGATTGCGAATTGTGCCTCCGAACACGACTACTCGAATCGTTGTAGTTTTCGAGATATGACGTGTTTTATGATTTCTTTTGAGGTTTTCAGAAAATTTAGATTTTAAAAATTTTAAAGAAATGAATTTCTCAACCCCTGTAGTTGGGTTCTGTGAGGGTACTCTCAGTTGTTGCAAATTGAAAATCTTGCATCCAAATGCAACTGCTGAAATGCTCTCAGTTGCCGAGAGGTGATGTTTGTTATGACTTTTTTTTTAAAGAATTTAGACATAAATATCTCATATATTAAATTACAAGCTCTATAATGAGGCTTTGTCAGAATATTTCCAGGAGTTGTGAATTATGCCTCCAAATACGACTGCTTAACTTCTGGTAGTTTTCGAGTATTGAGGTTTTTTGTGATTTTTCAAAAAAGTTTCAGAAAACTTCAATTTTATTTTTTCTCAAATTTAAAATTTCTAACATGTAATTGGGGGATGTCTGAGTGTTCTCAGCGGTTGCTAATCTTGCCGCCAAGTATAACGAATCAACTCCTGGTAGTTTTCAAGATATGACGTGTTTATGATTTCTTTTTAGTTTTTCAGAAAACTTAGATTTTAAAAAATTCAAAAGAATTGAGTTTCTCAACCATGTAGTTGGGTACTGTGAGGGTACTCTCAGGTGTTCCAAATTGAAAATCTTGCATCCAAATGTGCCTGCTCAAATGCTTTTAATTTCCGAAAAGTGACGTTTGTTATAACTTTTTTAAAACTTAATTTTAAAATTTTTATTTAATTTAGATTTTAAAGTTTTCACAAAGCTTAAGTTCCAATCTCTATAGTGAGGCTCTGTCAAGGCATTCCCAGGAGTTGCGAATGATGCCTTATACAATGACTGCTCAAATCCCTGTAGTTTTCGAGATATGACGGTTTAAATGATTTTTCAAAAAAAAATTCAGAAAACTTAAATTTGATTTAAAACTTGAATGAAAATCTTTTCAAAATGTGAAATTACCAACCCTGTAATTGGGTTCTGTCAGAGTAAACTCAATGGATGCAGATCTCTTTTCCAATATATCCGGTTTCTGAGTTGTTAAAAATTCGAAGCACCGGAGGTGCGTTACTAGCTATTTTTTTTCGTGAATTTCGTGATATCTTCCAGATGTGCTAAATTGATGCCAATAAATGACTTCAAAAACAGATCTCTATACTGTTCCAGAAAGGAGAATTAAAAGTCCGATGGATATGAGCAGATGGCTTGCCAGTACAGCTTATCTTGAATATATCAATTTTATCACCTCCTTAAGTGGAGCTACTTACGGAAAAAATAATTCAGCTGGAGAAAGTGGAAACCAACTTGTGGAAACTCTATGTGATAATTTAGAGCGCCTATCAGTCTTATGCGATGAAATAGAACCCATCCGTAAGTACAATTATTAAGGTTTTTCCTGGTTATTCCTGCCTGTTTTCGTTCTGATATTTTGCTGATCTCTCCAATAGCTTAACCCCAATTTCTGTGAAGGTGGTGGTCAGCCGTTAGTAGTAAGCGGAGAATATAATCCTGTTGTGTCAGAATTATAAGTTAAAGAAAATTTAACAATTTAAATCATTTGCGGTAATCATCCATTACATATACCATTTGATTTCTCATAGTTAAACATGGATTGGTCAAGGGTTTCTCAAGGTTTTTTTAACAGCATGGCAGCGCCAGTTTTGAAAAATAAATATGGAGAAAAAAATTGAAATAGAAAGCAGAAGTTTTTCTTCCAATTTCTCTTTTTGCGAAATAAGACCTCGTTCAATTAGGTTGAGCAGCGTTTCGTCTCTTTTTTTTTCGATTTTGTACTGATGCAAATAAAGGAACCCAGGGATTGTATTTCCATACTCAGACTTGAATGGTATGTTGTCGTGAAGACAACGTCTGGTCTTCTAAAAGATTTGGTAGCAAGTGACCGATTTGGAGATTTAAAAAAACAAGATCTTGCCTTGGCTTTGTTTTGTTTGTGACCGGTTCATACTATGTGGGTGCGCTAAAAGTTCCGGTTGGAATTTTGATTTGACGGTTTGATAATGCGCTTGATGTGAAAAAAGCTACAAGAGCATATGGAAACAAGGCTACCTGGTTACTGTGCAAATAGCACAGGATATTCCGACCATAGAGTTTAAAATACCCATTGAGAAAAATATGTTTTCAAACTAGTGTCATTTTTTTTTCTGCGTGGTGCGATGAAAGGATCTGAACGAAAAACTTTCAAAACTGTGTTTTTCGACACTAAAACTGTGTTTTTCGACACTTGGACAGTTTTTCAAATGTCTTTCAAATCATGACTGAAAGAGATTCATTAAGATATATCACTCGACAATTTCCGATGATTCTTTGTGGTACCTGATATTGCATGAAAAAAACTAAAGCACACCCGAATACAAAGTTAATCACCAGTTTCAATAGTCGGAACAAATACCAGGTATTCGAGACAATGAAGAGAACAGCGTCTGAGTCATTAGTAGAGTGCGTATTAACTTTTGGAAGAGCATGTATTGAAGGAACGGCCCTTGGATCGACACTACCCTATCCACTTAAAGAGTAAATTAATTGAAAATGCTATGTCGTCACAGGGACGCCAAATTGACCAGCCACCAGAGTTGCAAAAAAACACGTTTCGAAAAAAAAAATTGTTTTGAACGTTTAAAACGGTTTAAACATGTTTGGATAAAAAACAATGCATTTCTATGCAGTCTGCGAACCGTACTTTTCCAAGTTGAGTGCTCTTTTCATTTCATTTTTAGTCGGATCGACTCCGAAAAAGTCGGATACAAAAACAACGGCAAACCAAGAATCCAGAATAGAATAATTTTACCGTTTCTCGGCACTTTCGAGCCATTCGCGTCGTTCGATACCTCGTTCACGAAATCCATCGAGAAGATTTTTTTACGAAAACAGTTCAGTTAGTCAAGTGAAAATCTGCCAATCAGGGGAAGTTGTTTCAAACACTGAATTATCCTGTGTTTTAAACACTGTGTTAAACGTGTTTTAAACAAGAGATGTTTTGAACATTGCAACGCTGCCAACGAAACCACATGCTGGAAGGGCAGTGTTAGTTGGTCTACAATTCAACGTTGACAATGCGCAGTTCTGCCCCCACGACCACCATGGAAAAAAATAGAGCGAGTTGACAATGACACCTACCTCGGAAGTAAGGTTCAGTTGTATGGAGTGAAAATATACAGGGCGTGTGTGAGATGCGTGCGTGAGACCGAGTGCATGTTTGCCTGAACTGACCCAGCGGTTCTTTACCTCGACTGCAACCCGCTCGAAAACGTCACTGAGTTCGTCTACCTCGGAAGTCGGATATCGTCCAACGGCAACATATACAGGTACAAAACAGGATCGCAAGCGCCACTGCCAACAGCTCTAGATTAGCAAAATTCTGGAAGAACAAGCGAACGACGAGAATCACGAAGAACAAAGTATACAACGCATGCGTAAAGAGCGCTCTGCTATATGCTGCGGAAACATGGACTGTCAAAAAATCTGACCTCGGAAGACTTGATTCATGGGAAACAAGATGTGTAAGACGCTACCTCAGAGCACGACCTGATCAAGACACCACCACCATCCGAGCAGCAGGGAACCTTGGGACATCCTTGGACTCTCACCTGCTAAAGATGCGACTAAGATGGTGTAGTCATGTACTTTGAATGGAAGTAGAACGAGTAACTCGAGAAGCATCAATGTTTGAAAAAGCTCAGTCATGGAAGCGCGCACCGGGTGGCCTCAGAAAAAACATGGAGACTGAACGTCGCGGAAGACGTTGAACCGATCCTCAGGCCTGTGAGAATGAGGCACGATGTTTGGAAGAAGTCGTGGAAAGATATATGCTAGGAAGTCGCCCAGGACAGGCTGAGATAGAGAGCGGTGGTCCGAGACGCTGCAATCAGTGGCTAGTTGATGGGCAGCCATGCCTTTGCTAACGAACGAACGAATGTCGATGAAGATATTTCAAATTTTGTAGATGTTCAGACCAACTCGTCTGAACCCTGACAAAAGATTGGCACAAGTAAGCCGAAACTACTCCGCCTGTCGAACTGAACAAGATCCGACTGCCGGTCCAAAGCCCCGATAAAGGAGAGTGTCGACCTCCGTAAAACCTAGCCAAGAAACCACAAATGCAAAGTCTCACAAACCACAATCCACCTACAGCTACGCCCCCGCGTGAACTGGGGCCTCCACGAGTGCCGTCATTGAGGAAAACAGCAAAATTGGCACAAAAGCACTAAACCATTCCGAAAAAGTTCTACATATCTGCTCGTGGAACACCGTTACCCTCCTCCATCCAGAAGCACGTGACCTCCTGGACAAGTCACTATCGAATCACCGGATAGACGTGGCATACCTACAGGAAACAAGAATCCAATGAGAATCCAAAGTAGAAACCGAAGGGTACCAGATACTCACAAGCGGATATCAAGAGAACAAGGGTATCCATGGAGTAAGAATTGCAATATCGAAAAGGATAAACAGTTCTGTACAGTTATGGAAAGCTGTGAGTTCAAGAGTCTGCATGCTCAGACAAAAAGGTAAGCCCACAGTTGTCACCATAATATCATGCTACGCTCCGACAGAAGAGGCCGACTCAGCGACGAAAGACGACTTCTACCAAAGTCTCCAAGCCACAGTCGACGACACTCCATGAACGCAAAGCTCGGTCAAGCGCATATAGCCGAAAGCACCTACATTGGAAGGGCGGTCGCTTGGCCCCGTTCTCGGCATCAAACGACCTATGCATAGCAATTACCATGTTCAGGAAAAAGATTCACGAACTTCATGGTACTCTAGAGACAGGAAATCAAGAAATCAAATCGACTTCCTATTGATTAGATGAAGATGGCGCACATCGATAAGTGACGCCCGCGTGAGAAAAGACGGGCTTCTCCTCGACAGTGACCACCGAATGCTTGTGTGCGCCCTCAAGTCGAAGCTAACAGTCTACAAGAAGACACAGTGCGCCCTCAAGTCGAAGCTAACAGTCTACAAGAAGACACAGGACCGCGGAAGGTGTACAACGCGACGCCACAGTAAACCAGAAATGGGAGCGAATCAATAAAGCTCTAGTAAACACGGCTGCCAAGACGCTAGGAACAACCAAATACAAGCAAAACACAGGAGACGGTGAACGCAATCCAGACACGAGATAAACTTAAGAACAAGAGAGCAAACCAGAAAAAAGTCACAGACCAAAGAAAGCGCGTAAAGCTACTAATACGAAGGGACAAGAGCAAATACCTGGTTGAAAAGACAGCCGAGATTGAATTAGCAAATGAGAAAGGACACACCCGAGAAATGTACAGACTAATCAACACGCTAGCCGAAACTACATGGTTGCTTGCCACTTGCTACATAATTCAACCAATTAATCAATATATCAGCCCCGGTAATTTCACCAATTTTATCAGAATTCAACTATCTTATTTTCAAGCAGGCAAGATTCCGATTGAAGTTTTGCCTCTGCACAAAGATAGTTCAAAGCACGATTAAAGAACTTTCGTCTAATAGCAATACAAAAGGTTTTGAGTAAAATTTATGAAGGAGTTATGTACAATAGAGCATTTGAATATTTCGAGAAATTCAATTTATTTATTCTCATCAGTTCAGATTCTGAATAAAGCTTAGTACAGTTGTTGCCTTAGTGGAGAAAACTGAAAGGTTACGACATGAAAAAAGTGGCAAAAACAGTTTTTCTCTTGGATCCAAAAATAGTTGGATACTATTGATCATTACTTGTTGATTAAAATAAATGTAAAATTTATGGGAATCAGAAGCTAAATCTCAGATTGGTTTAGTAAATAACTAATCAATCGGCAACAGCCAGTATAAGTATTTGGAACAAGTTCTTCCTGGCAACACAACCTTTTCGGTGTGACAGAGGGCTCGATTTTAGGTCCTCTGTTATTCCTTATCTATATAACTGATCTTCCTAGTTCGTGTAGGAAAAAAGGGGTGTTTTTTTTGCTGGCGAAACAATTTCACGTTTAGATGCACACCTTCAGAAGTTCTAAATGATTTAAATAACGTACGTGTTTGGTTAATTACTAACAAAGTTGCCTTGATTTTAGACAAAACAGTGTAATTGAAAGTAGGGTTAAATGCTACCAATTTAAACCAATCATTTTCTATCAACCATGAAGCCGTTGAAGTTACTTTTTTTAACAAGTGCTTAGAGATGGAAGAGACATCAGCTCCAACACAAATTCAACATATTTGGAAAAAACTAGCAACTCATTCGAGCTGTTTGTAAACTACGCCATTTTGTTCACAGAGATCAGCTCATCTGCTTTAATAAGTCCAATAGTAAACCATAGCTTCAATACATACATCGTACATGGCTTGTGTAATTTTCTTTATCCCAGATCTATTTTCTTACAAAAATATATCAAGCTCCTTCATTTTCCGAAACGCCGCAACAAATCTCAAACTTTTTGTAAAACACCAAATTTTGTCAGTCTATGAGCTTCAAATTTTCAAACTAATTCGAAAATAAAAATTAGATGGCCTTGAAGCTGTTTGAACTTCCAGAACAATTTATGATTGACCCTTTTTTCATAAAACTAACTAATCTGGTGTCGATAAATGAATTATCTATGTGAATTTTTCATTTTTGAAAACAACTGTAGAAATTCAGTACGGAGATCAATTAAAGCGCTGCTTTTCCAATCCCTTTTGAAGACAAAGCTGGAAAAATGCTCCATAATTTCGAGAATTTTCTATACCTAGCTGTATAATACACTCCAAGTAACTGGGTTCTTACCACCAGACTCGTCGTGTTTTGCTTTGAGTAAACTACATTTTATAACACATGAATTTGAAGTCTTATACATTTATATCATTCAGAGTTAAATAATTATATTTTCTTAAAAGCACCCTTGGCGACTGGTGAAAGATGCGACTCGGAACTCAAGGACCATTGGTTCGATTCCCAGGGCTAGCCGGGAAATTCGAAACGGGTAAGAAGGGCTCATGAGCTTACTCGGTTAAATCCAACAGCAATTATAAAAAGGGCATAAGGGAAGGAAGGTAAATAGGGAGAACAGGAGAAGGTAAAAAGGAAGTGTAAAATAAAATTTAAGTGTTCATTAAACCTGTTCGGAATGTTTTACCCAAGTACGAAGTTTTTTAAAAGTCCGTTGCAGCGGTAAAGCGCCGGATTTTATCGCTGGATCCATAAGTTAGTACCCTGCTGGGAACTTTTGTTTTAAGGTTTTATGTTTTCTGTTTCGTTTAAAATTTATATTAATTCTGTGATTGTGTGTTAGTAGTCAGGGTAGGCTTGAAGCAGATAAGCTGATCTCGTTACCTATCCTTTCAAAGTTAGGTGCAGCAATTGTTCCGACCATTGAAAAAAGTTTTTTCATACAAAATCAGCTACCACAAAGTTGTCTGTTTACTAGCGTTCATTGGCTCTTTTCCAACTGCATCTTGGCTAAATTTATTAGTGAATGAATTTGTCTCTTATATATAACGTAACTGAAATAGTTACACTAGCGTCAGCGTAGTGTAGTGTTACGAACCTTCTTTTTTTCTAACCTAACTCGCAAAAAAAAGTGTTCATTGAACGAGTTCGGTTATTTGAAAATTTCACTGTAACATTGGAAATTGCAGAGCATATATCCTCTGCTTTATTTGTGTCTGTGTTTGGCTTCCGTGGCTGAGTGGTCAGAGTGTGAGACTCTGAATCTGTATGTCGCTGTTTCGAATCTCAGGCGTTGCCGAATTCTTTGCTACTTCGAGGCTTATTTCTACTTTTGTTATTACACTTCATAAACCTGCTTTTTTGTCCTGTTCGAAAATTACTGTTTGAAAATAAGTCCTCTGATTTTTATTTATTGTTTGGTTTTCAGAGCAGCCGCAAAGATTTGGAAATGCAGCATACCGATCGTGGTTTGAAAAAATGTCGAGTGAAGCCGATAAATTATGCCAAAACCTTCTTCCAGACGAATTGAAAATGGCATCTGTCGAACTTGTCAGCTACTGGTGTGATTCATTTGGAAACAAATCTAGAATTGACTACGGAACTGGACATGAAATGAACTTCTTGATTTTTCTCTTGTGTTTGAATAAACTTCTTTTAAAGTCGGATGAAGAGCATGCTGAAGTGAATAGGAGTTTTGTGACTCGTGTGTTTGCGAAGTACATGGACGTTGTGAGGAAAGTGCAGCTGAGATACTGCATGGAACCAGCAGGTACGGGTAAGGCGCTAGGTAAATAAGGCGACAGAATATTCAGATGACATGAATTAAGAACACAAATACATTGGCTGCAATCTGATTGGCTACATCTTTCTTAAAAACCATGCGCGCAATTTTTTATTGTGAAATTATTTTTTCGATTCATTTCACTTGCGAGAGGAAGTGTATTTGTAATCGGGAACTAACTTTTTTCCCGTAAACGACTTGTTTTACAAAATACTGATGCTGCTGCTGTTACTTTCAACTGCTGCAGTTGCTGCTGCGCTGACTTTCTCAGTTTCTTGGCATTTCAAATACAATTACCTTGTACTTCATTGTAGGATCTGTTTAATTTTTTCAATTAAAATCATTGAAAAAATAAGATTTTTGGGATTCGTAGCCTTCGTCCAAATTTCTGTCGACTCAATTCCTATTTTTTTTTCAAAGACTATTTTTATGACTTGATGAGCTTTTTAGCAGCCTAATTTACAAAGAATGTTTTTTTTTAAATTTGAAATGTTCAATTTCATTAAAGTTGTTTTGTTAATTGTAAAATTCTGTTGTTGAAAAATTTTATTCATTTTTTTTTGCTTTTTCCATTTTATTTTGTTTATATTATATCGACGGAGTCATCTTATATGGCACCGTTTTGAAGGTCAAAAATTCTTACTCTTTTGTGGAATTCAGAGCAAAAGTGCAAAGGTCACGAAAGGTTTGGAAAGTGGATTTTGATGCTCAGGTTCACCAGTGCAATTAAGTTTACTTATTGGCCCCGTTTTCGCAAAATCAAAACAGTCAATTTTTAATTGTTCATGAAATTTTAAAGAATTTTTTGAAATTCGGAACAAGTTTTTTTTTGTTTCCTTGTGTTCATTACTCTTTTCCAACTGTCATAAGGCGATGTTTTTATTACCCTTGCGGTAAGCAAGGATATTGCAACCGGGTACTAGACTTTTTTCTCGTAAACATTTTTGTCCACAGAATTCGCACGTGTCTTAATGGACAGATGTACAGATGCAATATAGCATGTGCATGTCAGGTATGGGCCTTGTGCCTGTTATGAGTTTCTCTAATAGTTTTTTTGTGCCAAAAATGTCGGTGTTTTTTGGCACTTAGTGTCCGCGAGGTAATTTCCTCGGATCATTTTCCGAATGATTTTTTTTAATAACTTTTTGTTGGTTTTTATAAAATTGGTTGAAATCTTACAAAGCGTTTTCGAAAAATCTAGATCAGAACTAAAATATGTACGAATTGTTTTTGAAATTTACAAAAAAAAATTTTTTCGATTTCAATTTGCACGAAAAGTTTGGTTTTAATTTTTTATGCTTTTGTTTGTTCAATCGGCTGTTTTTATCATATTGTTTCTCGTGTAGGTAATTGAGTTTAGGTGTTATTTGCATTTTTTTGTTTATTTTTCGGTTCAGTTTTTCTACCACATTTGAAAATGTGTTTTCAATTATTTTTAGCCTATATTGTTTTTGAAAAGTAGCTGTTCCAATTGAAAAACGAGAACCTAGCAAGTCTGAATTACCAGTAAATCAGGACTAATTAAGCTCAAATTTTTTGATACTATAATTTAAAATTGCTAGTCCACTTCATCGTTTTGCCTGCAAAGTCAGTTTGGGTTGCTGTTTGCTAATTTTTTGTTTCTCCAGTTTTGCGTAGTTTGATCGTGTTAGCAATGATGAAAACGGGAGCCAAGCAAGCTTGAAGTGCTATCAAATCAGAAATTTTAAATTTCAATATTTTTGATATATATATTTTTTCAGAATTGCTGGACGAATTTATCAGTTTTTCTTTGATTATTTGGATGCATTGCAGGCAGGTTTAAAAACTAAGTCTGAGGTAGGCTGATTTTGTTGCTTGTGTAATTTTCGAAAATGTTTTTGCAACAATTTTGTAATCTGATTTTTGATAACTTTTTTCATGACTTGCAATTTTTGCATCGCAAGTGGTGCGAAGCTCTGCTTCGCCTCTGTTTTTAGGAGTTATATGCAGCAAATAGGTTTTTTTTTGTCCTATTTATGTCTGCTTAGTTGCCTCTTTTTGCGTCAATTGTAAGGCGAAATTTTTTTTCATGGTACTAAACTTTAATTTGTAAAAATGGATACTTACGAGGCCAAACTATATATTTATACACGCACAGAATCCTGTTGACTTTCCATTCAAAATTCGACTGTCTAACGCGTTATTTAATCCACAAGAAATTTAATCCACAAAGCTGGCGTAAACTTTGTCGGCGAAAAATTTTCTCGTGGAGTCCACAACGAGTAAAAAGATACTTGCTGGCGTAAACTTTGTCGGTGCAAAACTTTCTCGTGGAGTCCACAACGAGCAAAAAGATCAAAGCAATCAGCGAGTTGATCAAAGCCTGGAGTTAGCATTTGGAGCTGAGCTATGTTTTTGTCATTTGTCTCGAATTCAACATCAGCAAAAATACCGAAGAAAATACAGCTTTATTGCGGTTTCCACTACAATGCCCTTCCCGAACTTATACGCCAAAGGGTACAGTTTGGACTCGTAATGATTTACGTGCATTTACCCTGATATTGGCGTTCTGTATTTTTTATGTCCTTGCCGTTGCCATTTGTCGTCGTGTTATGGTTTTTCAAAATGATATTCTTCAAGGCAAGTCTTACTGAAATTTTTGAGAGGGCTTATTTTTTTGGATTTCAACTTAGTCAATTGTTTGTCATTTTGATTAAGGTTGCTATGCTATGTTTGTGATGAGATTATGTTCGCATTAAGTTCAATTTGCAAATGTAATGTAAAATGGTCTTCAAATTTAAAATGGCACGGAAACACGTGATTGAGTTACAAAAGTGGTCTTTTTGTTGTGTTTATAAACGTTTTTGTTTATTGACACGTTTATCACTGCGTGTTGGATATGTTATGCATTATGTAATTGTTTTCTGTTCCAAAGTAATTTTTTTTGTCTTTGCAGCTGTCGCCTGATTTGCGAGATCTATTAAGAGTCGAAGAACGTAGTTCAGAATTTTTTAAACGTGCTGATGTTTTTTTTTGTTTATTTTGCAAGCAGAAATTTACTTTTTCGTGGTTTGACTTATGATATCTTTCTAAGTTGATTTCCTTTGTTAAAAGTATGGCAAAATCCACTATCGAACGGCAAAACGTCATGAAAAACGTAATCGACTTTAAAGTTCGAAAAGTTAACTTTTTTATTCAGTTTTTTTTCAAATTGGGTTAATTTAATCAAAAAATGTCAATCATGAATTTTTTACGCTTGCGTTTATCTAGAAATTCAAATAGTCCTAAGCGTCTCTGTTTTTTTTTCTTCCAAAATTGAGATTTTTGTTTGAAATTGGATTATTAACTAAAAGACCGCAACCAGGAACGGTTTTAGGGGGAGGAAGACTCCCCCTCTCAGGGCTTTGACCTCCTCACCAACGAAAAGGTCATCACTTATAGTGTTCTCAGAGCGCTCGGAAAATCAATTTGATCGACCTAAAAAGCTACAACTTGGCATGCGCAGAAGTTTTTCTAGGGGCCGGTTTTTTGAAGAAAAAAATTGCGTTTATTCGGCGCACGTTCCCCCCTCAAATTTTGTTATATTGGCGCGAAAGGCGCCTTTAGAAAATTTTTGTTGTTGGTTTGCCGGAAAAAGATACGTAAAATTATACCAAAGGGTGACCCTTTGGAAAAACTTGGTAACCCCAGAACTGAGGGGAGGGGCAGTCGTCCATCCCCCCCCCCCGCCCTCGGCATGCTAGTGAATCTGACAAAAAAGAGGCTTAATCCGTTGCAAAACGAAAACTTTGGCGACTCAAAGCTTCAAATGAAGCATGTGTAAATTAATTTGACCTATAATGCCTTCAAAACCACTGTTCGCGGTAAAAACATGGAAGTATTGATTTATAATCATGAAATTATTTTCAGGCGTTGTTCAGGTACGATAGAAAACGTGCGTTTTGATTCGAAAAAGATTTTGAATTTGATTGTTAATTTGAATTTTAAGGTTCTCACGGCGTATACAGTTTGGACGATTATCAGTTTCTGCCATTTTATTTCGGCAGTAGTCAATTGGCTGGGTCTGCATTGGAACCAAAAGACATACCAGACATGGACGCAATGACAACTAACAAGGACAATTATCTTCTCTGTGCGGCTATTGACCATATCAATAAGGTAATTTTTTTAATGGAAATGGAAGATAGTTATTCCAATAGCAAAAGAATCGATGGCACCGAATTTTTAACCAATAAAAAAAATCTAAACCAATCAAAATTTTGAAAAAGCTCTGGCTGAATTTTGATTGGAAAATATAACTTTGTCATTCTAGCCTTCTGTAATGCGGTATCAAGTGGTTCTATTTTTCTTAAAATGATAACTCGTTACAAATTGAATTGGTTTCATTCGCCTCAATATAGCCGAGTATTCTAGGCTTAGTTGTTTTTTTTATAGTTGTTTTTAATTTGATCTAGTTTAGGTAAAAACTGGCCCCTTCTCAGAGCATTCGAATCAGCTGTGGAATATTTCTGCTGTGCCTCATTGGAAAAAAGTGAATGAAGGCCTACTGAAGATGTACAAAGCTGAGGTGTTGTCCAAATTCCCTATTGTGCAACATCTGTTGTTTGGAACTTTGTTCAAATTTGAACCGTTTACTTAGTTATTGAATTGTACGCAACTTAATTCAATTTTCGTTTGCAAAATTGAACGCTTCAAGTTATGAATGGCGATCAGTAGAATTGATCGAATTCTGTTTGTTTTATCTGATAAAATTTTGGAGCTCGGAGAAATTTTCTTTCAGATGTAATGACCTTAGACATACTCCCAGCTTTTGTTGGGTCTTTAATACTAGCAGTTTACCTGACGAGGTTCTTTTTCTTGAAGCTGAAGGCAAAAACGCCTCTTTTTTTGGGCAGTGAATTAGATAGACGAAAAAAGCCAACTCTGGTAGTGCTTGGATCTGGTGGACACACGACTGAGATGCTGAGACTGTTGGATCACATGCAGAAAGAGATATACAATCCTAGATACTATTTCCTGGCCAACACAGACCACATGTCTATTAAAAAACTGAAGCTGAGATCGGTTAGAGAGTTTTTTTTGCACACAAATTGTTTCGGTTGCAAAGAAGTCAACCTGTTTGAGCTGTCATGTTCAATCCAAGATTGCTTGAAAAAAATGGGCTATCTATCCGAAGTTACTAAAAACTTTTTCTTGAGCGAAAATTGTTTGGAAATAGATCGAAATATTTACGTTTGCGACTAGCAAGCGTTGTCAAATCTGAAATGAAGACTTTTTTCAAGTTAACAATGTGTTCAACAAAATCACTTGAATCATTTGATAGCTTGACATACAATATTTTCAAATTCTTTTGCTGGGACCGCATAGGGTGTAGCTTCAAATCCGATGAGGGTCTGTTTTTTTTTACTGAAAGCTTTCCGCTTCAAAAAATTGTCGACCTATTGTCTGTCTCTTTATGTTTTGTCTGTCTGTATATTAGTTTCTGTAATTTATAAATCTACTAACTCCTGACTTTATGTAATACTTAGTTTAATTTCTTTTTTGTTTTATTCGGCGTGTATGGTTTCAGCTCATTGACCGAATTTAGCGTGGTTTGAAAAGAAAAGAGGTCTTTCGTGTTTCCGGGTTGTGGTGGTAAACTTTTAGAAAATCAGTATTTTATACCTCAAAGTTTTCATGTCAACTTATTTTTTCCGTCTCAATGGAACCTGCGTTTACCCAATTTTCGTCGGATCAGTTACCGCTCGATGAAATTCTCTAAATAGTTATTAAACCCGACGACTGTGTTGCTGAACTTGTTTTTCCTCAAATGAATCGTCATTTGAGACAAGCATTTGGAGTTTTTGTATTTGTGGCTTAACGACATTTTTCGAAAACATTTGCTAGCTGGCAGTGCTAATCTTGCAATGAAAATGTGAAAAACGAGAACCTAGCAAGTCTGAATTACCAGTAAATCAGGACTAATTAAGCTCAAATTTTTTGATACTATAATTTAAAATTGCTAGTCCACTTCATCGTTTTGCCTGCAAAGTCAGTTTGGGTTGCTGTTTGCTAATTTTTTGTTTCTCCAGTTTTGCGTAGTTTGATCGTGTTAGCAATGATGAAAACGGGAGCCAAGCAAGCTTGAAGTGCTATCAAATCAGAAATTTTAAATTTCAATATTTTTGATATATATATTTTTTCAGAATTGCTGGACGAATTTATCATTTTTTCTTTCATTATTTGGATGCATTGCAGGCAGGTTTAAAAACTAAGTCTGAGGTAGGCTGATTTTGTTGGTTGTGTAATTTTTGAAAATCTTTTTGCAACAATTTTGTAATCTGATTTTTTGATAACTTTTTTCATGACTTGCAATTTTTGCATCGCAAGTGGTGCGAAGCTCTGCTTCGCCTCTGTTTTTAGTAGTTATATGCAGCAAATAAGTTTTGTTTTGTCCTGTTTATGTCTGCTTAGTTGCCTCTTTTGCGTCAATTGTAAGGCGAAAGTTTTTTTTCATGGTACTATACTTTAATTTGTAAAAATGGATACTTACGAGGCCAAACTATATATTTATACACGCACAGAATCCTGTTGACATTCCATTTAAAATTCGACTGTCTAACGCGTTATTTAATCCACAAGAAATTTAATCCACTAAGCTTGCGTAAACTTTGTCGGCGAAAAATTTTCTCGTGGAGTCCACAACGAGTAAAAAGATACTTGCTGGCGTAAACTTTGTCGGTGCAAAATTTTCTCGTGGAGTCCACAACGAGCAAAAAGATCAAAGCAATCAGCGAGTTGATCAAAGCCTGGAGCTAGCATTTGGAGCTGAGCTATGTTTTTGTCATTTGTCTCGAATTCAACATCAGCAAAAAATACCGAAGAAAATCAGCTTTATTGCGGTTTCCACTACAATGCCCTTCCCGAACTTATACGCCAAAGGGTACAGTTTGGACTCGTAATGATTTACGTGCATTTACCCTGATATTGGCGTTCTGTATTTTTTATGTCCTTGCCGTTGCCATTTGTCGTCGTGTTATGGTTTTTCAAAATGATATTCTTCAAGGCAAGTCTTACTGAAATTTTTGAGAGGGCTGATTTTTTTGGATTTCAACTTAGTCAATTGTTTGTCATTTTGATTAAGGTTGCTATGCTATGTTTGTGATGAGATTATGTTCGCATTAAGTTCAATTTGCAAATGTAATGTAAAATGGTCTTCAAATTTAAAATGGCACGGAAACACGTGATTGAGTTACAAAAGTGGTCTTTTTGTTGTGTTTATAAACGTTTTTGTTTATTGACACGTTTATCACTGCGTGTTGGATATGTTATGCATTATGTAATTGTTTTCTGTTCCAAAGTAATTTTTTTTGTCTTTGTAGCTGTCGCCTGATTTGCGAGATCTATTAAGAGTCGAGGAAAGTAGTTCAGAATTTTTTAAACGTGCTGATGTTTTTTTTTCGTTTATTTTGCAAGCAGAAATTTACTTTTTCGTGGTTTGACTTATGATATCTTTCTAAGTTGATTTCCTTTGTTAAAAGTATGGCAAAATCCACTATCGAACGGAAAAACGTCATGAAAAACGTAATCGACTTTAAAGTTCGAAAAGTTAACTTATTTATTCAGTTTTTTTTTTCAAATTGGGTTAATTTAATCAAAAAATGTCAATCATGAATTTTTTACGCTTGCGATTATCTAGAAATTCAAATAGCCCTAAGCGTCTCTATTTTTTTTGTTCCAAAATTGAGATTTTTGTTTGAAATTGGATTATTAACTAAAAGACCGCAACCAGGAACGGTTTTAGGGGGAGGAAGACTCCCCCTCTCAGGGCTTTGACCTCCTCACCAACGAAAAGGTCATCACTTATAGTGTTCTCAGAGCGCTCGGAAAATCAATTTGATCGACCTAAAAAGCTACAACTTGGCATGCGCAGAAGTTTTTCTAGGGGCCGGTTTTTTGAAGAAAAAAATTGCGTTTATTCGGCGCACGTTCCCCCCTCAAATTTTGTTATATTGGCGCCAAAGGCGCCTTTAGAAAAATTTTGTTGTTGGTTTGCCGAAAAAAGATACGTAAAATTATACCAAAGGGGGACCCTTTGGAAAAACTTGGTAACCCCAGAACTGAGGGGAGGGGCAGTCGTCCATCCCCCCCCGCCCTCGGCATGCTAGTGAATCTGACAAAAAAGGCTTAATCCGTTGCAAAACGAAAACTTTGGCGACTCAAAGCTTCAAATGAAGCATGTGTAAATTAATTTGACCTATAATGCCTTCAAAACCACTGTTCGCGGTAAAAACATGGAAGTATTGATTTATAATCATGAAATTATTTTCAGGCGTTGTTCAGGTACGATAGAAAACGTGCGTTTTGATTCGAAAAAGATTTTGAATTTGATTGTTAATTTGAATTTTAAGGTTCTCACGGCGTATACAGTTTGGACGATTATCAGTTTCTGCCATTTTATTTCGGCAGTAGTCAATTGGCTGGGTCTGCATTGGAACCAAAAGACATACCAGACATGGACGCAATGACAACTAACAAGGACAATTATCTTCTCTGTGCGGCTATTGACCATATCAATAAGGTAATTTTTTTAATGGAAATGGAAGATAGTTATTCCAATAGCAAAAGAATCGATGGCACCGAATTTTTAACCAATAAAAAAAATCTAAACCAATCAAAATTTTGAAAAAGCTCTGGCTGAATTTTGATTGGAAAATATAACTTTGTCATTCTAGCCTTCTGTAATGCGGTATCAAGTGGTTCTATTTTTCTTAAAATGATAACTCGTTACAAATTGAATTGGTTTCATTCGCCTCAATATAGCCGAGTATTCTAGGCTTAGTTGTTTTTTTTTATAGTTGTTTTTAATTTGATCTAGTTTAGGTAAAAACTGGCCCCTTCTCAGAGCATTCGAATCAGCTGTGGAATATTTCTGCTGTGCCTCATTGGAAAAAAGTGAATGAAGGCCTACTGAAGATGTACAAAGCTGAGGTGTTGTCCAAATTCCCTATTGTGCAACATCTGTTGTTTGGAACTTTGTTCAAATTTGAACCGTTTACTTAGTTATTGAATTGTACGCAACTAATTTCAATTTTCGTTTGCAAAATTGAACGCTTCAAGTTATGAATGGCGATCAGTAGAATTGATCGAATTCTGTTTGTTTTATCTGATAAAATTTTGGAGCTCGGAGAAATTTTCTTTCAGATGTAATGACCTTAGACATACTCCCAGCTTTTGTTGGGTCTTTAATACTAGCAGTTTACCTGACGAGGTTCTTTTTCTTGAAGCTGAAGGCAAAAACGCCTCTTTCTTTGGGCAGTGAATTAGATAGACGAAAAAAGCGAACTCTGGTAGTGCTTGGATCTGGTGGACACACGACTGAGATGCTGAGACTGTTGGATCACATGCAGAAAGAGATATACAATCCTAGATACTATTTCCTGGCCAACACAGACCACATGTCTATTAAAAAACTGAAGCTGAGATCGGTTAGAGAGTTTTTTTTGCACACAAATTGTTTCGGTTGCAAAGAAGTCAACCTGTTTGAGCTGTCATGTTCAATCCAAGATTGCTTGAAAAAAATGGGCTATCTATCCGAAGTTACTAAAAACTTTTTCTTGAGCGAAAATTGTTTGGAAATAGATCGAAATATTTACGTTTGCGACTAGCAAGCGTTGTCAAATCTGAAATGAAGACTTTTTTCAAGTTAACAATGTGTTCAACAAAATCACTTGAATCATTTGATAGCTTGACATACAATATTTTCAAATTCTTTTGCTGGGACCGCATAGGGTGTAGCTTCAAATCCGATGAGGTTCTGTTTTTTTTTTACTGAAAGCTTTCCGCTTCAAAAAATTGTCGACCTATTGTCTGTCTCTTTATGTTTTGTCTGTCTGTATATTAGTTTCTGTAATTTATAAATCTACTAACTCCTGACTTTATGTAATACTTAGTTTAATTTCTTTTTTGTTTTATTCGGCGTGTATGGTTTCAGCTCATTGACCGAATTTAGCGTGGTTTGAAAAGAAAAGAGGTCTTTCGTGTTTCCGGGTTGTGGTGGTAAACTTTTAGAAAATCAGTATTTTATACCTCAAAGTTTTCATGTCAACTTATTTTTTCCGTCTCAATGGAACCTGCGTTTACCCAATTTTCGTCGGATCAGTTACCGCTCGATGAAATTCTCTAAATAGTTATTAAACCCGACGACTGTGTTGCTGAACTTGTTTTTCCTCAAATGAATCGTCATTTGAGACAAGCATTTGGAGTTTTTGTATTTGTGGCTTGACATTTTTCGAAAACATTTGCTAGCTGGCAGTGCTAAGCTTGCAATGAAAATGTTGTTCTTTTTCAAACCATTGCAATGCTAATTTTGCGTGGATTTGCTAGTGGTGCGAAGCTTGATGTTTTGCGGTTTGCTTTTGATTCCAGGCTTGAGTTTGAGTACCACCGGAAAAAACTAATTACCTGTTGACTCAATAAAAGTTTCTGGAAGTGCACAGAGCTTAACGTGATTTAATTTTTGTTCTGAAGTAGAAAAATGTTTGAATTCAATCTTTTTGGTTTCCTCTGTTGGCTATAACATTAAATCGCTATTCTAGCATCAAGTGATGTATATTCACAGCTTACATATTGCCGAACTCTTAACTGCAAATCACCAATTTTAAGTACCATAATTCGTCGTGCTAGTGAAGTCTTTTTTAACAGTGAAAAACAGTCTAAGATTTCAATTTTTCTACAATAGTTGTATGTATAATTAAAAAACGCGTCTGTGACTACTTTGACTTAGTCTATGACTATTTGGTAACTAGGAAACAATATCTGAGCTGACAGAAGCTTAACGAATGTTTGTTTTCGCCAATCAATCATTTTGGCTTGCATCGGCTCCGATGTTAAATGCCTTATTTCATGTCTTCGTGTATCAGTCAGTTTGTTGTCTGTTAGGTGGACCCTAATTGCATCCAACTGATTCCCAGGAGTCGAGAAGTGGGTCAGTCTTACCTCACTTCAATCTTTTCTACCCTTCTGGCCTGTCTCTCCACTATTCCCAGAGCACTCTGGATCAATCCAGATCTGCTGATGGTCAATGGGCCAGGAACATGCCTGCCAGTGTGTATAGCCGCACTCATTGTAAGTAAAGTATGGGCTCTTAAGCTAGAATATCTTAGCGTGTGTATGTCGTTCATTATGGAAAAATATAGGTGAAAGCGTAAAAGAGCGAAGTGATTTTCAATTATATAGGTCGTGATGTCTTTTTTTTCAGGAAAAAGTCTGAAAAAGCTCTAAGAACTACAGATAAGCATTCATACATATTAAGAGTTTTTGAGTGCACTTAAGTATATATGCTCGTTTTGAGTTCAATTCAAATTCATCTGCTGAAAGCAAGGTAAATTGCGCTCTCCAAAAATGAAAGTAGACATGGCGTGAAAAACGTAAACGACTTCTAGTTTCCTAAGTGGATTATAATTTATCGATTTTCTGAGTAGCTGAATAAAAATTTCACCAGTTGATTCGGTTTTCTCAAATTGAGTTAATTTGATCAAAAAAGTGACAATCATTAAATTGGCTTGAAGTTCAAATAGATTCTAAAGGTTAAGTTTTTTTCTGTTTCCTTGCGTTTGTTAATTCATTTCCAAACGTCTGTTGGCTATGTGTTTGAGTTCAATTCAAAATCTTCCTTTAGTGTGGAATTAAATTGCGCTTTCCAGTTACGAAACGGAAATGGCGCAAAAAAACGTGAAATATCTCTAGTTTCAAAAGTTGCTTCAAGTTTTTAGATTTCCCAGCGGAATAATAAATTTAAGCTATGGTGTTGCAAACGGGTACTAGATTTTTTTCCCGTAAAAAATTTCTTTCACCGAGTACTCATTGTGAAAATGTTACTTGTGTTTTACTTGTTTTTTAATAAATTCAAATTGCAGGAGAATTCTGCCTACTTGGCGTAGTGGTAATATCCATGTTGCGAGTTCGAATCCAGTCGGTGCTTTTTTTGCAAACTGAAAACTTTGGGCTAATTTAGACTATCGCCTGTCTGCTTAATTTTGTCGGCTTAGTTCCCGCATAATTGACTTTTTGAATGTTCGGCATATTTCTGGCATTTCGAAATCTCCTTGTTAAGTTTAATGGTGCAGTTAATGTCGTTCAAGGATTTTTTAAAATCTTTATTTTGCATTTTTATTACAAATTTCTACTTCTCTAACCTTCTCATGGCTCTGTTTAGAAAATTGAAAAAAATCAACGGAGAAAGTACCAAAATGAATTAAATGAATGACGTTAACAAGTGATAGGTTCCGGAGATAATAATATATTTGCCAAGTAGATGAATGAAAATTTTGTTTCCTCAAAATAGAAAAATTGCCTGTTAAACTCAATTTTATCCGCTGTAAATGACTCGATTTTATCCGCTTGGTTTCAAGCGCGAAGTGGGCGTAGCAGAAACAACACTTTTTGTATCAGGTTGAAGAATTGAATTTACCGACTACCGTAAAGTCAAAGAAAAAGGTTTTTTAGTCAAAAATTGATAAAATAAGAAAATTCAAAAAAATTATTTTTTTTTCATTCATTTCATCTCGCCCTCAAACTTAGTAAATAAAAAGTCACACAATTTGAGTCTGGTAACGCAATAATATGATAAGTTTATTTGCCTCAATTCAAATTGGAACGATTTAGTTTGCCGCTTAGGCTTAAATAGCTCGAAATATATCGCGCGTTAATTATCCCCAATTGGCCAAATCCGCATTTTGAAACCCCCATGGTTTTACGAAAAACGATCGAGGGTATAAGATGTTTTTTAGCTGAGTTCTTGACATAAGTACCTTTCAGATGGTATAAAAAACGACAAAACACCCCGACAATTATTCCGTCGCTTTATTCAAAAATTGGAACGATATTAACATGCGCGTTTTGTTAATGAACATCGCATTGCATGAAAAAATGATTGTGATAGTTGTGTTTTGTTGCTTAGACTAATATGCTGACCTTCAACCGAGTGACTATTGTGTTTGTGGAAAGCATCTGTAGAACGGAGACTCTTTCTCTAACAGGGAAGATCCTCTACAGATTAAACATAGCAGACATGTTTTTCGTCCAGTGGGAAAGACTAAAACTCACATATCCCAAATGCACATATGTTGGAAGAGTTGTATGAATGACAATGAAGGGATAACTTTGACCGACTTGTTTTTTTTGCAGTTCATGTTGATTTAGTAAATGCCATAGAAATTAAAGCTAATTTAAATATTTTATCTCTGGGTTTTGACATCAGCGCATTAAGAGGTATATTTATAGTTTACAAAAATGAGATATCTTCAGATTCGATTCTTTTATCTCAAATGCTGGAGATCATGGTATATCTTATGAAATACAGCCTTCTCTCGAAAATCAATAGCCATTTGATGCTTTTCTATCGGCCTGTTCACCTTATTTCGTGCATATTGTTGAAATTCAAAGGGTTTTAAGGCCATCTATTGTTTTCTTTGAAATTTTTTCTGTAACTCTTTTCCAACTTTCTCTTGACCATGTTTTTAATGAACCATGCATGCTGTTGACTAATCGTTCCTGTAAAAATTTTGAATTCCTGTTGAATCTCTCTGAGAAGTTAATATCTGTAGATGGATAAATGCAAAAGATACATGTTAAGGGCTTGATTTAAAGGGCAATGATACTTAGAAGCCGGGGAATATCTAAGAGTTATACAAAGGATTCAACAATTTTTCAAAAAGATTTTTCAAAAACCTTATCGAGCTTTCATTTAACACCAAAAACGCTCAATTTTTCCAACAGTTTCAGAGCTGCTGGTAAATAAAAAAACGTTTCAAAATGCCGCTTTGGTCCTTTTTGGAAGGTTTTGACCAAAATGTCTTTTTTACGACGCATGCTCTCCCTCCCTCAAGGTTGAATTGTTGGCGCTGAAAGTGGTATCGTAATTTACTTCCAATGCGGGACCCTTTGGGGAGTAAAATGATCGAATTCTTGAGCCGAAAGAGGTGAGCATCCCCTTCCGGGCGTTAAGCTGGACAAGTTTTTTTGACAAGGTGCAATGCCGAAATAAGCTTTTATGATGATGATTTTTGGTTCTGATGGCGTTTGGTTTTAGCGATCTTCCCAATCATTTTTCAACAGTTCGAGCTTCTTAATTTGGGGTTTGAAACAGGATAAGTTATAGTGCCTTAATTACAGCATACCCTACCTGCATTTGTTTCTTTAAATGTGGAGTATAATACCAGTGGTATATTTAAAACTCAAGTTGAACCTTACTGTTGATAGTTTATTTCGTGCTTAAAAACAGCTAGAGCTATTCACCTTAACATAGCGCATGAATTGATGCATATTTTTTTAAAAATGCCAGCATGATTTTCTAGCATTGGACAACTTTTAGGGTGCTAAATAACTAGATACTTCATTTAACAAGCCTCCTTAAACAATGCTCTAGAATTGACGTGCTTACGCATAGGATACTGCATCAACAATTGAACGCGAAATGCAGTACCATATAACTGATAGGCATTGAGTCCAGACAAGCTAATTTGTCGTGGACTCCAAAACAGTCTCAATTATTCCATAGTGGTAACTGGATTTCTCAAAAAGATCTTGAAATTCTCAAACTAAATAAAACAAAGGTATTCTAATTTGAAATCATTGTTATAACAAAGTTGTAGAATGAGATCAAACGACAAATTGGAATTAAAAATTAGTTTATGGAGCCAAAAATCAGATCTACTCAAAATGACAAGTTTCAAACACTTATTGTTCCGACTTTCGATACGAAAGTAACGGAATATTTGTGCTCGGGGTGGGTTTTTTTTCTTCAGACAAATTTCGACTTTTCAATTAGTCATTTTTGACGAGATTTTTTATATCAATCAAAAAGTATTGTTGTCTTGAGCGTAAATTTGGAAAGATATTTCACATGTGATCGTTTTTTGTAAAGTTATGTGGGCTTTAAGATTGCCATTATGGCCAATTTGGGACAGTTAACCCGCGATATATCTCGCGCTATTAACGCGTAAGCCAGATTTAATCCGTCATTGAAATCGTTCTATATTGGTTAAAGAAAGCTTATTTGCCATATTGATTTGTTACTAGGAGCGAAATTTATCACTTTGTACTTGATATGGCGTGTGGGGTGATGGTTTTCACAAAAAAATCTCAATTAAAGTTTTTTTTAAAACTTTTTCATGTTAATACTGCTACATAGAATGCTCTATAAAATGTGGCAAGTTAGTTGGTATTTTTTTTTTCAAATTGACTGGTACTTCCAATGCGTCATAATTGGCGTGCGTCACTTAAGAAATTTTGTAGACTGAAAGTTTTACTCAGCGTTATCGATCATATTTTTGCTTGTGTATGCGAAGTGAAACTTCGCCTCGTGTAAAAAAATTCAGTGTTTTTTGTTTCCTTGCAGTTATGACTCATTTCCCCTCTTTTTTTGAAGCAAAGACGAAATAATTGTGCCCGGGTTGGTTTTTTCTCCAGACCAATTTTGATTTTTAGCTAGCCATTTGTGACGTGTTTTCTTTTATACTCCCAAAATGCTGCCTTGAGCTCAAATTTGAGAAAATAGCCTACCTGCGATTGTTTTCCGTAAGCTATGGGGGTTTGAAAGCTGCTGATTTGGCCAATTTTGGATAATAAACGCGCGATATTTTTCCTGCTACTTAAGCCTAAGCGGCAATTAAATAATTCCTTATTGAATTAAGGCAAGCAATTGCTTTTATTAGAGCGTTACCAGACTCAAAAAATGTACTTCACTAACATGAGGGGGATGGGGGTTGATAAAATTTAAAAAATCATTAAAAATCAAAAAATTAAGAACGTATTTTTTTCTATTGTTTCTCAAATTATGTCCAAAAATTTTTTTTTGGTTGATTTAAAACGGTATTTGGAAGATTCAGGGCTTCGCCTTGATACGAGTTGTCCTGGTTTCTTTCTTCAAACCATTGAGTTTGCTTGAACTGGAATGGTATAATCTTTTAAATCCATTGAGCCAAATGTAAATTCTCAAAACAACTTGGAAATTGATTGGCACTTTGTTTTTATTGGCTTCTGACTAAATATATGAATGACATTTCACAAGGCAAAGTTAATTAGTATATCAAATATTTTTGCTCAGAGAAGATACTTTTTTAAACAAATATCGCAGTATTCTGGACATATTGTGCCAAAAGCACAGCGACAGGCTATTCATGTTTGTTTTTTTTTCGGCTCAAACTCGGTGGGAAATTCGATGGATCAAAAATGGCTGTAAAAGTCTACTCTAATGACTAATTGGTAGTTTTCAACTGTCTGTTAGTTGTGTTTTTCTTCAGGGAGGTCAAGGGAGTGCAGAAAAGGTGTCAAAATATTTAAATGTTTATTGTAAGGCACCGAGATTTCATTTTCCCCAAAAATGTGTGCTGCTTGGTATTCCATCTTCTCCCTGATTCGAGCGAAGACGCGTCTTTTTTAATAGTATTCACAATCAAGTAGAGTTTGAAAATCGTGAAGCGATAATTCGTAACAGGTGACAACTCGTAAAAGGCGACAATTCGTAACAAGCGACAATTCGTAATAATAACTTCAGCGGCAAACACTAATTTATGTGCACTATTCTTCTCGTGCCGAATGTAAGCGCAGCGGAGGGAAGCGGAGCAAGCGTATTCTACTTGCCAATGCTTTATGACGAATTGTCGCTTGTTATGAATTGTCGCCTGTTACGAATTGTCACGCTAATTTGAAAATAACGGAAATGGTACTACATGTTTTTCTTCGTCCGCGCGAAGTTTTTTATTGTTTGAATACACAACAGATAACACCAAGTCGAGTATTTGATCAGCCAGTGAATAATTAGAAATTAAAGTTTTGACTTTGATCGTTCTATTTTCATAGAGATTTAAGCGGGGTTACTTATTTATTTGAAGAGTTTCCAGTGAACTTTACATGAATAATCTGTCGTATTTGGACAAATTTTATAATCTACTATTTCACTATCTAATACCACTACTTTGAACGGTATATAAAGCACGTGTTCTATACCATAAAAAACCAGACTTTCAATTTTTATCAAAGTAACCAGGTGCTTTAAACCTAAACGGCGGCTGGTACTCAATCTTGGCCATAAAAATTTAGGTGAAATTGAAATTGAATTATGGCGAAGTTTTTCTTTCAAACGGCTTTGACTGCTGAAATTCTACGCAGGTATAAAGCAGTTTTTTGACTCGTCTACTTGAGAAATAATTAGTGCGGTGCTCGTATAATCTTTAACTCTTAAGGATCAATTCGATGAGCTCAATGCTGCAGATAAGTAGGCATGTTTTGAGAAACTTCTTCCAGATGCAACCTGTTTTTTAAATGTATTGGGCTATAAATCGTTATATTTAGAATGTTTGTCCTATTAATTCGTTTTGATCCACTTGATCTATCATTATAAGCAAATTACATTTTTCTAAAAACTTAGTATTATGACTGCTTTTTCTGGTCACCGAGAGAATATAATATCGGTCATATGTTCATTGCAGTCTAACTTACCACAAAGGGTTTGAATATGACTTGAAGCATGACTTGAACTCTGCCCGAATTAATACTAAAAAATAGCTTGGATTAGCTCAAGTTCTGGAGCTTTGGCAGCTTCAGTCATCAACTCTCAAATGAGGTCCAAAATGTTTAGATTGCACTGCAAAACGATTCCCGGGCCGAGGTCGGCAACTTATGTGGCGACCGAACTAGGTCGGGGAAACGACAATCGCTTGGCCGAAAATTCTCACTTGTACCGAGATTTGAGTCGCAACGTAAACATGGCAAAATCACGACATGGACGAAAGTGGTCACAACATGAGTCGCGCAAATTCAGAGCAAAAATCATGCATAATCTCAACATGAATATTCTTGTTGTTTTGAAAGTCGCGCAAAGTTGCTTAGAATCTTCTGGGTCCGGCAAAGTAGTGAACAAAAATTGGTCGCGTTAAGTCCCGTAATCTTTTTTTGGGTCGCGCAAACTCAGAAAAATTCTTCGATCGCACAAAGTAGCAATATACCCATTTTGAGATGCTATGATAGCAGCGCGGCATAAACGTTTTGGGTCGCGATGGTGACTAAGTAAGTCGTCAACCTCAGTTCCTGGTACAAGCGACCAAAAAGCGCCAATTTTTTTTCAAAATTGGAGCATTATCTGAAATCGTCTCTATTTGATGTTGCTGATCCGAAAAGAGGTTTACTCCGCTGATAAAAGTCCGTCCTGGTCTTGAATTGAACATCAGAAGCTAAATTTCCATTCCGAAGCTGTGTTTTATTTCATTCTCACCGTCATAAATTCTTTGGTCTCGAATTTCATTTAATTGAAAATTTACTCGTAGGCCAAGTTGTAACTTTGATTTTCGTTAGAAAAACGAGCCGCATCTTTTTTTCAAGTCTGCTATAAAACAGTAAAATTTCCATATTTTCACTTTCAGACTTTGAAAGTTCATTTTGGTAGTCTTTCAAAGAAACTGCCACGGGCTTGTAAATTCTCTATGTTGTTTTTTGGTCTTAGTAATTGTTGTTTTAAGAGAGGTGTTAAAAAGTCTACTAAATTGATTAAACAATAATTTATCTAATTACGGCAAAATTTTTTATGATTTGTTTGGGCGATAAAAGCTATGTGCAAAAAAGATCATGTTGGTCAAATTGAACCAATATTTGCAATTTTTCAGACGATAATTTAGTTTTATTGGGTTTCACCTGTGTGCTGATTTGGTCAGTTCTGATTTAGTTATTATTAAAATTCATGTAGGTAAATTTAGACGACAGTTAAAACTATTGAAATTAGCTTAATAACATCCATTTTCAATTTTACCAAGCTAGCCTCGTGAAGTTTCTCGCGAAGCGAATGCGTGCCGCGCAGCCGAGATTTAAAGTGATTGCGACTTAGTGTCAATAACGCACACCTGTGATATCAGGTGGAACCCCACAGAGAAAATTGTAAATTATCAAAGAAATCAACACAAACAAACTATTTTACCTTTTGTTGATTAGCCGCTCCCTGCTAGCTCTCAGCCGCTGAACAACCAACCAAACTAAGCAACCAACCAAAAGCTGACTGGCTATCAAATTGTAACTATCCAAAATTGCAACTGAACGAATGGCAAATACAAAGCATTTGATGTGGGAGTGAAATGAATAACACTTCCTGTGAAAAATACTCCACCCGAGTTTGACTTTCGACCTCCCGCGGAGAAACCAATTTGGACGAAACTTCGACCCTAATTGCAAATTTTCTTTACAGTCTACATTATTGCAAATTCGCGAATTCTTTATCTGAAAAATCTCGAAAACCTGGGATCTGCTCAGATTACTTTAATTTATGTGGGCCGCTGACGCCATTTTTCTCTGACTTGGTTATTTATTTTGAATGAGTTATTTTGATCGGTCTGTTATACCCTTGCTTATAACTGCTTGGTTTTCTTTTGTTATGGCCGACACTGGTGACTTGAGGATGACTAACTTTGGACTGTGTGCACTGTTTATGTGCTTCCGATCAATAGATGCCCAAATTTTTCCCGAAGTTGAACAACCCTGGTGGTAAGCTCCTTCTTTAAGCAGGTTTATACAGTCCTTTTTAGTATAGTACTTGAGTCACTGAAACCTAGATGGAACCCAGAATCTTAAAATGATTCGGTAAACGCATTTGCATTTGTTTGTTTGCGTTTTCCCACTTTTTCCAACATGATGACACCCATCTTACTTGAAAGTCTTCGGCGATCATCATTGCAGTAATTAGCTGATGACCTTCAAAGAAGATTTTTGATGACAACAAAAGAAAAATGCGAATCACAATTTCCTAAATAGTTATATATTTCCTCAAACTACTTTTCAAAAACTGATTTTTTTTAAAAATCTGTAAATAGATCTCATTGCGTTTGCTATTGAAGTTTCACCAAATTGTTCCGGCAATACGTTTTTTTATTTCGTTTCATTTTGCATTTGGTCCAGCGAGTGATTCAAAATGCATTTAATTAAGTTTTAAAAAAAGAGTTTAGGAAGATTTAGGTTTGGATTCTGCATGCAGCTTAAAGCCATCAAAGCTCAAATATTCTAAAGACAGCTTAACAGTCAATTTTAAAGATAAAAGCCTTTGTCCTCTTATTCAATAACACTAATTTTAAAATAATTGAGCAAAATTTTTTTATAGCTTCATTTTTTTTTGAGAATTAACCAGTCGGGTTCTGACAGTTATTGTTTTTTGTTGTTGTTCCGACCATTCAAGGATTAGAAAAAAACTTGGGTTTCAAGTCTTCAGTCAATGTTGACCATCTCACATAAAGCTCGTAGAGGGTGCAGTGTGGTATCTTTTTGAGGCCCTTTTGGCCGTGATTCTCAGTGTCAAAAAAAACTGGTCTGGTTTTTTTTCGTTTTTTTTTTCAGACTGAATTAGACGATATTGATGAAAGGCTGACGTTAATTTAATTTTACTTGACGATATTTTTTTCCAATTTGTCCTAATTAAATGGCACATACTAAAAAAAGAAAATAACACAAAGTTTAGACAAAAAATTGCAAAAGATTTTTTTTTCGTTTTTTGATTTTTTTAAATCATCTTGAAATTTTTTCTCATATCAGTTACTTTTGAAAGAACTCGGAATACCAATTAAGTTGCATCGAAAGAACCCCCCTCGCGGTAATACTAGATCCGCCCTTGATCATTAGTGTACATAAGTGCTTCTACCAAGCAAATGTTCTGATCTACTATTTCTGATGATTTCTTCACCTGAGTTCATATCTTGATAGGCGATCCTTAAAATCTGTATAAAAAGCGTAAACCGGTTGTTGTGCAAGTAGCGCCGATTGTTTTGACCGCAGGTATAATTGCAAATAAAAACCCTTCAAAAAATTATATTGTTTTACTTAAATTACAGATTTTTCAAAGTGAGTTGATTGGTCCACAGCTTATCCATAAAATATTCTTTTAAAAAAGAATACTGAACCCTTTATATGCTCTTAGTTTCAATTTTTTCGCATTATTGAGACAATTTTTTTTTCAATTTCTTCTTGGATAAGATTCAAAACAAAGTTTTTATATTAAAGGATGCTAGGAAGCTTCTTGATCCTTCAGAATTTTCTTAAAAGTGCTTAAAATTGCTCGCAAAAACTTTGTGAGGGTGAGGCAACATTTAACAGCCCGGAAAATAATCAAAAAACCTGCTTCGACCAAATGGATTTTCTGAGGCAAAGTTTTGAAAAAACAGGCCAAAGAAGGCGTTTTTAGGCAATTTTTGGAAACTTTTGACCAAAAAATTGCGTTTTTTCGGCGCGCTCTCCCCTTAAAATTAGTTCGCTCCTTGCCCCCTAAATCCGCTGGTATATATAATATTTGGTTTTCAGAACCTGAAGAACAATCCAAGCTTAATTTGAAACATGCAACAAAAAACTGAGACTAAAAACTAGAGAAAAGGGTCGAACATTTTTTCAGTGTGAAGCTCCAACTGAGTGCGGAACTGTTTCTGAATTTTAGGGACACATTTCTACTTTCAAAACAGTACACAGATACATCGGTGTATCAAAAATCTGAACTCAATTTGTCGAGTAAGTTACATGTGGCCGGCTCGATGAATGAAAAGTTGTCAGCCTCAAACTCGGCTTCTTCGACCACAAGTACGAAGGATGGCCTCCCGGACTATGTGGCGATGGATTTTAAACACGTGTCGCTGTTATCATCTCGCCAGAAGTACCTGGATAACTACAATGGTCTGGAGAAGATTCTGTTCGAAAGCACAAACTTGGCTCTCAGAGAGTGCAGGAGGTTGTCCAGGCACCTATTGTGGCGGTGTCCGACTTACACAGATACAATCACAGGTGGAAAGAGCTTCTCGTTTGAGCTCAAAAAATGTTAGTTTAATGCAGTCTTAAAAGCATCAGGGTGATAGAAATGTCGTTGGCCAGGTCATTAAAACTTGATTGGTCAAATACTTAATCTAGATTTATTGGGCGAATGTAATGATGCCAACAGCTTAGCATTTTGAAGGAATAAAAGCGAAGCGAATGCAGCTTGATGACTTCTGATTTAGTTTTAATAATTAACAATGTCAGGGTTCAACATGACTTCATTTTGACGAAAACTTTTCTAAAGAAATTTTGGTAGGAAAAGGGTAACTGAATTATTCATTCTGGTTATAGGATCTACAGAATACTGAAATTTTTTTATCTATCCATACTACAGAAAAATTTCGCGTGTTAATCTGAGTGCAGAATTGTTAATTAATCTATCCTAATCGACTGAAACAAAAATAACTGATTTTTTAGTGGCAAATACTCAACGTTTGCAAGATATGGTGTTTTAACTTTTAAATTGGTAAAACTTCAGGAGAAAAGCACTAAAATGAGATAATTATTCAATTTTAAATTAGAAGCACCTGTTTGGTAAATAAGAAATCAATTTGACAGTTATTCACCAGTCCACTGAACTATCAAACTGATCCATCAAACCAATTAAGGAGCCATCAAGACTAAAAAGGTGCCAAGTATCAATTAACCAGTTTTTACTGCATGAAACGAAAAATTGAATGACGAAATAATTGGATCTCTTTAATGACAATACTCCTTCAAAAACATTGCTTCTTTTGCATTCATAGTTTCTTAAGTCCAATTTCTTTTTACCCCTCCTTCCACAGTTTATAATTCACGCAAAATGAAAAACTGAGCTATTAAACTGAGCATAGTTTTTTAACTATGCTCAGTTTAAAAGCTGTTTTTTATTTTACGTGGCTTATAAACTGTAGGAGAGGTAAAAAAAATTTAAAAATTATGAATGCAAATTTTTATACTTTTTTAGACTTTTTCACTTTTAAATACTCGAACAAAAATGAACAAGAAGTATTCAGTTTTATACTAATGTGCCATGAAAAAGAGCAAAAAAATTCAAAAGATCCATTAATTGAAGTTTGTGATGAAAATTCTTGCCAATTTTGTCTGCGCGGATAACAATTCGAAAGTCAACAAATAAACTCAGCAGTTTCATTCAAAAACTGTGTGACTTTCAAAAAAATATAGACAAAAAACGGTCAAAAGTTTTAGTTTATGCGTTTAGAAGACAAAATTGAAGGTTTATGTACTTACTTTTTCTATTTTTTTTTGACCACCAAAAAAAATCAAAAACGTACTTTTTTGCAATCAAGAATTTAGTTTTGTCCCGCTCCCTGGTGAGTTAGTGTGTGAGTAAGTGTGCGTCTCGAGTTGTTTTTTACGCTTCATCTCTAAATAAATTGAGACAAAATAATGGGATTTTTTGTGTGCTGATTAATGTCCGCCGTGTACCTATTTAGTTGAAAAAAAATTGAAATATGGGAAACAAAATCGGAGTCAATGAACCTGACGACGTTGCAGTTCATTTTCATTATGGTTGAAATTGTGCATCTTTTGTAAAAAAATAAAACGTTGAACTTCAAATTTAAGCCCCATAAAATGATGTCATTATTCCGATTTTCGAAAAAAAAGGAATATTTATGCTTGGTGTGGTTGGTTTAGTTATTCAATTTTTGGAGATTGAAGTAATAGTTGTCAATCTTTAATAGTTGTCCCATTGAAAATCTTGACTCCTTGAATCAAAATTTTATAAGATATTTCAACTGCAATTAAGTTCAAAATTGGGCAATTTGGCCATGCTCTGGTATAATTTATGCGCGCTGTGAAGATTTTATTCATAATGTTGAAGCGTAACGCGAATCATTTGTGCACGGAGAATTATCCCGCACAATTTGTTTTTCCTAAATTTGCAGTTGGTCGTATTCCTTTTGTACGACTAATATTTTGACACTTGATCTTCGATATTTTGACTCTTGAGTTTTCTAAAATTTGCTTTCTTTTACCAAAAATTAGTCGAGACCAATTAAAGGGAAATCGGAACATTCAGGGCTTGGCCTGATACACGAGCAGTTTTGTTGAAGTTACTTACAGCTCTGTAATTATGACGGTTGTTAAATTTAAAGTTGGTACCATTTATTACAATAAGCAATACTCAGCTACTAACATCAAAAATGATGCAAAAAATGCAAATATCATCTCAAATACATCACTGGTAGCAAGCAAAATTTGAGAGAAAAAGATAAAGACCAGTGGCTTGATCAATTTCATAGGTAATATCGATAATTTTGAAGCTGCGATCGATGTATTGAACAATAACAACTTCTTAGCTAAAATTTTGAAACAAGGTGGATCAAACTATTTTGAAAGTTTTATGTTTTTTTTTTAAAAAGTAATGGTCATTTTTTTTAAAGTTAATCTACCTTGACAGTGTACGTTTGAAAAATAACAATCACTTATTGTTTTCCTCTCGGTCTGTAAAGTGTTTTCTAATCGAATTTCAAGTCTAAGCAGGGTAATTTTTTTACAAATTACAAATTATTTCAGCTTGCGAAGAAAAATGAAATAGATGAACTTTTTTTAAGTACTTTTTCGTTTTTTTAGACTCATATTTTGCATTTTGTTGTGTTAAGTCCCCATGATTTTTGAGACTTAAATGTTTTTAATTAAATCAAATTAGTGGCACATCAAATTTTTGAAAAATTATCAAAAGTTTTTCTAAAATTTCTGCTCTTAAAAAATTTCACGTTTTGAGATTTTTATAAGATTTTTTTTCAGCTCAGTTATCGCTCGGTAAATTTTTCATGCTAGTTCAAGGCTTGTCATTGTGTTTTGTCCCAAGTCGTTGTCAAAAAACTTATTTGGGACTAACAAATGAAAACTTTGGGTGCTGTTGTTTGTTGTTGTTTTTTTCATTTGGTTAATCGAGTCGGCGGCTTTCTTTATCGCAAAACCTGCAAAGCTCAGCCTGGCCTCTGTGTGTTATTTAACTTCAACAACGAAAGAGATTGAAAGTCGCATCAGCATCAAATAATAAGTAACTGAAGTTTCAGTAAAATAGTATTTAGGTTTAAGAATTGTCAGACAAGAGTTTAGTTTCTTCTTATGCTGAAAAAATCTGAAGTTCTAAGATAATTCCAGCCTTCAATTTCCTGATGAACGGCTTTTAGTCGCATAATTCAAATTTTTTGTGTAGTTAACGAGGTTCTTTCCTTTGAAAACATCTTTGTTGTTTTTAAAAACTTCAAGTAAATTATTCCGTTTGTTTACACTTGCGAAAGCAAATGTCTTGTAATCGGAAACAAGTATTCATTCCCTCAAACTAGTCTTCTTGCAATTTTTGGAATTACTTCAAAATAAATCTTAACAATGTTCACACTTGGCCTGTAGGCATTCTTAAGTCCGAAGTTCAAATATCTCGGCCTTACTTCGTTTTTTTTTGTATGTTTGCAATTGAATATTTCCTTCCCGATTGTCGGACTTTCGTTTACCTGCCAAAATTTTTTCTGCTTAGTTGCCATCGCACGGAATTTTCTTGTCGTGTAATAAAGTATCATGGTATTACGTTCATTGTAGCTTTTCAGCTCAACTGCTGTCTGCTAAAACATTGTCATCTTCGTTAAGTTGTATCCCCTTCGTAAATTTCGTACCATTGCTGATTTAAAAGTTGAATGTCTTGCTTTGCATAAATGCTTAAAATAACTCCTATTTGATAAAAACAGGTTTTGTAAAAATGTACATGATTGGGTTTATATTTTTTTAGACGCTTTGGAAAATTTTCTCACTTTTTGCAAAAAAAAATCAGTTTTTCTCAAAAACAATTCCACCGATTTTTAAAAGAAGGGTTATCAATAGAAAGACCGCCTTGTCGTCTATGTCTCTGCATACTCTTCTAGTCTCTTCTTACTTCACCCCTCTGTCCACAGCCTTCGAAAAAGTCTGGGGGTTAATCTTTGATCTATAAGTTTGATTTTTTTCCGTTTGTTTTACTCTTCAAAAAATCAAACACCTTTTCCAGATTTAACTGGGTCCCTAATTGTCTTTTCTCGAGACTATGAATATTTTGGTTCATTCAGTTTTTTTAAACTTTTCTCATTTTTTTCGACTTCTTATGTTTTTTTTGCGTTTGTGGTGTATCGCAAGTGGTGCTAAGCTCAGCTTCTCCTCTCTGTTTGACTTTTGAATTTTAGAATGCGCAATTTCATAGTCCACGACTGTAATAATGAATTGTGTAGAATTTAGTTCATGGCTTTATAAAAGTTAAACATTGTTGACAAATTATTATGGAAACATAATGGGCGACCTAGGGTTTGCATTAAAGCTGATTTAAAAAATCGCCTGAAGAAAAGTGAAATCGAGCAAAGTTTGGCGCCAGAAATTCTGGCGCAAACATTGGCGCCAGACCTTCACAAAGCAAACCAAATTGCATAGAAAATCATGTTATCTGTCAGCAGCAATCGTTGTTTTTGAAAAAAATTGATTTAATTGAAGTCATTGAAGTCATCGAAAGTCTAAAAAATAAATATAGTACAGATTGCTATGATATCAACACTGTTCTCGTCAAGCATTCCAGAACTATACTAGCAGGCCCTTTGACTAAAATTTTTAATGACTGCCTAACTCAGGAATCTATCCAAAATGTTTAAAAATTGCAAAAATTGTACCAATTTTCAAGGAGGGAGACATCGATGACCCCTCAGACCATAGACCAATCTCGCTTCTTCCAGTTCTGGATAAAATTTTTGAGCGTTTAATTTTTAAACGAGCCCAATCATATATAGACAAGTTTAATACCATCCGAAACACTAAGTTTGGCTTCAGATCAAAAAGAAGCACTGTTGACGCCATCCTTACCTTGTTGGAAGTAGTGTCAACATCGCTATCGAACAAAACACTAACTGTTCAGAAGAATACTTTTTTGGATCTAGCAAAGGCTTTTGACGCTGTTAATCACTCTATTCTGTTAATAAAAATGGAACATATGGGATTCAGAGGGCCTGTCTTAAATCTCTTGGAATCTTACCTTGACAATTGCTATCCGTACATCGAAACTAACTCTTATAAGACCGAACTTAAACTGGTGTCTTTTTGTGTTCCTCAAGAATCTATCCCTGGCCTGCTTTCATTCATACTCTACATAAACGATCTACAAATAGCCACAAAAACACAGGGGTACTTTTGTATGCTGATGACACTGTTCTGAAATCCACAAACAACAAAGACTATATTGCTTTCGCACATCAATCGGCTTTGCTTGAAGTAAATGATTGGTTAGACAAGCACAAATTGACACTGAATGTCAAAAAAACTAAGACCATGAGATACTGTCGGAGCAAAAAAAAACGGAATAAAGACCAGTCAAATATTTTTAAATGACACTCAAATGGAAGATGTAGAATGTTTTAAATATCTTGGAATTCATCTTGACTGTAAATTGAATTTTCATCAGCATATTGAAAAGGTAAAAAAACAAAGTTTTGAAATTCTGTGGAGTGTTTTTTCAATTTGGAAAGTTTCTCACGGGACGGCAATTAATATTTGCATATAAAAAACTTATATGCAACCAATCCTCCAATATGGAGTTTTAGTTTATGCAAATACCGACGAAACCAAACTGTTAGAACTGGAAATGAAAGTCAGAAGGCTGATCAGAAGAATTTTTTATAAACACAGGATGGATTCAATCACTGATAAAATGCATGAAAATAAACTATATACGGTAAAAGAATTTTTTGCGTACGAAGTTCTGAAATTAACCGGGAAAATTATTCGAAAAGAGTGCCAAGTTGATATTCCATTACTGAACAAGAATTAAACGTGATATTTTCAAAAAGAAAAACGAATCAAAAATTAGCTATAAATAGAAATAAACTCAACAGAGGGTCGATTACACTTAAAATTAGAAAATTGTTCAACTTTGTAATAATTTTTTTTCTCGCCTTTTGCCCCCAATTTCTTGAATGGGGCTTCTCGGTTTCAATTAAATAGTTTTAATCATAAATTTTTGGATAATTACATTCTAGAAAATACGGTTTTACTGGGCATGCTTTGAGGCATTTTATTGATCAATAAGTAGAATTTGTTTCTGTTGGTTTCCAGTTTATGGGTAGAAAAGACTACCCAAGAAAACAAAAAATGAAATTATTTTTTATATATATATATAAATAGAGAACGGTTTAAAGGTGGGAATAAAGAGGTTTTACGTTTAAAAAATGCTTACCGGTAGAAGGTGCTTTGCATTGGATTGAAGAATTCAACTACTTTTTGTTCTCCGCCTAATAAGACACCTGAAAACGGGCCGTGTTGGCTTAATGGTGTTCTCCCAAACAATTCTAATGTGCAATTATAAATTTTTTATAAGTAACTTTGTAACAAGATATCGTTTGGAAACAATTTATTATTATATTATAAAGTGAGCTCTTTTCTCTGCTAGTTATTATATTGTCAGCAAAAAAGGTTTTCGAAAGATTAAATTTAGTGTGACATTTTAGTCACCAAAGAGTTCAGTTACGTGTCAACTCTAAACAGTGCCGCTCTCATGTACAAGATCAGAGAAGGCTGTATGCAGGGGGAGCTGCGCTTTTGTGACTGCCGCTACAACCCAGACAGCACAACCCGTCTCAACGAGACCCACACGCTGGACAAAGATTGCTCCGAGATCCACAAGATGCCCAGAGACCTGTCACGCAAATTCACAGACAAACCACTTCTGCCCCCAGACAGACAGTTTTTCCTGGAGACGGCAGTGGTGTTGCACAACTACCTGCTGGGTAGAAAAGTGAGTGATTTCTATCTATTTCAAATAAATTTATGCAAATCTATTTTATTGAAGTTTAAAATGCAAAAAAGTTTTAATTTAGATAATTTCCATATTGCACCGAATGATCCGACCACGCATACTTTACTTTTTAATTATCGCAAAACAAAATATAGAAAACAAATTTTTGGCCCAACTAAGATGAAAATATGGGTTCGGCTGTACTTTATCGCCTCGCAAAATAACTTACCAGAACCAAACGTCTGATAGCTCGAGAGATATATCATATAAAAGACCTTTGATCTTGATTCGAACTGCAATCAAAAATGTCACAAAATTATTTTCTAGAAAAAAACAAATTTTTCAAATTTTCAATTGCTATAAGTTTTAGAGTGATCCGTTACTCAACTTTTATTTTTCAAAATTTGCCCACAACAATCAATTTGTCAAAAAGTGGTAAATTCAGTTTGAATGGTTAGTGTACATGTAAAGTTCCCAGCTTTTAGTCCTTTGACTTCACGAACAGCAATGGCATTTCGAATCGAAAACTTGTTTTTCTAATAAACAGTTCGGTAAAAGTGCATGATCGGTGCAAGCGAGTTAAAAATATCAAGTCAAAAAAATGTGACAGCAAGTGTTTCAGCATATATTAGCAATATAAAAATTTACAGTGGTAATCACAAACAAAAACCCCTTTGAACGCAATAGACTGTTTCAATGATTTTGTTTAAATGTTTGAGCTTAGCCGCTTTAATTTTCCTGAACTTTATGGTTCTTAGGCTTTCTTAGATAACTTGCACTTAGCAAATTGCGTTTTCCGTTGTTTCTCAAAAATGTATTACAAAGATTGCAATAAAAGCGAAAAATGGACGGTCAAATTATTTAAAAAGGTTGTTAGGGACATAATTCGGCACTACTAGAATCCCTCCTAGGTCGATTTTTCGGATCGATTGCTGATCTTCTCCATTTTGTGCATTTATAAATGACCGTTATGTGCAGAACATAGCCAAAAATTTTTTCAAAATTGGTTGAAAAAATACAGAGAAAAAAGTACATGGCGAAAAATTGGAACTCAATAACTTCTTTTGTAGTTCGTCCATTAGATGGTGAGATCTAAACACGCGCGTCCTTATTGACGAATCAAATCTATTTACTACTATCAATTAATTCATTTTAAAAGCATTGAAAAATGACTGACACTACAACTTTTTAAAGACTTGAACATGAGGTAATTGTTACAACTCAAATTGCTAGCAATTTTTTTGCTGAATTTCACAGAAAATAAAATCAAAATATATAAGAGCCAAGTTAATTAATTATTTCTTCACTGGCAAAAGCAAGTGACTCAAATGGGGCACTAGACTTTTTCCGCCTAATTTTTTTTCTTCTAGCTTCTGCAATGCTACGCTTGCGTTGTATAGCAAATGCTCGGAAGCTTTGCTTTGCCTCTATACTATGATAAACTTTTTCAAATTTTTGTGTGAAATCATTTTTTTCATATACAGTTTAACGTAGTGTTTTTGTTTTTTGACCCTTGTTTGTCAGACCTTCGAAATCTAAAACTATTTTTTAAATACTTTTTTTCTACAAATAAAAAAGAAACAACGAGAACAGGAATATCTTGTTGCGGTGCAAGTAGCACAGAATATTTGGGCAAAATTCACAAAAAACATATATATTTTTCCACCAAATTTAGTGTTTTCTTGAACAAAATTTTTTCAAAAAATTGTTTAAAAAAAAACGTTTCAATTTGTTTTTTCAAATTCTGGCACTGAAATTTTAGAGTATTTTGAAAAATTGTTTATTGCCCGAGAAGCGTTAAAGTAGGTTTGCAAAACTAACTTTTTTCTAAACTAAAATCAATTTTCAATCCTGTCTGCTCATTTTTTTTTATATAACGAACGTTTCACTTACCAATTTTCTCGACAGCCGGAAAACGTATTGGAAATTTCATAATGTAATTCGAATCCCGCCTGAAAAATTTTTAATAAGCTATAACACTGAAGCTTGTCGGATGTTTTTTTTTTTAGTAAATGATTTTGCATGGAAAACAAAACTAAAACACGCCCGAATTTTCAATGGTCGGAACAAAAGAGAGTTCCAAATTAAAAGTTTCAAAAACGCTTATCAAGTTGTGTGAATTTTTCCTTCATTTTTTTTCTCAAAGTAAAAAGAATTTTACATTGCAAGAAATTAAAAAATTTGATCACCGTTTTTGGTTCTTTTAAATAAACCGTTCTGCCTTTAGGAAAAGATTTGCCAATTGCAAAAACAAATTTTGTGCCCTTATTTATGAGGTGAGTTACTCGAACACGTAGCCTCGTCCTTAATTAAAGAATCCTTAGCACCGGTTTTTAGCCTACAAAACATTGAATGCCTCTGCGTAAAAGATTTGAAAAAGGCAAGTTTTTTTCACTGTAAATATATATATATATATATATATATATATAAATACAACTATATATAAGTTTATATGGAAAATTACTGAGTAGTTTTCGATGCCTTCATGGATGAAAAAAGCTTGCAGGAGCTAGCAGCACGATGTGGATAGATGATAAACTTTCTATTATTTTTTAAAGATTTTCTAATT
>NC_087062.1:75671668-75793374 GCF_963678635.1 Symsagittifera roscoffensis | reverse complement strand
CTGCAACACCTTGAGTCAATCTGTCGGCCCCTGTAACATTCAAATCGATATTAGAATTCAAAGATATGTCCAAGTTGTGACAAATGGAAGCATTTTTGTTCCGAAATAATCCTTGATAATAATCCTTGAAATAATCCAAATTAATCATCGAAATAATCCTTGATGGACCCATACCAAGAGTCATGATTTAGCGAAGAAGAGGAACCTGAAGTGTTCTGAGGTGTTTCCAGAATGAAGGTGGTTTCGGTCGGAATCTGGATAGAGTTCGATGTTGTGGCCATTCTGATTGGGCGTGGAGTCATCAAATCTGAAGAGATCGCTAAAGTTTTCTTCGGGGGTAAAGTTTCCGTGTTCCTGTTAAATTAGAAGAAACGTTAAGATTTTGACCAATGGATGCCGATGTTATAAGAATATGCAAAGGACTAGAGAGTCTTTTCCCTCAAACCTTGTGTCGGATTATCGTAAGATGTTACCGTTCTCAAGCGTCACCATATCTTCGAAAGAGTCGATAATGGAAATTTTATGAGTTTAAAACCATGTTCCCTGTTTTGTCTGATTATGAGCCTTTTTGTAAAAAAAACCTCCTGGGACGATCTTCTTTGGAAACCTGCGGTGAGTGAAGATTTTTGGCTGGGCGAGGTGGGGTTTTTAAGGTGGTTGTTACCAACGGGCAGTTGTTTTCGAAATCGGTTGGAGATTCCGCGTCCGCGCATAAATAGCTGTCTTCTGCCCCGGTTGTGCAGCTGCTAGTTTCTGCCTTTTTGTCGGATAGGATTGATTTTTCTTCGTTTAAATGGTATTCAAAAGAAATCAGGTTTTTCCATTGTGTGTTAGCGGTCCGAATAACGTTTTTTTTTTTCAAAGGGAGTGCAATCCTTGTAAGGTTGTTTCCTTCTGTTGAAAATCCCATAATTTATTGATCAACGACCTAATTTGTACGATATGGCTAAAAATTTAGCTTTAACTTTGTATACATGTCTTTCCATAAAATCATTTAATGTATAATCTCCCACTGTACTGTAGATTGTTTCAATTTTGAAATCTTCTCAAAATAATTTGAAATTGTGAGATAGAAAGCTTCACCAATTGTCGACTCTAGTTTTTCTAGGAAATCCATGAAGATGGCAATGATCGTTTAAAAATAAGATAACGGAAACAGAAGTTATACTGTTGACCAATTTGATGAAAAAGACTTATGTGAAACGTTCAATGCATAAAAAAAACGTTAAAAAGCTTCCAAATGTCCGGCGAAGCTTATTTTCTTTCCATGGTTGGCGAATGATAAATAAGTGTGTTCGGTTCCCAAAATAACTTTGAGATTCTTCTCGGAATGCGTCTCTGGAAACATTAAACTGAACGCTTCCCCTACAGCTGCCGATATGAGTACCATAATGTCCATGAAAAGTAAGTCGTCCGTGAAATGGAGGTCTTTCACGTAGTTCTTCAAGAAGGAACTATAAATTCCCATCGTTCGGCCGTTTCCGATTGAAGAAATTATGTCCCAAATGATTCTTTTGTGTTCAATCATAGTTTGAAGTAGTTTCCGTGAACATTGGTTTTCGGGGAATAGGGATGGGGTTGATGATATTAAGTTTGCTCTATAACGCTTCACTAATGTGGCATGATCCGAAGATCGAAAGTCGTCTTTAACTTACAGAAAAAAAGTTCTGCTCCTCTGAAAATTACCAGAAGTTTAGTAGTTTGTGCGAAGTATACCCAACCTGTGGTCTTTCTTTCGGAAGCAATTGAGTTTTGGTTCAACATTATAAAATATACGGCAACTTTTTATGAGAAAAATATGTTTGAAATTCAAGTTTCGCTTTATCAAAAAAAAACAGTTTAAAGAACTATTTTTAAATCTGTTAATCTGTTGTTTGAAATGTTACAAATCTTGAGGGACTGAGCAAAACACGTAGTAATAGCAGCAACGATTCGAGAATAAAGGAAGTTATTCTACTCGCCTTCAACTCGCGACCGATAAGATTGCTTGAAATTGTCATTACTGGCATGGAAATGGAGGAAATGATGGGATATTGCTTTTTACATTTTAAGTTATAGCAACTGACGGTCTTAAGAAAGGATTTGTTTGTTACATAATAAGTAACCTAACCGTTTGATAACTTACCCTAATTTTTTTTATTAATTTTTTTAAACATCTCAAACAATGTTTTCCCTTTGTCCACTTGGAACAGTTTAAGCGTAGCTCAAAATCTGTTATTTGAAGCATCCCTTTCTGATTGGACTTTAATTTTATGTCAACATGGCTTTTCTCCGTAATGTTTTTAAATTAACTTTCAGCTTTTTGATTGCAATTGAGTTGTTGCTTTCCCAATGGTACACCAATTTATTTTTTAAGCGAGCAGAATGGCGAATTAAGAAATGACAAACTTGGTACGACTTTGAAGTATTGATTTATTGAACCAAAAGTGAAAGAAAATCTGCGTTATTTTCTAGGTAGAGGAAATCTACTATCGCGTCGGTTTAGCCGATCAATGGTTGTACTCCCGCTTCCTAAATTTTGAATCCATGCCAATCTGCTTCTCTTTAAAAAATGAATGTTTTCCCCCTTTCACTTCCATAATTTTTTAGTCCAGAATTGCAAAAATTGGAGTTACGATTGTTCTGTGTTTTCCCAGAGTTGCTTTGAAGCGATAATTATGTCGTCTTTGTGAACGAGATTCCTTTTAAAATTAAGTCTATGAATCTTCAAAAGTCTTTTGGCATATTGCCAAGTTCATAAATTCCGGTGAAAAAATGGCACGTCTTTATGAACTTGCCCCAACAACGCTAAATTTACACTGTTTACTAATTGCGTCACAGATATAAGAGATTCTAGGCATTCTAGAGATATAAGTTGTTGAACCAAACCTGCCCAATGTGTTGGTTGGTTTGATAACTTTAAAGCTTTCATGGATTTTTGGCATTAGGTATATAATCTTAAAAGTTTAATCAGTTAATAATTTCGAATCTAAAGCCAAATTAATCGAGCCCTCTTTCTTTCTAGTAATAACTTTCAGGTTAGAAAAATGATCTTCGTCGGTTTTTTTTGAATATTTCCAATATGACCCTCGGTCTTCATTTTTTGAACTCTCAATTCATTGTTAATAAAAGTTGTAATGGGACTTTTCTACTTTTTGTTTAAATTTGTTTAAGAGACGAGTGGAAAAGAATTAATTTCCTTTCAATCGTTAGATATTTTGCCGATTCTGTTAATGAGGGGTTTGAATTCTTGAAAATTTTGCCTGTTCAAAAAGGTAAGTTATGCAATTTACTCTTCTCTATTGGACGACTAAATGAACAGATCGAGATCGGTCGAGGTTTTTTCTTTTGCTTGATTTCTATCCCAAATTTTGAAAAATTATCTTTCAACAGGATGCTTCTTTCATGTTCACTCGTGATAAAAAAATGATGTCTTTTCTCAAATAGTTTTTTGTTTTGTTTTGGGTGAATACACGTTTTGGGTCTTTTATCTAATTCTCAAGGTTTCGTTTCTTAACTTTAACTCGTGCAGTACATGTTGCTTGACAAAATTCAGTGGACTTGGTGATTCAGCACGCATGGTATTTCTTAAAACCATTTCCAAGACCAGTCCTAAACTCCAGGATTTCAGGATTTCAAGCCCGCTTTAACCGTATAATGTTATTAGGCGGAGGACAAAACAATTGTCATTGTCACTGTGACCGTTCTCATTCAAAGCGTTGATGAATCCAAAACTTTCTTGGTGTTTGATGCAGGAAACATCCGGCGGCACGTATGCAAAATTTTCAATACGAACACTATTGTTTACAGCATTTAAAGTCGGCCGTTTGTTTCTTGATTCACAAAGTTTCACGAAAATTATTTTATAGTTACAAGGCTTACGGATCATCTTCTTTGCTGATCAAATGTTCAGGTTGCCCTTTGTAAAGGCCTTCTCACATTTCATGTACGAAATACTTCGGCCGATAATGAGGTTCGGTTCCGTTTTTATGTGGATATTTACATTAAAAGACGTTAAATTCATATCGCTAGTCGTAAATCTTGCCATGATTGTTAGCTTCTGGGTATCGAAACAGCCTTTTTGTATCATTGTGTGCCCGACTTAAAGCTCCCGGTGGGCTGATGGTTGCTGGGAGGAGTTTTCGTTGGGTCTCACTGCCGGTTGCATATGAAGAATCCTCGATCCATTCTGCATCTTCAGTTTCTCTGGTGTTGCAATTACTGCCTTAACTTCTCATCGTTCTCCACCTACCGCGTGCTAAAAAAAAGGCCGAGCGCAACTCTTTTTCTGCTTCAGCCCTTCTCATTCCGTTGAATTTTTTTCGTTGGTCCGTTTTTCTTGGGTGACTTCGTTCACTACCTTTGCGCATTTTATTTACTTGTGTTCCAGCCCAGCTCGTTTTCTGTTTTTTGCTAAAAAAATGGGAATCTGGACTTCTGGGAACACTGGTGACTTAGGCTGTCGATATCCAGATTCTCCTTGGCTATTATCGCCAATTGAAATTGGTCGCTCGATCAGTCCAGTAGTTGGGCGGCTCCAGGGGTGTGATTTGCCTGAACGATGGACTTCCGCGCAGAATCGATTCTTTTAACAGGGCCATAATAAAAAATTCTAACTAACTATGTGCAATCCATGGCAACTAAACTAAGGATAAAACATTTAAGAAATGTGTTTAATTTAAAACGTCTGTTCTAAAACTAACACGAGCAGTGAATGAACGACCGCTGATCGATGCATGGCAAAGATTGACATGTAACTAATCAATACCGAAGGTCAAATTAAGGAAAAGTAAAATAAATCAAAAGATGGAGTGTTTATATATAGAGAGGATTACTCAGTAGCCTTGTGTTGCTTTCAAAGATTCAATCGAAATATTGTTAAACTCGTTAAAAGATGTGCATTAAACTTTTAAACTCTACTTTTTGCCGCTAAATTTTGAAAACTCTGTGTTTGCAGAAGTTAGCGGTAAAATGTAGAGTTACAAAAATTTAATGCATATATTTTAATGAGTCTAATAATAATTTTGTTGAAAAATTAACTTCTTGCGTCTTGAGTTTTGATCTGTTCCGAACATTTTTGTCACAGTTTTTTTGATTCGGGATAATTTTTCAGAGTTGGCATCACAACTAAAATAAAATGAGCAATTGAGTTGTCAAATCTTTCAAAGTGTGATTTTGCAAAGAACTTTCCGAAAAGTTTTCTCCGTTCCGAGAAAAAAAACTATGCTTTAATTGTTGCTATTGAGACCATTGTGAAAAAAAAAAACATATTTTTTCTCCTTTCATTAGACTAGCTTTAAAAGAATACCATACCCGAATTAGAGTGGACCCGTTGATACTTTTCTTTGACACTCATTCTGAAAATGGACCCTTTGATACTATTTCATGACACGCATTTTCTGTCCGATCCTAATTTGTTTTGAAAAATTGCTTTCAATAAATAAATTTTTGAGATTTTAGAAATAATAACTTTAATGAAAATACGCCCACTTCCTTGACTCAATCCTGAATTCACATCTGGTAGTAAGACTTTGCACCAATGACTTTTCATTTTTTGTTTAATTTTTGAGGCCGAAGCGTAACAAAACCACCGCAACTACTCTATACTTAGAGATAAAAGCTAGAAAACTGACAGTCCACTTAGATCTTTTTCGATTGACACCAAATGACCTCGTTTTTGAACGTTAATAAATTTCATTCGAAGAAAAGATCTACAAAGCAAATATTATTTAATATTATGAGCGATGAGTACCAAAACCACCGCAACTATTCCATTTCTGGAGATAAAAGCTAGAAAATGGAAATTTTGGATGGCGTTAATAAATTTTACACTGTGCAAATAAAATTGGTTGCCACATGCCGTGGTAGGAAATAGTTTTATTGAAATAGAACAATTCTTCTGCATTCGCATTTTTTAAATTTCAGCTTTAATTATTTTCACACTTTTTCTGAATATTTTCGTAACATCATTTCCAATTAAGCATTTAACACGTTCTGTTATAGAGTTTCTCCTTAGGGGCTGGGAAGGGGGATTACTTCTGACGGAAAGGGGGAGTAGTTCAAAAAATACTCGTCGACTTTACACTCGATCGGACAATTAATTTTCCGAGCACCTACGAAAACGTTGCAACGATCCTATTTGACCAATAATATTTTCGCTAAAGGCAAATTTTTAGCACATTTCTTCAACTTTTTGTTTTTTTTTCCTGTTTTTGACTATTTGGAAAATTATGACCGAAAATGGGGTTTTTCTACTTAGGAAAGGAATACTAAATATAGCGCTGTTTTTTTTCCAGAGACTCATCTGAACTTAATCATAAAATGGCTCTATGAAGCGCACTTTGAAAAGCCTTAAGATTGTTTGCCCTCCCCCTCCCACAATGGATGCTATAAATTCCTTGCAACGAGCTTCTGAATGTTAAAACGGTCGAGCACATCGAGCCTGCCTGGTTTCTTATGTCCTCCACAGGGGCGGATCTAGGATTTTCTCGAGGGGGGGGGGCGGATTTTCAAAAAATTTTCCAAAATTTTGACGACCTTTTTTTTTTTTTTAGGTCGACCAAAACAAATTGATTTTTATTTTTCGCGCTCTCCTAAAGCACTGTTTTGCCCTTATTTTGGCAAAATTTTGTGCGCCGCAGGCAAATTTTTGAAAAAATAGTCAAAAAAGCCGTTTTTGGGCACTTTTTGAAAAATTTTGACAAAAAAATGCGTTTTTTTTGGCGCGCGCCTTCCCTCACAAATAGCATCTATTGGCGCCAAAGGCGCCTTTAGAAAAATTTTAGGGTCGGTCGGCCAAAAATGGATTTCTGAAAAAGTATCAAAGGGGGGACCCTTTGGGTCGGCAGGGGGTCAAATCCCTGAGGGGGGGGGGGGGGGCGTCCGCCCCCCACGCCCCCCCCCCTAAATCCGCCCCTGGTCCTCCACCTCCTCCCCTCTCTTAAACTTCCCTCCTTTCACCCCCGAAAAATTTATTGCAGACTGCATTGAACTTCTGGTCGACTCAAGTACCTTCAGTCTCGACATAATGAAATTGCATCGTTTTAAGCGATGTCCTCTTTTCACTTTTATTGCGAAAATTTCAGTAGTCGCTTTTTTATTATTGTTATTAATAAATCATAATATTTTGGATTCAAAACTTCAACTTACTCATCAAATTGATCACCGCCTATTCCGGAATTCTTCCAATAGTACTAATAGAAATAAAGCTGCTCTTGAAAATGACGAAAAATTTATTGTCGAGACTGGGATTGGTGGTGACAATAAAAAAATGCAGATTCAAGAGTTCTTTCTCGACAATGGAACTAGAAAAGACTACGTTTTTATGTGGAGAGCTTTATGCGACGAGCGGGAAATAAAGGAGAAGAAAGCTGTTATGGTATTTGCCTTATTCGGCAACGGTAGAAATCTAGCGGACAGCAAGAATCAAATTGACGGCGAAGTTAGATGTTTAATTGACGGCCAGAGCTCTAGAGAATTCACAGAAACATTTATTTTCCACGAATTCAAGAGGTCGTTACTTGGAGTTTTTTGCCTCTTCGACAGAAATATTGAATGTCCGAGAAAAGTTTCGATTGTTTTTGGAAATGCAGCTGTCTCAAACGAGCTAAAAGTGGAAAGACAATATCCAACATCAGAGAAGAAAGACCATATTACGCTTTGTAGTCCTGCAATATCGACGAACATGGATTCGTTAAGACCTTCGCGACTCGCAGAGTATATCGAGTACCAGCGATTGATAGGTACGTGGGTGGGCCTATAAAAGGTTCAATCAGAGCTCAATCAGAGAATGGTGATGCGATAAGTTGATTTTAACTGGCTCCCCGAATGGCCGTAAACACCTGGCATGCGCTCTGAACTCAATCGGCGTGCGCTCTGAAATAAGTGAATATCTTGAAAACAAGTGCTTTCAGAAACTAAAAAAGTTACGCTTTGGGAGGTTTTAAAAAGCGTTTTTAAACAACTTTTGAATCGGATTAAACAAATTTTTGCACCGCAGATGGTTTTTTTGAAAAAGAAAATTGCGTTTTTGACATATTTTTTTTGTCAGAAATTAATTCATTTATCTCGTCACGTATTCCTGGTTGTTGCTCCGGTCTTTTTGTTTATACCCCCTAAATGATGAAAAATTAAAACGAAAAATGTTGTATCAAAATTGGACCGATATTATGTGTAAAAGCAAGATATTAACATGGGACTTGTCAAAACGAAGCAGTTTACCTAATTTAGCCTCAAACTGGCCCTTTCCTTTTTTTCGCGGTGTTCTTCACATATAATCCATCAATTTGGGATTAAGTGCGTTTTTAATTGCCCTAAATTCGTCTTTTTTGCATTAATCTATGTTGAATCGTTGCACGGGGATCGGTCTTGCATTTCTAAGCAAAACCGATTCAATTTTGCTATAAAATCTTTCCTTTACTTGTTTCATCATTGTGGGGGGGGGGGGGTATAACCGAAAAGACTCGATTGTTTTTAAAAAGGTGTGGACAAAATGATGATTGGGGAAATTAGCCGAGAAAACTTCGCATTGAATGAGGATACAAAAAGAGTGCTCGATTTTTACAAAAATATTGGCTTCCTGGAAACGTTTTCTGTGCAACTGACCGAAAAGTATACAGGATACGACAGTGTTAGTCGCTTGCAGCGATCCCAATTTACCTATTGCATGGTCAAAAATGCTCTTGTTAGTAAATACATTATAATACAGGATCTGGATGAAATCGTAGGTGTGAATTTTTCTCGATACCAAAATTTGCAACAAGCTTTGTGGAAATTGGAGGATAAGAAATTTCAGTTTTCGAGTTTTTTTCTTTCTGACACTCCAGTTGCTCGTAATTGTGAACAAAATAACAAATCGAACGATTTGGCGCAATTCAGTTTATTCTATCGTGAAAGTTTCCACCGAGGAAAAAGCATTCTTTCCAGCCAGACATGTCAAACTGTTTGGGCTCATGGCTGCCTAATGCCGAGAACTGATTTGACAACTGGGAACCTTTCTTCGAAGCATCTTGAAGCCCAAAGTTTATTTTCAAAATTAGTCGACCTACATTATGGAAACGGAAAAGAAGCCTTACGCAATTTACATTTTAGACACAGGCCTGATTTTAGAGAAAAGATCAAACTTGAATGTTTGGATGATAACATTGTCGAGATAAACTGGCTTCAAAATGTATCAGAAACTTTGCAGATGAACGTATGGAAAGTTCTTAAACATTTGAATATAAATGCTCACGAAAATTATACGTAAATTTACACCAAGTTTGATATTTAATCTATATTCCGAACAAATGTAGCCATGTGCAGTTCAAATAACTGAGAATGATCCGACCATTTTTAATACCCCGATAAAAACAAATCAGAAAGTTTTCCAGAGTTTTTGCCGTTTTATAGGGTAGCGGAGTGGAATTAAATTAATCTACAAACTAGATGATGATAGATTATATAATCATATGAAAAGTTCTTAAAATAGTTTTATCTAGAGTCAAGGGTGATTACTGCATCATGCTTCATACTGAAAATATTCAGATCAAAATATCGACACTGATGCATTTTTAAAGTTTTTGCGATTTTCGAAGAAAATGACGGAATATTTGTGCTTGGGGTGTTTTTTTTTCGAAGGCAAACTCCGACTTTTTAACCAACAATTTTCGACAGAATTTTCAAAAATCATCAGAAGGGTTGTTAACTTGAGCTCAAATTTAAAATTAAATTCGACTTATCATCCTATTTGTAAAACTATAGGGTTTTGATGATTGCTAAACGGTCAATTTGGGACAATTAATGCGCGATAAATTGTGTGCTTTTAACGCGCGATGTATTTTGTGCTTTTAACGCGTAAGCGGAGATTCAATCTGTCTTAGAAATCGTTCCAAATTGTTTGAAGTAGGCTTTTTGTCATGATTGCTTTAATACTAGGAACAAAATCTATCACTTTATGCTTTATATGGCATGTAAGGGGTGATTTAAAAAAATTTCAACAAAAACATTTCAAAAAATTTTCATTTTCAAAAATAAATTCATCGTTTTTCTTAAAAAGAACACTACACTGCAGACCCTACTACACACCAAACGCAATCGATCTCTAGGCCTACGGCTGACCACCATATTAAATTCACCGTCTGGTTAATCTGGACAAAGTGTTTCTAAACTACTTGTTTTATGTTTTGATGCTGAAAGTGTGAGGAAATATATTTACGGGTGATGAATTATCTCGCACTGAAATAGTATTCAACTGAACTGAAGCAGGCTTATAGGTCTTACTAGTTTCATAAACTTTTAAAGTTTGATGCTACCAGTTTAAATTTTATGCTTTGTTAATATTTTTTAAATGTGATGATTACCGCGCATTATAATGCGATAATTAAATCAATTTTAGACATTTCAAATTAAACTGAGGCTATCATTTTGGTCATTCTTTTGTAGTTGTTTCGTTTTTTTTCGAAAAAAATGACGGAGATTGTTTGTTCACGAGATGGTTATTTCTCCAGACCAATTTCGCCCTTTTAACTAGCAATTTTCGATAACTTTTTAAACTGTCATACGACAGGCATTGTTGTCTTACGCTCAAACTGAAAAAATTTATATTTCACTTAAGATGATTTTTTGTAAAGTTATGGGGTTTTAAAGATATGCAATTCGTTCAATTTGAGACATTTAATGCGCGACATATTCTTGCTATTAACGCGTAAGCGAAGATTTAATTCGTCTTAGACATCCTTCCAAGTTGGATTGAGGCAGGCTCTTTGGTATTTTCAGTACTTTTTTATGCGAATATTTCATTTTTCATTTAAATAGCGTGTGGGGGGGGGAGGGGTTGTGATTAAAAAAAATTGAAATGTTTTTTGGAAATTTCGAGCAATCGCCTCAATTAAATGTTTATGTAACTTAAAATACAGACGGGTTTTCTAGTTTTTGCCCTGAAACGAGCAGTCTTGTTTACATGTAAGTGAGATGGGATAAATTGAAAAGAAAAAGTTTTTTTTTCTTATGACTGTTTCGTCAGTTTTTCAATGAAAAACTGTTAAATTGAAATCTAAGTGCAGTAGGAACACTCAGGGCTTTGTCGTGATATACTAGCAGTCTTCCTACATATTGTGCTGAGTCTCCAGATCAGAGTAATTTGAATATCCAATTAATTAAGCAATCAAAACGCAACTGGTTTTGACAATTTCGACTTAATCAGGCATTGTTTAGAGTGTCATCATAATTAGGCTCAAATGATGGAAATTTTGAAAATAACCAAGAACCGATTTTAAAACAGGAACGAAGTGTAAGAAACGCATATGATGAAATGAAAAAAGAAGCATAGTTTTTCCGCGAGTTTCGATAATGTATTCAGGATTTTTTGTCTTGGGGCGTTACATGAAGAATTTGAGTTCAGTTCTTGTAGGGGCATGGGGATGTTTTGACACTTGTCACATGCCTCTGTGAATCATGTCTTCAGAGACTCTGGTACAAAATTGACTCCTGGTTTCACCAATGTAGGAGTCTTTACTGGAGTACTCATAAAAAACTGATGAAGCTAGATTGATGTTTACTCTTGAAAACTTTAGACCTTACTCTTGAAAACTTTAGACGTTTTCAGGCTGCTGAACACTGGAAAAACCCTAGTTTTTGCCCAAGATCTGTTAAATGCTCGGATTTTTGATGTTGTCAGATAACGGATAACCTCGATAAATGGTAACTTCCAAAAAACATTCTTCTTGTGAGAATCGTCAAAAAGTCAATGTATTTTGTCTTTTTGCCACCACAAATGATTCGCTTGTTCTGTTCAGAAGACTGTCAAGGGACCCGTTTTTTCGTAAAATTTCAAAAGTTCTGTCGAAAGCTGCAGTCACAACTAGGTCATCAGAGCTCCATGTGAAAGCTCTCTGAAAAAGTGCTCTAGAGACCGCTTCTTTGTATCTTGGATTGCAATATGATGAAAACATACACATAAATATAATATACCCATAAAGACACCATGAGGGGCTCCTATTATCATTCCGTCTATTTATTTCCAGGTTTTGCCATCAAATGAAAAAGAAACATTGAGACAAGCCATCTCCAGAAGCAACAATTTCACCGTTTTGGCTCTGAGAGAAAAATTTTCTAAACGTTTTTTTTTTCAGAAAATGTTTGATGGTTTTCTCAACAGGATTGTTGGTAAAAAGCGAAGTAGCATCAAAACTGACCATGACTGGCCAGAAATGAGCTGGTTTTAAAGCTCGTTTTCCTGTATCTTTTATCCAATTTTCAGAAAAAAATCAAAGGTATTTTTCAAGCAGAGTTTTGCTGCTAAAATAGGTTTAAAAAAATTGTCTAACTCTTTGGCAATGCTATAGTATACGAGTTGATCAAATACAGAATAAATCGGACGGAGGATCTGTCTGATTTTTATAAACTTTTGCGAGTTTCTCGAGTCTTGTTGGTTTCGCCCCTAAGATAAGGCGTCTTCATTACAAGTCTTCAGAGATCTTTCTTGATATTCATCCAAGTTCTATTAAATTTCTCATCTTTAAATATAACTTTGTTTTGTTTCTTCGGGTTGATCTCTGTTTTCGCGAACTTTGTGTTTTCGGCATTTTTTAAGCATTTTGTAGCATTTTTTGAACATAATCCCAACTTTTCATTAAAATAAAATTGCATCTTGTCATTATGGATGGATGCAATTATGTTCAAAAAATGCTAAAACTTCTTGCCTACAGGACGAATTTTGCAAAAATGAAGATCACACCCAAGAAACTTTTTTATATGTAAAGACCAGAAATTTAATAGAAATTTGGAGAATCTCAAAAATTTGAAAACATCACTGTACTGAAGATGCCACATCACAGGGGTGCAACCAGGAAGACGCTATGGACTCCAACAGATTCTTGTGTTTGATCTATTCTGAGTATGAGCAATTCGTACTATCACAGCCTCGCCAAAGAGTTAGACGCTTTGCTTAAGCATTTTTTACCAGCAATATTTTGCCTGAATTATATTATTAAATTTTTCTGAAAAATGGATGAAAGTAAGTGGAGAATGAGAGTTAAAAACAAATTGATGGTCAGTTCTGACGTTACATCACTTTTTACCAACATCCCTGTTGAGACAATTATCGAGCATATTCTCAAAAACCATCAGAAGGTGTTTCTTAGCCCTCAAACAGTGAAAACGATTCTGGGGATGACTTGTCTGACTAATCTTTTTTTAAACTGATACCGAAACGTAGAAGCAAACAGATGGAATGGCAATGAGAAGTCCTGTTGTTGTCTTAAGGGGTGGATATACACATGAGATAATAAAAGAACAGATCAAGCTTTGAAGTTCAACTAGAGTTTCACCAGCATCATATTGATGACTGTTTTGATGTCGTTGAAAACGGGACTTGGTCCCTTTTCTTCTGAAAAGCCTAAATAGCTTTGTTCCTGAGTTAAAATTCACGAACGGAACAGATCTGAGGGGTCGATGAGTTTTTTGACGTTAAAATGTCCAAAATTGGTAACAATTTGTCATTGTCCTGTTACGTGAAACCCACCATAATGGGGTACTTTATACTGTTCTCATCATATTGCAATCCATGATTCAAAGAAGCGGTTCGTAGTGCTTTTTCCCAGAGAGCTTTCACGATTAGCTACTATAACCACGCTGTCAATGTAGCTTTGACAGAATTTTCACATGTTACGGAGAAAAAACCGGAATAGTGACAATCTTCTGAAGAGTATAAGCGAATCAGCCGTTTTTGTTTTCAAATGTACAAAAAACATCAACCCTTCTGTCAACTTTGACAAGAAAAAAGTGCTTTGGAAGTTAACCTTCATCGAGCCTATCCACCAGAAGACAACATCGAAAATCCGGGCACTTATTAGGTCGTGGGCAAAAACTAGGGTTTTTCCAGTACACCAGCTTGAAAACTTCTCAAATTTTCAAGAGTAAGGATCAAATTGACACCAACCTGGCCTCATCAGTTATTTATGAGTGTTCCTGTAAGGAGTATAAAGCCTCCTACATTGGTGAAACCAGGCGTGATGATTGTATCAGAGTCTTTGAACATTTGAATCCCAGAGGCACGTCAAAAGTGTCAAAACCTTCCCTATCTAAATTGCAAGATCTAAATTCAAAATCCTCATGAAGCATCCGAGGACAAAAATTGCCGAGTTCTTTATCTTTAGTTCGAAACTCGCGGAAAACTATGCTCATCAACATTTGCATTTTTTACTCTTTGTTGCTGTTGTAATTTTTGTTCTTGTTCATTTCGATATTTTTCACCATTTGTATAATACTATAATGTCTGATTGTTTTTTTTAAATTCTAATCAATCCCCGATAAAGTCCAAATTGATGAAACCGGTTCCATTTCAGATGATTTTTAATTGGACTTTCGTTTTACTACGAGCAGCCTGGTTTTCTTTTAAGTTGAAGTATCAGTCTAGTTTAAATACAAACGTGTTCTGATTTTTTAATTTTGAGGAAAAAACGTAACTTACGATCCAGTGAAAATGCTTCTGGGGATGACTTGTCTCAATATATTTTTTTAATCTGATGCCGAAACATGGAGATAAACAGATGGAATGGCAATGAGAAGTCCTCTTATTGTCTTAAGGGGTGGATTTGCACATGAGATGATAAAAGAACAGATCAAGCTTTGAAGTCCAACTAGAGTTTCACCAGCATTATATTGATGACTGTTTTGATGACTTTGAAAACGAGACCTTGGTCCCTATTTTTCTGAAAAGCCTGAATAATTTTGTTCCTGAGTTGCAGTCTGAGGGGTTGCTGAGTTTTTTAGACGTTAAATTGAGCAAAATTGGTAACAAGTTTTCGTTTTCAAACATACCAAAAAAAACATCGACCTTTTTGACCACTCTGACAAGAAAAAAGTGTTTCGGAAGTTAAACTTTATCGAGACTATCCACCAAAAAACAACATCGAAAATCCGGGCACTTATTAGGTCGTGGGCAAAAACTAGGGTTTTTCCAGTACACCAGCTTGAAAACTTCTCAAATTTTCAAGAGTAAGGATCAAATTGACACCAACCTGGCCTCATCAGTTATTTATGAGTGTTCCTGTAAGGAGTATAAAGCCTCCTACATTGGTGAAACCAGGCGTGATGATTGTATCAGAGTCTTTGAACATTTGAATCCCAGAGGCACGTCAAAAGTGTCAAAACATTCCCAATCTAAGTTGCAAGATCTAAATTCAAAATCCTCATGAAGCATCCGAGGACAAAAATTGCCGAGTCCTTTATCTTAAGTTTGAATTTCGCGGAAAACTATGCTCATCAACATTTGCATTTCTTACCCTTTGTTGCTGTTTTAATTTTTGTTCTTGTTCATTTCCATAATTTTCACCATTTGTATATAACTATAATGTCTGATTGTTTTTTTTTAAATTCTAATCAATCCTTGATAAAGTCCAAATTTATGAAACCGGTTCCATTTCAAATGATTTTTAATCGGATTTTACTACGAGCAGCCTGGTTTTCTTTTTAGTTGAAATATCAGTCTAGTTGAAATACGAACGTGTTCTGATTTTCTGATTTTGAGGAAAAAACGTACCTTACGATCCAGTTCCGTCACCGGTACGGGATTGGTTGGAATAAAAGTTTGTTGTTTATGGTTGTGTCTTTTTTTCAACACTCAGCATGCGTATGTCTTTAACAGAAGTTCGAGAGATGGAAAAAGAATTTGATTATATGAACACTAATTGTCTTTAATATTGGATGCTCTTTTAATCCCTGAGTAGGACGGTGAGTGAAATCGATTGTTAAGGTTCCGTTTCTAAACGCCGAGCCACCTGATTTTGTATAGATGTTTGAATTGACTTATTCATTTGAAATGATTACTAGAAAAAGTGAAGGGTAAAAAGAGTTTACTTCTGCGGTTCCTTTGAAGTTCATTTCTGTTACTTTTAAAAAATAAAGGAGCATTTTGCTTCATTTTTAAGTCAATGAAACATTAACAAAAATATTTGTAGCGTACCCTTCGGTACTCTACAAATATTTGTAGCGTAAATAATCAGTAGCGTACCCCTCGGTACGCTACTGATTATATTACAACTAGCAGTTTAGCTTCAATGTATCATGGATCTGTAGTGTAGAGGTAGGGAAGGAAACCCACAAAAAAATAGGAGGGCTCAAACCTGGGCAGTGTCGGATGTTTTTGATGAATTTTTTCGTAAACTAGTTAAAATGCATCCACTCTATAAGTTAAGGTATGTTAATTGATAAATTTATTTTTTTTAAATTGACGGGTACTGCTAATGCGTCATAACTGGTTTGCGGCACTTAACATTTATGTAGACTCATAATTAGCGTGCGTCACTTGAGATATTTTGTAGACTCAAAGTTTTACGGATTCATTTTTTCCAGTAGCGTTATTGGTCATATTTTTGCTTGTGTGTGCGAAGTGCAACTTCGCCTCTGTGTAAAACTTTTTTTTGCCTCTACGTTCACCTATCTAAGCATGTTCTGCAAAAACAAAATAGTAACTTATTTTTGTTCGGTTTTAATTGCAAAGAACAGTGCCGATACTTTGATTTTTTTGGCCAAGTAAGGTTGGCCCCCTGATGGCAGGCAAAGAATACGTGTTCTCTTCTTTTTCTTTGGAATAATCATTGGAAAAGATTGAAAATCTATTCATACTCAAGCTGTTTCAGTCGCAGTTTTGACGATACAAAAAAATTTTTAAAAAAATTCCCACCGTGTTCAGAAAAATCAGTTCGAAATTGATTTTTAATCAATTTTTGAGCAAGTAAAGCAATCGAGAAACGGTAATTGTATGAAAGTTGATCGCTTAGACTATACAAATACTGTAATTATAAAACATGAACTAAAGTTGAAAGCTTCTTTTAGCGTTTTTCTAGTCTAAAAAATTTCTAGAAATCATAAAAAACTGTTGTGCCAAAAAAATTTTAACCATTTTTTTTTGAAAATTCATTTTTTAAATTCATTTTTGAGAACAATTGTAAGAAACAAAATTAAGCCTAACTCATTAACTTTCTAAATCTTTGTATACTTCGTTTATTACATTTCGCTTGAAATTGACACTAATTTGAAGAAAACAAAAGAAAAAATCTTCCTCATATTTTTTTTATAATTGCGATCGGAACTTTTTGTGCTACTTGCCCAGCAAGCGGCTCTTAAATTTAAATAAGTTGAAAATCGTTCCATTAGCGCTGATTATATTTTGGTTAAACTGTCCAGACAGAAATTTGCTGTTTTGCTCATGAATTGTAATCTTTTTGCTTTCTGAGAACGTTTTTTAAAAAACAAGAGAGTGAATTTAAAGTCTGCGCACAGAAAGATAACTACAAAAAACCAGAAAACTGGACACAAAAATAAGTTGATTACCTATTTTGGTTTTAGTCGACGGTTAAAACCAAAAAATACATTTTTCAGACGAACCTGTTTTTAGATTATGATTATAAGATTTGCACACTCACTATGTTTTTATCCGACTTTGGTTTTTTTTCGAAAAATTGTATGAAAAAAACAGGGCATTTTGCTCGCGAATCTTTTTGAAGAAGTCATTGTTTTTGTGCTGCAGGATACAGCAATTGCACCCAATTTTTTGCAACATGTTCATATTTCTGAAGCGCCTCAAAATTTCATTCTCGATATTATAGAAGATTAGAGGGGACCGGCCTACTTGAATGCGCGCCGCTTAGCATGGGGCTATTAGCGCCATTCGAAATGAGTTTGGTTTTTCAATTTTGCTACAAAACTTTGAACTGATGAGTGCAGACACATATTCTTTTAACTGCGCGTGCTAAGCAACTGATTTTTTAAAGTATTTTTTGAGAATGAATATTTTCGGGAGCATTAAAAATACAAAAAATATATCGGTTGTTTTCCTTCGTAAGGCTACGGGGGCTTGCGTTCTTGATGCAAGTTTGACTCAAATTTGCGTTCTGATCACATGTGTAAATAGCGAGTTAAATTGTTCCAAAATGAATCGAGGCAACTAATTTGGTTTTACTAGTAGGAAACAGTAGGCTAAATACATCCGTATGTCCTAATATAGCGTGTGCGGGTTTGAATTGAAGAAAAAATGAAAAATAAATTATGTTTTTTTTTGTATATTTTATCATGATTTATATGCAATTTTTAAATGAAATTTAAATACAGCCGAAAAGTTTATATTCTTACGCTGATATACGAGCAGTCTTCTTTATCTGTCTTTTCAAAAAGCGCGGAACATTAGTTCTCGGGATTTTTTTTATTCAGTCAGTTTTCGACTTTTTAACTAAGCGCTTTTGACACAAGATATTTGCTTATTGTTGTCTGGACTACAAATGAAACAATTTTTCATTTTTGCTTTTTTGTGTGAAAGTTAAGGGATCAAAACCGGCTGATTTTGCCAATCTGGGATAATTAACGCGCGGTATATTGCGTTGTATAACACGCCTGAGCGCCAGATCAAATCCTTCCAAATTGACATGAGAGAAGTCATTTGGTCATGCTTTTTAGAAATTGAGACGCTATCAACATCTATTTTGTAATTGAAAATATGGGTGGGATGATAAAACGAAAAAAAAATCAACAAAATTTTTTTTTCGATTAGTTTAATTATGTTTTAATCAATTGTTTCATCTGGCCCTTAAGTGCAGTCGGAACTTTTAGGATTTTTTCTTGATATACAAGCATTCTTGTTTTATTTAGTTGCGATTTGTTTTCAATACTTTTTTGGTCAATGACCGTATCGAAGTGAATTTAAATAACTTGAAACTGCTCATTTTGATGTGCAAAACATAATTTCAATCGTTCATTACCGTAAGCAACGTAAAATACTATCTTTACTTTCACATTATCATTGAATTTTTGACCAATCGGAGCCTAAGGTTGCCTATTTTTTCAAATTTTTTGGCATTCAATATATATGTACAGAGACTTGCCAAAAATTGGAGCAGGGAAAATTCACTTACAAAAGCAAAAAAGCTGTTTTAGGCAATTTCTGCCTGCACAAACTAAATATATACTATAACTTTATCTTCCATTCAAACCAAATTCACACAACTCTTTGTTTCGTCGGAGGATTGATCCTTTAATCTGCATGGGCTCATTGGGGTGCGCACACTGGTGTAGTATTCAGCCATGTTGTGTGTTAACTGCTCGTTTTATATTTTACACAAGGCAATAAAACATGCGCTGCAAATTTGCTCCAAATTGAATTGAGGCAATAACATACACGACTCAAACTTTTAATTTATCAAAAACTATTCTAAAGGGCAGTCTGAACCTTGAAGGCTTTGCCCTGATTCGAACAGTCTTGTTAATTAGTATTGCCTGTCTTATTTTGCAACTTTTGCAACTTTTTACACTTTTTTGCAACTTTTTACACGTTTTATGGTGAATGCCAAATTGTTTTCAATGTCTTTTTGGGTCAATGAACTTAAACGGAGTTAATTAACCTATAAATGCTCATTTAGACATCGTGAATCATTTTTTCCGCGTTTCAACGTTAACGTAAAAATTAAAGAGCTCAAGTTCCTTGATATTCTTAACAATATGGCCTAAACTGTAAGTTATAAGACTTCAAGATGGACAAGCGGTAAAATAATGCCAGGACTAGAGCGAAACCCAGACATGTCGAAACGGGATTGCCAGCTCTACCGAATTGTTTAACCTAATTTAAATATTGTGACAAAAGTTAACTACTGCATAGATTGCGCCAAGAATTTCACTAGAATGTTAAGAGAAATAAGCGATTTGGAAACGTTTTGAGTTTTTTTTCCAAAAAATTCATTGGAAAATGGTATTTTGATTTCTTTTTAGCGTTTGATAACTTTAAAATTTTTTAATAACGCGCAAAAAAATTTTTGGTCTTATACACTAAAGGGCCCAAAATCAGTATTTCTTCATCTTTCTTGAGCTCAAATTAATAAGGTTGAATCTGATTTGCAACTTATGTACTCAAATTCAAATAACATGGTCCTGCATTTGAATTGAAATTTCAAGAAGATAAATTTGCTGGCCGACTTGATCAAAACTATAAAATTTTTAATCTGCTGAAGCCATTTTTTTGAAATTTTCTCGTCTAATAAAAACTTACCATGGTGACTTGAAAATAATTTTATTATTAGATAAAGTTTAAAATTTGGTATTTTTTGCTAATGATTTTATCTGCTGGAAGTTTTGAGGGCTTTGCCTGACCATGTTGGTTGAATTTGATTGGCTAATATTAGCAAATCAGATTTGAATGCATAAATTTTATCTCAAAATATAAAAAAATTGATTTCGGGCCGTTTTGTGCATAAGACACAAAATGTTCGATAGTTTCCAATTAAAGTAGCTCTCTAACTCAAAGTATGCACCAAGTTTTGGTGATCGGCAAATACGACGACAATTGCTTTTGATGGGACTTTAAGACGATGCTAGTAATTCTCCAACTGTATATCTGAGAAATAAAAACCGCTTAAGTTTGAGCAGTTTATTTTAAATGTTTTGACACTTAGTCATCTCAATCTCATGCCCTTGACCGTGCTTGATCCAAGCAAGATATGTTTCGACCGTACTTGACTGATTTTGGATATGTTTCAACTTTGAAACGACATGAGTTATCCAAATTTAAACGTTATATTTCATGCTTTTCGGGTAACTTCTTATGATGTTTTTTTTTCAGAATGAAATGAGTTATTTTACAGTTTAAATTCCATGTACAGATGTACATATTATGGAATACTGACTAGCAATTTGATTTGAAAATGTTAAAACATATGTTGGTATTTGAAAGATGTTTTTCTTTGACTCGGGACAATCGCGAATTTTTTGACCGTGCTTCGAATTTGTGCTCAACCCAAAATTCGTCTCGACTATACTTTTTCGGGTGAGCACTGATATGTTCTCTACTTTGAAATTCAAAACATAAAAAAAGCACTTCGAGCAGGGTTCATAGCACCCAAACTGTTTGTTTAAAGTCTCATTTTATTTGACACATGAATGACCCGGGTCGAGATCCCATTCAAAAGCCGCTCATGATTTCAACAGTTTGAGCGGTTTTCCAGCAAAATTTGAGCGGTTTGAGCGGTTTGGAAGGTTTTTTGTCGGAAAAACCGCTTAAACCGCTTAAATCTTGCTTTAAAAAACCGCTCAAAAACCGTTCAAATCTTGCGCGGTTTTTGAGCGGTTTTTTTAAGACAAACCACTTAAAAACCCTTCAAACTGTTCATTATGAAGCAAGATTTTGAGCGCAATCGTCCAAAAAAAACCGATCAAACCGCTCAAATCTTGCTTCAAATTAGGTGAAAATCTGTATAAGCTTTCTGTTATTTATGATAGCTGGCGGAGAAGCAGTTGAAGCTGGTGTGTCGTTGCAGTGGCACTGGAGTGAGTGGGTCCTGTGTGCACAAGGTCTGCTGGCAATCCCTTTCCTTCCCAGAAGTGGCCAACTCCATCCGCAAGAGATACACCAACGCCATCAGAGTCAGTATGCAGAACCACCCCTAACCTAATTATGGCGTTCATACTGTTACTAACAAACCATTTTTGGGACATTTTCTGACTTTTTAGAGGTTGCTATGGACTACAGTGTAGAGCTATTTTATTGCAGTAACTTTTGTATGGAATGTGATTAGGAAGGAGTGACTCCAGTACATTCCTCAACCACGTTCCATACAAAAGTTATTTTTATATTAAACGTAACTCTAGTCCTGAGCAACATCTAAAAAACCAGAAAATGGTATGATGCTAAAAGACACCATACTTTATATGCAGCAAGATTTCTAGTCCTGAATTTAAACCACCAACTCACCTGCTAGCCGTGGTTTTAACAACCTTGAATTATGTTTGCTTTTTAAACACACCTTCTGATTTGATCGGTATTCTGTATGAGAGAAAGTCCGGTTAACTTTAATCGCGATGATGTTCAATAAAAAAAACGGGGCATCCATAATATAATCGTTTCAAAACTCGGAAGTTTTGTTCTAATTATTTTTGACATAGTAAAGAAGTTCATTATTACAATTTTAAAAAAATTGTACTATTATGAGCCTACTATTTCGATTTCATAGGTTTTGAGAGCACAGTAGAACTTTCACATGTCAATTGATCAAAATTATTATTAAAAAGTAATAAAAATGTTTCGCAAGTGTCTCGAATTTTAGTTGTCATTCATTGATTGAATTTTCACTTGCGAAAGCAATTGTCTTAATTGGCAGCAAATTTTTTTCACTAAACAAAACTATGAGCAATTGAGAGTTTCTTCTTAGAAATATCAGGGAATCTATTCAGCTGCTCACTTAGTGTAATGGTTACCTGCTTGATGCTCCAAAGCTCCACGGTTTGATCCCGACCAGGGCCTTTTAGAAAAATAGCAGCAGGGGCTTGTTAGAAAAATAAAGCATTATTTACAGTTTTAGAACGATATTTTTTATATTCGAAGTGATAAAAAGGAGAAGCGTTGCGAAAAAATTTTATGAAAATTGTTCTTTCGTTATCATTTTATTATGAACTTCATTACGAGGCCAAACTGTGCACTGGATAGGCGCACAGTTTTGTGTATGTATGTTCCTGGATTCCAGAGACAACTCTTTAAACATGCTAACTCTTGCGAAGCGAGTGTATTAGCAAGAACCTTTTTTTCCCAACCTAAGTCGCAAATATTGGTGCCACTTTCGGGGCACCTTTACAGTATTTTCATAGCATGTGCTTTGACATTCGAATACTAATAAGTTAACACATCTGATGCATTTTTAATTCATCAAATCAACCGAGAAAAGTGATTTGTTTCAAACAACATAGCCAGAATGAAAACTCGGTGTAAGACATTTTCTAACTCAATTTTTATCTCACAATTTTTTGAAACGTTTAATGATTAATTTACGTTTTATTTAGCTAAATACATGATGTTACACTACAAAGTATGAAGAACAAGTCTGCTCAAAGTTGTCGATTTGTTCACCACGCCAAATTTCATTTCATAATGACAACGTTAAATAAGCTTATCAAAACTGAACTTGAAAAGAGGGAAACTGGAAAAAGACCTTGAAATGCATAATTTATGCATAATATGGCTTTATGCTTTGCGATTTGATGCTTGCAAAGTTAGTGGGAATACCTTCACTTGTTATAATCCAATTTTTTACTTGCAAAATGTGTCTATTTGTATTTTGTGCCGCTTTTGCTTAATGGCATTGGCAATTTACTAGTATATGTAGCTGCTTTAATCGTGACTAGTGTTTGTCAGTTGTTAAGCTGGCGTGGCTGATTGGATAGTGCGTGAGACTCAAAATCTTTTGATTGCAGTAGGTCGCAGGTTCGAATCCTACAAGTAGCCGAGTTTCGAATCCTAGACGTAGCGCTGCTGAAATCTGAGCTGCTGAGTAGAGATTTTAAATGTTGTACAATCAACTTTCATCGTTCCGTAGTTTTTGTAATTTTCGATGGATTTGCACCTGCTGTTTTTATTTTAATTGGCAGAGCATTTTCTCTGACTTTTGAATGTGAATTTTTTGTGCAACACTTTTTGTACCGAACCTAAAGAATTTTTAGTGGGTTAGTTTTGCGCAGTGAAAAAACACTCAAATTTTTTATGTTCCGTCCAACTTTTTAGTTCTGTTTTTTTTTGTAGTACAATCATCTAACACACCGTGTTGTTGATTAGGCTCAGTTGAAAGATAATTGAAGTGAGTTGATTATATTTTTCTGAACTTCAATGATATGATTTGTAAAAGTTTCTAAGCTTTTTCAATTTTTTGGTTTTGAAATAATCAGTTGCATAAATTGAAGTTTTGAGGAAAATCCATTGAATTTATTTTATCATCATATTGAGTTATTATTCGTGAACAATCGTACGCGACTGGCCCTTAAACTTTCTTGCAAGGTTATAATCCCGCGACCATAAGTTACAGGTTTTTATAGACGCGGACAGAATCTTGAAATATCGAAGTTTGGTATCGATAGTCTGAAAATAAGTCGAAATATTCTAATAACTAGTCGCGGTTAGGCTTTTGGTGGAGCTATTGCTTTCAAACCTAGGAGTTTAGCCATTCTAATTTGTCACACTGATACTTTGAGACATGAAATTTAACAAGATCAAGTTGCAGTAGCAGCTGGAGATGATTATGCTTGGTTCAGTTTTTACGGTCGTGTTGGTCGCGACTAATTTCTTGTCGCGTCTGTCGCAAATAACTTTTCCTCGGTAGCGCTGTTCGCGGGTAAAATTTTTCAGTCGCGCCGGTTTCAGATAGTTTTTCCCGAGTATCGACGGTCGCGGACTTATCTTGTCGGACTGCAAAGTCTAAAAGTAGCGAAACTTGGTCGCAACTGTCTAAAAAAGAAAGTTTGCTCGCGATAGTCTTATCATAAAATGGCAATTTCAGCCCACGTAGAAAGAAAAAATAGTTCAGTAACAGTCCATATCATATCTGTAGCCCGATAGAGTTTCGCTGATTGGCAGACATGCGTTGTCTTTCCAAGTTACTACACGTATTTTTATACAAAAACTGCTTCTAACGAATTGCCGCGTTTTTATATCTACTGATTTCTGCTTTTCACTCTATAACCGCTCCACAAAAAACTAACAAAAAGCAAATAAAATGGAAACTTAGATCAGATATAATTTTCATTTTTTTGTATTAATATCAATTGATGGAAAACGCAATACTCGCGTTCAAAACTTTGGACCTATAATTATGATTGACTAATTTTTTTTATTGCGTGTCGCCATAAAAGAATATGTGTGAACTTAGATTCGCTCACTTTTTGTTCAAAAATTTGAAGATATTAAATTGAATACAGATTGTTTTGAAATGAAACATATCCATCTAGTCTTACCAATTTTTAAGCTATTGAATAAAATCTTTTGCAAGGTAGAAATTCGCCAAACTTGGTTGATACACTTGATTAAACTTTTTGATAGCCCTTTTTTTGATGTTCCTTAGATTTCCACCATCTCACAGGGTGTTTGTTTGCAACAACTGGAAAAAGTTCATATTTTTTTCACTCAAATTGTGTTATTGTTCCGACTTTCGAAGGAAGTGCGGAACATCTATGCTTGATGTGACTTTTTTAGTGAGTCAATTTTCGAGTTGTTAACAAAGCGTTTTTAACGGACTTTTGCTATAGCATCTGAAAGATATTGTTATCCTCAGCTCAAATTTAAACCCTTTACTTTATAGCCCTGTAACAAGATAACCTCACAACAATTTAACCCCCTTTGAATACCAATAGTTTGTTTCAAATTGAGTCCTTTTTATAATCACAGAAGTATTCCAATATTCCTATTAATTGCACTAATTGAGGCCTGAAAAGCCAGTCTGATTTCACTTGATGCCTCTAGCATCTCAAAAATAATTGCATTTCGTTTAGTTAGAAAAATAATCCTTCATTAACGCGTGTAAAGCAGAGATAACTGACATGATGCTAATTGAAGCAACTCAAGATAATATTTAAGCAACATTCAAATAAAATTATACTGCCTGACAGTCTAACGATTGCTTTACCATTCTATGAGCTTTAATGTTTGAAGTCTTCTTCCAGTTTACTTTATCCTCAAAAGAAAAACAAAGATTAATGGTATCAGGCCACGATTGTGATCCTAAACGTAAGATAAAAACCACTACGAACTGGAACTGCTCAAAATCAAAATACCAGGTTCATAAATGCCGAGCAACTGCAATTAGGGATGGCAAAAATTTTATTGAACGAGGGGTGAGCTTAAACTGAACGTATCTACGGAAAAACTTGATGCTCGACTAGTTTTGAAAATAATCAAAGATCTGAGCCAGAGTAATACCCCAAACATCGCAGTGGGCACTGCAATTCAGCCCATAACAGACGATATTGCCACTCAATTAGCCCTACCAACAGTTGGAAATTTGGTTCGAACTGCGCGCAAGCAACGAGAACAGGTTTTACCAGTCTCCCCTACAACAAGAAATTTCGAAATACCCGAGCTATCTTAGAACTGACAAAGGTCAAAAGGTTCACGAAAAGGTTATCGTATTCGGCGACCCAGAAATCATACTGTGCTCGAAATGTCAAACTTTTGTTTGGCTAGCGGAACTTTCAAAGTTTTTCCTGAAAGGTTTTTAACAGTTTTACTCTATAAGTGTTAGTCGTTCAGGAATAGCCCCCGGTTGCATAAATGTTTTCTTACCAAACAAAACAGACAAAAAGATACCATCGTTTCTTAGAAGCCCTAAAAACTTAAACATTGACAGTTATTTTACAATTATTTTGCGAGGTTCATACACTTCTGATTTGCAAGAAACAGAAAACAAATGGAAACTCATATTTTTTTCACTCAAATTGAGTTATTGTTCCGTTCCGAACTTTGAATAAAGTGCGGAATATCTATGCTTGGCGAGGCTTTTTTAGCAAGTCATCTTTCGACTTGTTAACAAAAATTTTTTGCGGAATTTTTCGATAGCATCTGAGAAAGGTTGTTATCCTAAATACAAACTAAAACCCCGTACGTTACAACCCCGTAACAAGATAACCCCACAAAATTTAACCACCTCTTATTATCGATAGTACGTTTTAAGTTAAAAACCTTTTTATAACTACAGGAGTATTTCAATCAGCTTTACTAACTGAGCCCTGAAAGGCCCGTCTTATTTCTTTTGATGTCTTCAGCATCTCAAAAACAAAACAATTTGATTCGTTTCGAAAATTATTCCTCATTCACGCTTTTAAAACGACGAAAATTTTTACGGTGCTACTTGAAAGCAACACAGAAGCTTTTATTACTCTGCATCAATTTATACTGCCCTACATTTGAACAATTTTTTAAACCTTTTTATTAGATATAATCTATAATTTTAAAGAAAACAGAGATTATTGATATCAGACTACAAGTATTATCCTAAACGTAGAAACAAAACCACTACGAACAAGAACTACTGAATATACCAAACTTATAAGTGTCGAGCAACAGCAGCAACGAATGGCGAAATTTTTTTTCAAACGAGAGGTGGGAATAATCTTGAAATATCTACAGGAAAATCTGATGCTCAACTTATTTTGAAAAAAACCAAGGGCCTGAGCGGGAGTAATACCCCGACCATTGCAGTCACCACAGCAATTCAGCCCATACTAGACGATATTGCCACTCAATTAGCCCTACCATTTTAGGAAAATTTGGTTTGAACTGCACGAAGCATGCGCAAGCAACAAGAAAATAATTTACCACTCTCCCCAGATGCAAGAAACTCTGAAGTACCTGAGCGGTTTAAAAGTTTTGTAAGATTTTACAGCGGACAAAATAATCAGGAAAAGCTTATTTTGTTCGGTGATCCCGAAGTGCTACGTGTGCTCGAAAACTTAAACTTTTGGTTGGCTGACTGAACTTTCAAAATTACTCTTAAAACATTAACCCCCTCTGGCAAATATAACTTCTTACCAATTAAAACGGAAAAAATTATACTATCGTTTCTTACAAGCCCTAAAAACGCAACCCCTGAGAGTGTTTAAATGCAACAGTTATTTCACAACGTTCATACACTCATAATTTGCAACAAATGGAAAACAAATGGAAACTCGACTTTTGTAACTCGAATGAGTTAATGTTTCGACTTTTGAAATAGTGAAGAATATCTATCCTTGGTGTGGCGTTTTTAGTGAGTCATCTTTCGACTGGTTAATGAAGAGTTTTTGACGGAATTTTTCTATAAAATCTGAGAGAAGTTGTTATCTTGAGCTCAACCTGAAACCCTTACTTTACAACCATCTAACCAGATAACCCCACAAATTTTAAACTCATTTTAAAACCGATAAATTGTTTGAAATTAAGTAAATTTCATAACAACAGGAGTATTTCAATTAGCTGTTCTAATTGATGGTTGAAAGGGCAGTCTTAATTCTTTTGATGCCTCTAGCATACAATTTGGTCAGATATGGTGCTAATAAAAAGCAACTCAAGAAATTTAACAACTTTGCATGAATTTATACTGTCTTACATTTGAACGATCATGTTACCATTTTTAAGCTATAATTTTTAAGCGTCCTTTTTTTTATTTTTATACTTTGAAGAAAAACAGAATAGTCGCATCAGACCACGAGCGTTATCCTAAACGTGAAAACAAAACCACCATGAACTGGAACTACTCAACCTAACAAACTTAAAAGTGCCGTGCAACAGCACCGACGAATGGCGAAAGTTTTTATTGAAACGAGAGGTGGGAAGAATCTTGAAATATCTACAGGAAAACCTGATGCTCGACTTATTTTTAAAAAAAAACCAAGGACCTGAGCGGGAGTAATACCCCGACCCTCGCAGTCACCACAGCAATTCAGCCCATATTAGACAATTTTGCCACTCAAATAGCCCTATCAACTTAGGAAAACTTGGTTTGAACTGCACGAAGCATGCACAAACAACAAGAAAAAAATTTATCACTCTCCCCAGCAGCAAAAAATCTCTGAAGTACCTGAGCGGTTTAAACATTTTGTAAGATTTGACAGCGGGCAAAATAACCACGAAAAGCTTATTTTGTTCGGTGGTCCAGAAGTGCTACGTGTGCTCGAAAACTTAAACTTTTGATTGGCTGACTGAACTTTCAAAATTACTCTTAAAACAATTATAAATTTTTTGCTATACGTTTTAGGAGAAACCCCCTCTGGCAAATATAACTTCTTACCAATTAAAACGGAAAAAAAACATACTATCGTTTCTTACAAGCCCTAAAAACGCAACCCCTGAGAGTGTTAAAATACAACAGTTATTTCACAACGTTCATATACTCATAATTTGCAACAAATGGAAAACAAATGGAAACTCATACTTTTTTCACCCAAAATGAGTTAATGTTTCGACTTTTGAAATAGTGAAGAATATCTATCCTTGGTGTGGCGTTTTTAGTGAGTCATCTTTCGACTTGTTAATGAAGAGTTTTTGATGGAATTTTTCTATAGTATCTGAGAGAGGTTGTTATCTTGAGCTCAACCTGAAACCCTTACTTTACAACCTCCTTACCAGATAACCCCACAAAATTTTAAACTCATTTTAAAACCGATAAATTGTTTGAAATTAAGTATATTTCATAACAACAGGAGTATTTCAATTAGCTGTTCTAATTGAGGGTTGAAAGGGCAGTCTTATTTCTTTTGATGCCTCTAGCATACAATTTGGTCAGATATGGTGCTAATAAAAAGCAACTCAAGAAATTTAACAACTTTGCATGAATTTATACCTTCTTACATTTGAACGATCATGTTACCATTTTTTAAGCTATAATTTTTAAGCATCCTTTTTTATTTTTATACTTCGAAGAAAAACAGAATAGTCGCATCAGACCACGAGCGTTATCCTAAACGTGAAAAAAAACCACCATGAACTGGAACTACTCAACCTAACAAACTCAAAAGTGCCGAGCAACAGCACCGACGAATGGCGAAAGTTTTTATTGAAACGAGAGGTGGGAAGAATCTTGAAATATCTACAGGAAAACCTGATGCTCGACTTATTTTTTAAAAAAAAATCCAAGGACCTGAGCGGGAGTAATACCCCAACCATCGCAGTCACCACAGCATTTCAGCCCATATTAGACAATTTTGCCACTCAAATAGCCCTATCAACTTAGGAAAACTTGGTTTTAACTGCACGAAGCATGCACAAACAACAAGAAAATAATTTACCACTCTCCCCAGCAGCAAAAAAACTCTAAAGTACCTGAGCGGTTTAAAAATTTTGTAAGATTTGACAGCGGATAAAATAATCAGGAAAAGCTTATTTTGTTCGGTGATCTAGAAGTGCTACGTGTGCTCGAAAACTTAAACTTTTGATTGGCTGACTGAACTTTCAAAATTACTCTTAAAGTATTTATAAATTTTTTGCTATACGTTTTAGGAGTAACCCCCTCTGGCAAATATAACTTCTTACCAATTAAAACGGAAAAAATCATACTATCGTTTCTTACAAGCCCTAAAAACGCAACCCCTGAGAGTGTTTAAATGCAACAGTTATTTCACAACGTTCATACACTCATAATTTGCAACAAATGGAAAACAAATGGAAACTCATACTTTTTTCACTCAAAATGAGTTAATGTTTCGACTTTTGAAATAGTGAAGAATATCTATCCTTGGTGTGGCGTTTTTAGTGAGTCATCTTTCGACTGGTTACTGAAGAGTTTTTGACGGAATTTTTCAATAAAATCTGAGAGAAGTTGTTATTTTGAGCTCAACCTGAAACCCTTACTTTACAACCCCCTTACCAGATAACCCCACAAAATTTTAAACTCATTTTAAAACCGATAAATTGTTTGAAATTAAGTATATTTCATAACAACAGGAGTAATTCAATTAGCTGTTCTAATTGAGGGTTGAAAGGGCAGTCTTAATTCTTTTGATGCCTCTAGCATACAATTTGGTCAGATATGGTGCTAATAAAAAGCAACTCAAGAAATTTAACAACTTTGCATGAATTTATACCTTCTTACATTTGAACGATCATGTTACCATTTTTTAAGCTATAATTTTAAGCATCCTTTTTTATTTTTATACTTCGAAGAAAAACAGAATAGTCGCATCAGACCACGAGCGTTATCCTAAACGTGAAAAAAAAAACCACCATGAACTGGAACTACTCAACCTAACAAACTCAAAAGTGCCGAGCAACAGCACCGACGAATGGCGAAAGTTTTTATTGAAACGAGAGGTGGGAAGAATCTTGAAATATCTACAGGAAAACCTGATGCTCGACTTATTTTTTTAAAAAAAATCCAAGGACCTGAGCGGGAGTAATACCCCAACCATCGCAGTCACCACAGCATTTCAGCCCATATTAGACAATTTTGCCACTCAAATAGCCCTATCAACTTAGGAAAACTTGGTTTTAACTGCACGAAGCATGCACAAACAACAAGAAAATAATTTACCACTCTCCCCAGCAGCAAAAAAACTCTAAAGTACCTGAGCGGTTTAAAAATTTTGTAAGATTTGACAGCGGATAAAATAATCAGGAAAAGCTTATTTTGTTCGGTGATCTAGAAGTGCTACGTGTGCTCGAAAACTTAAACTTTTGATTGGCTGACTGAACTTTCAAAATTACTCTTAAAGTATTTATAAATTTTTTGCTATACGTTTTAGGAGTAACCCCCTCTGGCAAATATAACTTCTTACCAATTAAAACGGAAAAAATCATACTATCGTTTCTTACAAGCCCTAAAAACGCAACCCCTGAGAGTGTTTAAATGCAACAGTTATTTCACAACGTTCATACACTCATAATTTGCAACAAATGGAAAACAAATGGAAACTCATACTTTTTTCACTCAAAATGAGTTAATGTTTCGACTTTTGAAATAGTGAAGAATATCTATCCTTGGTGTGGCGTTTTTAGTGAGTCATCTTTCGACTGGTTAATGAAGAGTTTTTGACGGAATTTTTCAATAAAATCTGAGAGAAGTTGTTATTTTGAGCTCAACCTGAAACCCTTACTTTACAACCCCCTTACCAGATAACCCCACAAAATTTTAAACTCATTTTAAAACCGATAAATTGTTTGAAATTAAGTATATTTCATAACAACAGGAGTAATTCAATTAGCTGTTCTAATTGAGGGTTGAAAGGGCAGTCTTAATTCTTTTGATGCCTCTAGCATACAATTTGGTCAGATATGGTGCTAATAAAAAGCAACTCAAGAAATTTAACAACTTTGCATGAATTTATACCTTCTTACATTTGAACGATCATGTTACCATTTTTTAAGCTATAATTTTTAAGCATCCTTTTTTATTTTTATACTTCGAAGAAAAACAGAATAGTCGCATCAGACCACGAGCGTTATCCTAAACGTGAAAAAAAAAACCACCATGAACTGGAACTACTCAACCTAACAAACTCAAAAGTGCCGAGCAACAGCACCGACGAATGGCGAAAGTTTTTATTGAAACGAGAGGTGGGAAGAATCTTGAAATATCTACAGGAAAACCTGATGCTCGACTTATTTTTTTAAAAAAAATCCAAGGACCTGAGCGGGAGTAATACCCCAACCATCGCAGTCACCACAGCATTTCAGCCCATATTAGACAATTTTGCCACTCAAATAGCCCTATCAACTTAGGAAAACTTGGTTTTAACTGCACGAAGCATGCACAAACAACAAGAAAATAATTTACCACTCTCCCCAGCAGCAAAAAAACTCTAAAGTACCTGAGCGGTTTAAAAATTTTGTAAGATTTGACAGCGGATAAAATAATCTGGAAAAGCTTATTATGTTCGGTGATCTAGAAGTGCTACGTGTGCTCGAAAACTTAAACTTTTGATTGGCTGACTGAACTTTCAAAATTACTCTTAAAGTATTTATAAATTTTTTGCTATACGTTTTAGGAGTAACCCCCTCTGGCAAATATAACTTCTTACCAATTAAAACGGAAAAAATCATACTATCGTTTCTTACAAGCCCTAAAAACGCAACCCCTGAGAGTGTTTAAATGCAACAGTTATTTCACAACGTTCATACACTCATAATTTGCAACAAATGGAAAACAAATGGAAACTCATACTTTTTTCACTCAAAATGAGTTAATGTTTCGACTTTTGAAATAGTGAAGAATATCTATCCTTGGTGTGGCGTTTTTAGTGAGTCATCTTTCGACTGGTTAATGAAGAGTTTTTGACGGAATTTTTCAATAAAATCTGAGAGAAGTTGTTATTTTGAGCTCAACCTGAAACCCTTACTTTACAACCCCCTTACCAGATAACCCCACAAAATTTTAAACTCATTTTAAAACCGATAAATTGTTTGAAATTAAGTATATTTCATAACAACAGGAGTAATTCAATTAGCTGTTCTAATTGAGGGTTGAAAGGGCAGTCTTAATTCTTTTGATGCCTCTAGCATACAATTTGGTCAGATATGGTGCTAATAAAAAGCAACTCAAGAAATTTAACAACTTTGCATGAATTTATACCTTCTTACATTTGAACGATCATGTTACCATTTTTTAAGCTATAATTTTTAAGCATCCTTTTTTATTTTTATACTTCGAAGAAAAACAGAATAGTCGCATCAGACCACGAGCGTTATCCTAAACGTGAAAAAAAAAAACCACCATGAACTGGAACTACTCAACCTAACAAACTCAAAAGTGCCGAGCAACAGCACCGACGAATGGCGAAAGTTTTTATTGAAACGAGAGGTGGGAAGAATCTTGAAATATCTACAGGAAAACCTGATGCTCGACTTATTTTTTAAAAAAAATCCAAGGACCTGAGCGGGAGTAATACCCCAACCATCGCAGTCACCACAGCATTTCAGCCCATATTAGACAATTTTGCCACTCAAATAGCCCTATCAACTTAGGAAAACTTGGTTTTAACTGCACGAAGCATGCACAAACAACAAGAAAATAATTTACCACTCTCCCCAGCAGCAAAAAAACTCTAAAGTACCTGAGCGGTTTAAAAATTTTGTAAGATTTGACAGCGGATAAAATAATCAGGAAAAGCTTATTTTGTTCGGTGATCTAGAAGTGCTACGTGTGCTCGAAAACTTAAACTTTTGATTGGCTGACTGAACTTTCAAAATTACTCTTAAAGTATTTATACATTTTTTGCTATACGTTTTAGGAGTAACCCCCTCTGGCAAATATAACTTCTTACCTATTAAAACGGAAAAAAACATACTATCGTTTCTTACAAGCCCTAAAAACGCAACCCCTGAAAGTGTTTAAATGCAACAGTTATTTCACCAGGTTCATACACTCTTAATTTGCAACAAATGGAAAACAAATGGAAACTCATACTTTTTTCACTCAAAATGAGTTAATTTTTCGACTTTTGAAGTAAGTGAGGAATATCTATCCTTGGTGTGGCGTTTTTAGTGAGTCATCTTTCGACTTGTTAATGAAAAGTTTATGACGGAATTTTTTTATAGTATCTGAGAGAGGTTGTTATCTTGAGCTCAACCTGAAACCCTTACTTTACAACCCCCTAACCACATAACCCCACAAAATTTTAAACTCATTTTAAAACCGATAAATTTTTTGAAATTAAGTATATTTCATAACAACAGGAGTATTTCAATTAGCTGTTCTAATTGAGGTTTGAAAGGGCAGTCTTAATTCTTTTGATGCCTCTAGCATACAATTTGGTCAGATATGGTGCTAATAAAAAGCAACTCAAGAAATTTAACAACTTTGCATGAATTTATACTGTCCTACATTTGAACGATCATGTTACCATTTTTTAAGCTATAATTTTTAAGCGTCCTTTTTTATTTTTATACTTCGAAGAAAAACAGAATAGTCGCATCAGACCACGAGCGTTATCCTAAACGTGAAAACAAAACCACCATGAACTGGAACTACTCAACCTAACAACCTTAAAAGTGCCGTGCAACAGCACCGACGAATGGCGAAAGTTTTTATTGAAACAAGAGGTGGGAAGAATCTTGAAATATCTACAGGAAAACCTGATGCCCGACTTATTTTTTAAAAAAAACCAAGGACCTGAGCGGGAGTAATACCCCAACCATCGCAGTCACCACAGCAATTCAGCCCATATTAGACAATTTTGCCACTCAAATAGCCCTATCAACTTAGGAAAACTTGGTTTGAACTGCACGAAGCATGCACAAACAACAAGAAAATAATTTACCACTGTCCCCAGCAGCAAAAAACTCTGAAGTACCTGAGCGGCTTAAAAATTTTGTAAGATTTGACAGCGGACAAAATAATCAGGAAAAGCTTATTTTGTTCGGTGATCCAGAAGTGCTACGTGTGCTCGAAAACTTAAACTTTTGATTGGCTGACTGAACTTTCAAAATTTCTCTTAAAACATTTATAAATTTTTTGCTATACGTTTTAGGAGTAACCCCCTCTGGCAAATATAACTTCTTACCAATTAAAACGGAAAAAAACATACTATCGTTTCTTACAAGCCCTAAAAACGCAACCCCTGAGAGTGTTTAAATGCAACAGTTATTTCACAAGGTTCATACACTCATAATTTGCAACAAACGGAAAACAAATGGAAACTCATACTTTTTTCACTCAAAATGAGTTAATGTTTCGACTTTTGAAGAAAGTGAAGAATATCTATCCTTGGTGTGGCGTTTTTAGTGAGTCATCTTTCGACTTGTTAATGAAGAGTTTTTGACGGAATTTTTCTATAGTATCTGAGAAAGGTTTTTATCTTGAGCTCAACTTGAAACCCATACTTTACAACCACCTAACCAGATAACCCCAAAAAATTTTAAACTCATTTTAAAACCGATAAATTGTTTGAAATTAACTATATTTCATAAAAACAGGAGTATTTCAATTAGCTGTTCTAATTGCGGGTTGAAAGGGCAGTCTTAATTCTTTTGATGCCTCTACCATACAATTTGGTCAGATATGGTGCTTAGAAAAAGCAACTCAAAAAATTTAACAACTTTCCATGAATTTATACCTTCTTACATTTGAACGATCATGTTACCATTTTTTAAGCTATAATTTTTAAGCGTCCTTTTTTAAATTTTTATACTTCGAAGAAAAACAGAATAGTCGCATCAGACCACGAGCGTTATCCTAAACGTGAAAAAAAAACCACCATGAACTGGAACTACTCAACCTAACAAACTCAAAAGTGCCGAGCAACAGCACCGACGAATGGCGAAAGTTTTTATTGAAACGAGAGGTGGGAAGAATCTTGAAATATCTACAGGAAAACCTGATGCTCGACTAATTTTTTTAAAAAAATCCAAGGACCTGAGCGGGAGTAATACCCCAACCATCGCAGTCACCACAGCATTTCAGCCCATATTAGACAATTTTGCCACTCAAATAGCCCTATCAACTTAGGAAAACTTGGTTTTAACTGCACGAAGCAAGCACAAACAACAAGAAAATAATTTACCACTCTCCCCAGCAGCAAAAAAACTCTGAAGTACCTGAGCGGTTTAAACATTTTGTAAGATTTGACAGCGGACAAAATAATCAGGAAAAGTTTCTTTTGTTCGTTGATCCAGAAGTGCCAAGTGTGCTCAAAAACTCAAACTTTTGGTTGGCTGACTGAACTTTCAAAATTACTCTTAAAACATTTATAAATTTTTTGCTATACGTTTTAGGAGTAACCCCCTCTGGCAAATATAACTTCTTACCAAACAAAACGGAAAAAAAACATACTATCATTTTTAGAAGCCTTAAAAATGCAACCCCTGAGAGTGTTTAAATGCAACAGTTATTTCACCAGGTTCATACACTCTTAATTTGCAACAAATGGAAAACAAATGGAAACTCATACTTTTTTCACTCAAAATGAGTTAATGTTTCGACTTTTGAAGTAAGTGAGGAATATCTATCCTTGGTGTGGCGTTTTTAGTGAGTCATCTTTCGACTTGTTAATGAAAAGTTTATGACGGAATTTTTTTATAGTATCTGAGAGAGGTTGTTATCTTGAGCTCAACCTGAAACCCTTACTTTACAACCCCCTAACCACATAACCCCACAAAATTTTAAACTCATTTTAAAACCGATAAATTTTTTGAAATTAAGTATATTTCATAACAACAGGAGTATTTCAATTAGCTGTTCTAATTGAGGGTTGAAAGGGCAGTCTTATTTCTTTTGATGCCTCTACCATACAATTTGGTCAGATATGGTGCTAATAAAAAGCAACTCAAACAATTTAACAACTTTCCATGAATTTACACTGTCTTACATTTGAACAATCGTGTTACCATTTTTTAAGCTATAATTTTCAAGCGTCCTTTTTTTGAATTTTTATACTTCGAAGAAAAACAGAATAGTCGCATCAGACCACGAGCGATATCCTAAACGTGAAAACAAAACCACCATGAACTGGAACTACTCAACCTAACAAACTCAAAAGTGCCGAGCAACAGCACCGACGAATGGCGAAAGCTATATTGAAACGAGAGGTGGGAAGAAATGTGAAATATCTACGGGAAACCTGATGCTCGACTTATTTTTTTAAAAAAAACCAAGGGACTGAGCAGGAGTAATACCCCGACCATCGCAGTCACCACAGCAATTCAGCCCATATTAGACAATTTTGCCACTCAAATAGCCCTATCAACATAGGAAAACTTGGTTTGAACTGCACGAAGCATGCACAAACAACAAGAAAAGAATTTACCACTCTCCCCAGCAGCAAAAAAACTCTGAAGTACCTGAGCGGTTCAAAAATTTTGTAAGATTTGACAGCGGACAAAATAATCAGGAATAGCTTATTTTGTTCGGTGATCCAGAAGTGCTACGTGTGCTCGAAAACTTAAACTTTTGGTGGGCTGACTGAACTTTCAAAATTACTCTTAAAACATTTATAAATTTTTTGCTATACGTTTTAGGAGTAACCTCCTCTGGCAAATATAACTTCTTACCAATTAAAACGGAAAAAACATACTATCGCTTCTTACAAGCCCTAAAAACGCAACCCCTGAGAGTGTTTAAATGCAACAGTTATTTCACAAGGTTCATACACTCATAATTTGCAACAAACGGAAAACAAATGGAAACTCATACTTTTTTCACTCAAAATGAGTTAATGTTTCAACTTTTGAAGAAAGTGAAGAATATCTATCCTTGGTGTGGCGTTTTTAGTGAGTCATCTTTCGACTTGTTAATGTAATGAAGAGTTTTTGACGGAAATTTTCCATAGTATCTGAGAGAGGTTGTTATCTTGAGCTCAACCTGAAGCCCTTACTTTACAACCACCTAACCAGATAACCCCACAAAAATTTAAACTCATTTTAAAACCGATAAATTTTTTGAAATTAAGTATATTTCATAACAACAGGAGTATTTCATTTAGCTGTTCTAATTGAGGGTTGAAAGGGCAGTCTTAATTCTTTTGATGCCTCTAGCGTACAATTTGGTCAGATATGGTGCTAATAAAAAGCAACTCAAGAAATTTAACAACTTTGCATGAATTTATACTGTCTTACATTTGAACGATCATGTTACCATTTTTTAAGCTATACTTTTTATGCGTCCTTTTTTTTATGTTTATACTTCGAAGAAAACAGAATAGTCGCATCAGACCACGAGCGTTATTCTAAACGTGAAAACAAAACCACCATGAACTGGAACTACTCAACCTAACAAACTCAAAAATGCCGAGCAACAGCACCGACGAATGGCGAAAGCTATATTGAAACGAGAGGTGGGAATAATCTTGAAATATCTACAGGAAAACCTGATGCTCGACTTATTTTTTTAAAAAAACCAAGGACCTGAGCGGGACTAATACCCCGACCATCGCAGTAACCACAGCAATTCAACCCATATTAGACATTTTTGCCACTCAAATAGCCCTATCAACTTAGGAAAACTTGGTTTGAACTGCACGAAGCATGCACAAACAACAAGAAAAAAATTTACCACTCTCCCCAGCAGCAAAAAAACTCTGAAGTACCTGAGCGGTTTAAAAGTTTTGTAAGATTTGTAGGCGGACAAAATAATCAGGAAAAGCTTATTTTGTTCGGTGATCCAGAAGTGCTACGTGTGCTCAAAAACTTAAATTTTTGGTTGGCTGACTGAACTTTCAAAATTACTCTTAAAACATTTATAAATTTTTTGCTATACGTTTTAGGAGTAACCCCCTCTGGAAATATAACTTCTTACCAAGTAAAACGGAAGAAAACGTACTATCGTTTCTTACAAGCCCTAAAAACGCAACCCCTGAGAGTGTTTAAATGCAACAGTTATTTCACCAGGTTCATACACTCTTAATTTGCAACAAATGGATAACAAATGGAAACTCATATTTTTTTCACTCAAAATGAGTTAATGTTTCGACTTTGAAGAAAGTGAGGAATATCTATCCTTGGTGTGGCGTTTTAGTGAGTCATCTTTCGGCTTGTTAATGAAAAGTTTTTGACGGAATTTTTCTATAGTATCTGAGAGAGGTTTTTATCTTGAGCTCAACCTGAAACCCTCACTTTACAACCCCCTAACCACATAACCCCACAAAGTTTTAAACTCATTTTAAAACCGATAAAATTTTTGAAATTAAGTATATTTCATAACAACAGGAGTATTTCAATTAGCTGTTCTAATTGAGGGTTGAAAGGGCAGTCTTAATTCTTTTGATGCCTCTACCATACAATTTGGTCAGATATGGTGCTAAGAAAAAGCAACTCAAAAAATTTAACAACTTTCCATGAATTTACACTGTCTTACATTTGAACGATCGTGTTACTATTTTTTAAGGTATAATTTTTAAGCGTCCTCTTTTTTGAATTTTTATACTTCGAAGAAAAACAGAATAGTCGCATCAGACCACGAGCGTTATCCTAAACGTGAAAACAAAACCACCATGAACTGGAACTACTCAACCTAACAAACTCAAAAGTGCCGAGCAACAGCACCGACGAATGGCGAAAGTTTTTATTGAAACGAGAGGTGGGAAGAATCTTGAAATATCTACAGGAAAACCTGATGCTCGACTTATTTTTTTTAAAAAATCCAAGGACCTGAGCGGGAGTAATACCCCAACCATCGCAGTCACCACAGCATTTCAGCCCATATTAGACAATTTTGCCACTCAAATAGCCCTATCAACTTAGGAAAACTTGGTTTTAACTGCACGAAGCAAGCACAAACAACAAGAAAATAATTTACCACTCTCCCCAGCAGCAAAAAAACTCTGAAGTACCTGAGCGGTTTAAACATTTTGTAAGATTTGACAGCGGACAAAATAATCAGGAAAAGTTTATTTTGTTCGTTGATCCAGAAGTGCCAAGTGTGCTCAAAAACTCAAACTTTCGGTTGGCTGACTGAACTTTCAAAATTACTCTTAAAACATTTATAAATTTTTTGCTATACGTTTTAGGAGTAACCCCCTCTGGCAAATATAACTTCTTACCAAACAAAACGGAAAAAAACATGCTATCATTTTTAGAAGCCTTAAAAATGCAACCCCTGAGAGTGTTTAAATGCAACAGTTATTTCACCAGGTTCATACACTCTTAATTTGCAACAAATGGAAAACAAATGGAAACTCATACTTTTTTCACTCAAAATGAGTTAATGTTTCGACTTTTGAAGTAAGTGAGGAATATCTATCCTTGGTGTGGCGTTTTTAGTGAGTCATCTTTCGACTTGTTAATGAAAAGTTTATGACGGAATTTTTTTACAGTATCTGAGAGAGGTTGTTATCTTGAGCTCAACCTGAAACCCTTACTTTACAACCCCCTAACCACATAACCCCACAAAATTTTAAACTCATTTTAAAACCGATAAATTTTTTGAAATTAAGTATATTTCATAACAACAGGAGTATTTCAATTAGCTGTTCTAATTGAGGGTTGAAAGGGCAGTCTTAATTCTTTTGATGCCTCTACCATACAATTTGGTCAGATATGGTGCTAATAAAAAGCAACTCAAACAATTTAACAACTTTCCATGAATTTACACTGTCTTACATTTGAACGATCGTGTTACCATTTTTTAAGCTATAATTTTCAAGCGTCCTTTTTTTGAATTTTTATACTTCGAAGAAAAACAGAATAGTCGCATCAGACCACGAGCGATATCCTAAACGTGAAAACAAAACCACCATGAACTGGAACTACTCAACCTAACAAACTCAAAAGTGCCGAGCAACAGCACCGACGAATGGCGAAAGCTATATTGAAACGAGAGGTGGGAAGAAATGTGAAATATCTACGGGAAACCTGATGCTCGACTTATTTTTTTAAAAAAACCAAGGGACTGAGCAGGAGTAATACCCCGACCATCGCAGTCACCACAGCAATTCAGCCCATATTAGACAATTTTGCCACTCAAATAGCCCTATCAACATAGGAAAACTTGGTTTGAACTGCACGAAGCATGCACAAACAACAAGAAAAGAATTTACCACTCTCCCCAGCAGCAAAAAAACTCTGAAGTACCTGAGCGGTTCAAAAATTTTGTAAGATTTGACAGCGGACAAAATAATCAGGAATAGCTTATTTTGTTCGGTGATCCAGAAGTGCTACGTGTGCTCGAAAACTTAAACTTTTGGTGGGCTGACTGAACTTTCAAAATTACTCTTAAAACATTTATAAATTTTTTGCTATACGTTTTAGGAGTAACCTCCTCTGGCAAATATAACTTCTTACCAATTAAAACGGAAAAAACATACTATCGCTTCTTACAAGCCCTAAAAACGCAACACCTGAGAGTGTTTAAATGCAACAGTTATTTCACAAGGTTCATACACTCATAATTTGCAACAAACGGAAAACAAATGGAAACTCATACTTTTTTCACTCAAAATGAGTTAATGTTTCAACTTTTGAAGAAAGTGAAGAATATCTATCCTTGGTGTGGCGTTTTTAGTGAGTCATCTTTCGACTTGTTAATGTAATGAAGAGTTTTTGACGGAAATTTTCCATAGTATCTGAGAGAGGTTGTTATCTTGAGCTCAACCTGAAGCCCTTACTTTACAACCACCTAACCAGATAACCCCACAAAAATTTAAACTCATTTTAAAAGCGATAAATTTTTTGAAATTAAGTATATTTCATAACAACAGGAGTATTTCAATTAGCTGTTCTAATTGAGGGTTGAAAGGGCAGTCTTAATTCTTTTGATGCCTCTAGCGTACAATTTGGTCAGATATGGTGCTAATAAAAAGCAACTCAAGAAATTTAACAACTTTGCATGAATTTATACTGTCTTACATTTGAACGATCATGTTACCATTTTTTAAGCTATACTTTTTAAGCGTCCTTTTTTTTATGTTTATACTTCGAAGAAAACAGAATAGTCGCATCAGACCACGAGCGTTATTCTAAACGTGAAAACAAAACCACCATGAACTGGAACTACTCAACCTAACAAACTCAAAAATGCCGAGCAACAGCACCGACGAATGGCGAAAGCTATTTTGAAACGAGAGGTGGGAATAATCTTGAAATATCTACAGGAAAACCTGATGCTCGACCTATTTTTTAAAAAAACCAAGGACCTGAGCGGGACTAATACCCCGACCATCGCAGTAACCACAGCAATTCAACCCATATTAGACATTTTTGCCACTCAAATAGCCCTATCAACTTAGGAAAACTTGGTTTGAACTGCACGAAGCATGCACAAACAACAAGAAAAAAATTTACCACTCTCCCCAGCAGCTTTTTTAAGGTATAAATTTTAAGCGTCCTCTTTTTTGAATTTTTATACTTCGAAGAAAAAAACTGAATAGTCGCATCAGACCACGAGCGTTATCCTAAACGTGAAAACAAAACCAACATGAACTGGAACTACTCAACCTAACAAACTCGAAAGTGCCGAGCAACAGCACCGACGAATGGCGAAAGCTATATTGAAACGAGAGGTGGGAATAATCTTGAAATATCTACAGGAAAACCTGATGCTCGACTTATTTTTTAAAAAAACCAAGGACCTGAGCGGGAGTAATACCCCGACCGTTGCAGTCACCACAGCAATTCAGCTCATATTAGATATTTTTGCCACCCAAACAGCCCTATCAACTTAGGAAAACTTGGTTTGAACTGCACGAAACATGCGCAAACAACAAGAAAGAGTTTACTACTCTCCCCAGCAGCAAAAAAACTCTGAAGTACCTGAGCGGTTTAAAAATTTTGTAAGATTTTACAGGGGACAAAATAATCAGGAAAAGCTTATTTTGCTCGGTGATCCAGAAGTGCTACGTGTGCTCAAAAACTCAAACTTTTGGTTGGCTGACTGAACTTTCAAAATTACTCTTAAAACGTTTATAAATTTTTTGCAATACGTTTTAGGAGTAACCCCCTCTGGCAAATATAACTTCTTACCAAACAAAACGAAAAAAAAACATACTATCGTTTCTTAGAAGCCTTAAAAATGCAACCCCTGAGAGTGTTTAAATGCGTAGGCTATTTCAGAAGGTTTATAGGCTCCTAATTTGCAACAAATGGAAATCAAATGGAAACTCATACTTTTTTTCACTCAAAATGAGTTAATGGTCCGACTTTTGAAGAAAGTGAGGAATATCTACGGTTGGTTTGGCCTTTTTAAGGAGTCATCTTTCGACTTGTTAATGAAGAGTTTTTGATGGAATTTTTCTATAGTATCTGAGAGAGGTTGTTATCTTGAGCTCAACCTGAAACCCTTACTTTACAACCCCCTTACCAGATAACCCCACAAAATTTTAAACTCATTTTAAAACCGATAAATTGTGTGAAATTAAGTATATTTCATAACAACAGGAGTATTTCAATTAGCTGTTCTAATTGAGGGTTGAAAGGGCAGTCTTAATTCTTTTGATGCCTCTAGCATACAATTTGATCAGATATGGTGCTAATAAAAAGCAACTCAAGAACTTTAACAACTTTGCATGAACTTATACTGTCTTACATTTGAACGATCGTGTTACCATTTTGTAAGCTATAACCTTTAAGCGTCCTCCCTTTTTAATTTTATTCTTCGAAGAAAAAAACTGAATAGTCGCATCAGACCACGAGCATTATCCTAAACGTGAAAACAAAACCACCATGAACTTGAAATACTCAACTTAACAAGCTCAAAAGTGCCGAGCAACAGCACCAACGAATGGTGAAATTTTCATTGAAATGAGAGGTGGGAATAATCTTGAAATATCTACAGGAAAACCTGATGCTCGACTCATTTTGAAAAATATCAAGGACTTGAGCGGGAGTAATACCCCGACCATCGCAGTCACCACAGCAATTCAGCCCATATTAGACCATTTTGCCACTCAATTAGCCCTACCACTTTAGTAAAACTTGGTTTGAACTGCACGAAGCATGCACAAACAACAAGAAAAGAATTTACCACTCTCCCCAGCAGCAAAAAAACTCTTAAGTACCTGAGCGGTTTAAAAATTTTGTAAGATTTGACAGCGGACAAAATAATCAGTAAAAGCTTATTTTGTTCGGTGATCCAGAAGTGCTATGTGTGCTCAAAAACTCAAACTTTTGATTGGCTGACTGAACTTTCAAAATTACTCTTAAAACATTTATAAATTTTTTGCTATACGTTTTAGGAGTAACCCCCTCTGGCAAATATAACTTCTTACCAAACAAAACGGAAAAAAAAACATTCTATCGTTTCTTAGAAGCCCTAAAAATGCAACCCCTGAGAGTGTTTAAATGCATAGGTTATTTCACAAGGTTTATAGGCTCTTAATTTGCAACAAATGGAAATCAAATGGAAACTCATACTTTGTTTGACTCAAAATGAGTTAATGTTCCGACTTTTGAAGAAAGTGAGGAATATCTACGGTTGGTTTGGCCTTTTTAAGGAGTCATCTTTCGACTTGTTAATAAAGAGTTTTTGACGGAATTTTTCTTTAGCATCTGAGAGAGGTTGTTATCTTGAGCTCAACCTGAAACCCTTACTTTACAACACCGTAACAAGATAACCCCACAAAATTTTAAACCCCTTTTAATACCGATAAATTGTTTGAAATTAAGTATATTTTATAACTACAGGAGTATTTCAATTGGCTGTTCTAATTGAGGACTGAAAGGGCAGTCTTAATTCTTTTGATGCCTCTAGCATACAATTTGATCAGATATGGTGCTAATAAAAAGCAACTCAAGAACTTTAACAACTTTGCATGATCTTATACTGTCTTACATTTGAACGATCGTGTTACCATTTTGTAAGCTATAACCTTTAAGCGTCCTCCCTTTTTAATTTTATTCTTCGAAGAAAAAAACTGAATAGTCGCATCAGACCACGAGCATTATCCTAAACGTGAAAACAAAGTCACCATGAACTTGAAATACTCAACTTAACAAGCTCATAAGTGCCGAGCAACAGCACCAACGAATGGTGAAAATTTCATTGAAATGAGAGGTGGGAATAATCTTGAAATATCTACAGAAAACCTGATGCTCGACTTATTTTGAAAAATACCAAGGACTTGAGCGGGAGTAATACCCCGATCATCGCAGTCACCACAGCAATTCAGCCCATATTAGACATTTTTGCCCCTCAATTAGCCCTACCACTTTAGTAAAACTTGGTTTGAACTGCACGAAGCATGCGCAAGCAACAAGAAAAGAAATTACCACTCTCCCCAGCAGCAAGAAAATCTGAAGTACATGAGCGGTTTAAAAATTTTGTAAGATTTGACCGCGGAAAAAACAATCAGGAAAAGCTTATTTTGTTCGGTGATCCAGAAGTGCTACGTGTGCTCGAAAACTCAAACTTTTGGTTGGCTGACTGAACTTTCAAAATTACTCTTAAAACATTTATCAATTTTTTGCTATACGTTTTAGGAGTAATCCCCTCTGACGAATATAACTTCTTACCAAACAAAACGGAAAAAAACATACTATCGTTTCTCAGAAACCTTAAAAATGCAATCCCTGAGAGTGTTTAAATGCATCAGTTAATTCACAAGGTTTATACGCTCTTAATTTGCAAAAAATGGAAATCAAATGGAAACTAAAACTTTTTTTCACTCAAAATGAGTTAATGCTCCGACTTTTGAAGAAAAAGAGGAATATCTACGGTTGGTTTGGCCTTTTTAAGGAGTCATCTTGCGACTTGTTAATAAAGAGTTTTTGACGGAATTTTCCTATAGCATCTGAGAGAGGTTGTTCTTCTGAGCTCAACCTGAAACCCTTACTTTACAACACTGTAACAAGATAACTCCACAAAATTTTAAACCCCCTTTGATACCGATAAATTGTTTGAAGTTAAGTATATTTTTTAACTGCAGGAGTATTTCAATTAGCTGTTCTAATTGAGGGTTGAAAGGGCAGTCTTAATTCTTTTGATGCCTCTAGCATACAATTTGATCAGATATGGTGCTAATAAAAAGCAACTCAAGAACTTTAACAACTTTGCATGAACTTATACTGTCTTACATTTGAACGATCGTGTTACCATTTTGTAAGCTATAACCTTTAAGCGTCCTCCCTTTTTAATTTTATTCTTCGAAGAAAAAAACTGAATAGTCGCATCAGACCACGAGCATTATCCTAAACGTGAAAACAAAACACCCATGAACTTGAAATACTCAACTTAACAAGCTCAAAAGTGCCGAGCAACAGCACCAACGAATGGTGAAATTTTCATTGAAATGAGAGGTGGGAATAATCTTGAAATATCTACAGGAAAACCTGATGCTCGACTTATTTTGAAAAATATCAAGGACTTGAGCGGGAGTAATACCCCGACCATCGCAGTCACCACAGCAATTCAGCCCATATTAGACCATTTTGCCACTCAATTAGCCCTACCACTTTAGTAAAACTTGGTTTGAACTGCACGAAGCATGCACAAACAACAAGAAAAGAATTTACCACTCTCCCCAGCAGCAAAAAAACTCTGAAGTACCTGAGCGGTTTAAAAATTTTGTAAGATTTGACAGCGGACAAAATAATCAGTAAAAGCTTATTTTGTTCGGTGATCCAGAAGTGCTACGTGTGCTCAAAAACTCAAACTTTTGGTTGGCTGACTGAACTTTCAAAATTACTCTTAAAACATTTATAAATTTTTTGCTATACGTTTTAGGAGTAACCCCCTCTGGCAAATATAACTTCTTACCAAACAAAACGGAAAAAAAACATTCTATCGTTTCTTAGAAGCCCTAAAAATGCAACCCCTGAGAGTGTTTAAATGCATAGGTTATTTCACAAGGTTTATAGGCTCTTAATTTGCAACAAATGGAAATCAAATGGAAACTCATACTTTTTTTGACTCAAAATGAGTTAATGTTCCGACTTTTGAAGAAAGTGAGGAATATCTACGGTTGGTTTGGCCTTTTTAAGGAGTCATCTTTCGACTTGTTAATAAAGAGTTTTTGACGGAATTTTTCTTTAGCATCTGAGAGAGGTTGTTATCTTGAGCTCAACCTGAAACCCTTACTTTACAACACCGTAACAAGATAACCCCACAAAATTTTAAACCCCTTTTAATACCGATAAATTGTTTGAAATTAAGTATATTTTATAACTACAGGAGTATTTCAATTGGCTGTTCTAATTGAGGACTGAAAGGGCAGTCTTAATTCTTTTGATGCCTCTAGCATACAATTTGATCAGATATGGTGCTAATAAAAAGCAACTCAAGAACTTTAACAACTTTGCATGAACTTATACTGTCTTACATTTGAACGATCGTGTTACCATTTTGTAAGCTATAACCTTTAAGCGTCCTCCCTTTTTAATTTTATTCTTCGAAGAAAAAAACTGAATAGTCGCATCAGACCACGAGCATTATCCTAAACGTGAAAACAAAGTCACCATGAACTTGAACTACTCAACTTAACAAGCTCATAAGTGCCGAGCAACAGCACCAACGAATGGTGAAAATTTCATTGAAATGAGAGGTGGGAATAATCTTGAAATATCTACAGAAAACCTGATGCTCGACTTATTTTGAAAAATACCAAGGACTTGAGCGGGAGTAATACCCCGATCGTCGCAGTCACCACAGCAATTCAGCCCATATTAGACATTTTTGCCCCTCAATTAGCCTTACCACTTTAGTAAAACTTGGTTTGAACTGCACGAAGCATGCGCAAGCAACAAGAAAAGAAATTACCACTCTCCCCAGCAGCAAGAAAATCTGAAGTACATGAGCGGTTTAAAATTTTTGTAAGATTTGACCGCGGAAAAAATAATCAGGAAAAGCTTATTTTGTTCGGTGATCCAGAAGTGCTACGTGTGCTCGAAAACTCAAACTTTTGGTTGGCTGACTGAACTTTCAAAATTACTCTTAAAACATTTATCAATTTTTTGCTATACGTTTTAGGAGTAATCCCCTCTGACGAATATAACTTCTTACCAAACAAAACGGAAAAAAACATACTATCGTTTCTCAGAAGCCTTAAAAATGCAATCCCTGAGAGTGTTTAAATGCATCAGTTAATTCACAAGGTTTATACGCTCTTAATTTGCAAAAAAAGGAAATCAAATGGAAACTAAAACTTTTTTTCACTCAAAATGAGTTAATGCTCCGACTTTTGAAGAAAAAGAGGAATATCTACGGTTGGTTTGGCCTTTTTAAGGAGTCATCTTGCGACTTGTTAATAAAGAGTTTTTGACGGAATTTTCCTATAGCATCTGAGAGAGGTTGTTCTTCTGAGCTCAACCTGAAACCCTTACTTTACAACACTGTAACAAGATAACTCCACAAAATTTTAAACCCCCTTTGATACCGATAAATTGTTTGAAGTTAAGTATATTTTTTAACTACAGGAGTATTTCAATTAGCTGTTCTAATTGAGGGTTGAAAGGGCAGTCTTAATTCTTTTGATGCCTCTAGCATACAATTTGATCAGATATGGTGCTAATAAAAAGCAACTCAAGAACTTTAACAACTTTGCATGAACTTATACTGTCTTACATTTGAACGATCGTGTTACCATTTTGTAAGCTATAACCTTTAAGCGTCCTCCCTTTTTAATTTTATTCTTCGAAGAAAAAAACTGAATAGTCGCATCAGACCACGAGCATTATCCTAAACGTGAAAACAAAACCACCATGAACTTGAAATACTCAACTTAACAAGCTCAAAAGTGCCGAGCAACAGCACCAACGAATGGTGAAATTTTCATTGAAATGAGAGGTGGGAATAATCTTGAAATATCTATAGGAAAACCTGATGCTCGACTTATTTTGAAAAATATCAAGGACTTGAGCGGGAGTAATACCCCGACCATCGCAGTCACCACAGCAATTCAGCCCATATTAGACCATTTTGCCACTCAATTAGCCCTACCACTTTAGTAAAACTTGGTTTGAACTGCACGAAGCATGCACAAACAACAAGAAAATAATTTACCACTGTCCCCAGCAGCAAAAAGAAATCTGAAGTACCTGAGCGGTTTAAAAGTTTTGTAAGATTTGACAGCGGACAAAATAATCAGGAAAAGCTTATTTTGTTCGGTGATCCAGAAGTGCTACGTGTGCTCAAAAACTCAAACTTTTGGTTGGCTGACTGAACTTTCAAAATAACTCTTAAAACATTTATCAATTTTTTCCTATACGTTTTAGGAGTAACCCCCTCTGGCAAATATAACTTCTTACCAAACAAAACGAAAAAAAAACATACTATCATTTCTTAGAAGCCCTAAAAATGCAACCCCTGAGAGTGTTTAAATGCAACAGTTATTTCACCAGGCTCATACACTCTTAATTTGCAACAAATGGAAAACAAATGGAAACTCATACTTTTTTCACTCAAAATGAGTTATTATTTCGACTTTTGAAGAAAGTGAGGAATATCTATCATTGGTGTGGCGATTTTAGTGAGTCATTTTTCGACTTGTTAAATAAGAGATTTTGACGGAATTTTTCTATAGCATCTGAGAGAGGTTGTTATCTTGAGCTCAACCTGAAACCCTTTTTACTAGCTATAATCTATAATCTTAAAGAAAAGAGAGATTGGTGGTATCGGACCACAAGTATTATCCTAAATGTAGAAACAAAACCACTACAAACAGGAACTACTGAACATACCAAACTTATAATTGCCGAGCAACAGCAACAACGAATGGCGAAAATTTTTTTCAAACGAGAGGTGGGAATAATCTTGAAATATCTACAGGAAAACCTGATGCTCGACTTATTTTGAAAAATACCAAGGACTTGAGCGGGAGTAATACCCCGACCATCGCAGTCACCACAGCAATTCAGGCCATAACAGACGATATTGCCACGCAATTAGCCCTACCATTTTAGGAAAATTTACTTTGAACTGCACAAAGCATGCGCATTAACGAGAAAAATCTTTACCAGTCCCCCCGCAAAAAAAAACTCTGAAGTACGTAAGCGGTTCAAAAGTTTTGTAGGAACTGACGGTGGACAAAATGATCAGGAAAAGTCAAATTGTGTGCTCGAAAAAAAAAACAATTTTTTGTTGGCTGACTGAGCTTACTCCTAAAACTTTTTAAAATTTTTTTCTACAGTTTTTTAGGAAAAACCCGGCTTGCTAACATGTCTTATTACCGAACAAAACCGAAAAAATTATACCAGCGTTTCTTAGATGCTCTGAAAAACTTAACCCCTGTCAGTAAACCTGAAAAAATGTTGCGAGGTTTCGAGCAGGCCGCTCTTCAAACCTTTTGAAAAAACGTCCCTGAAACGAAGCTATCTGGATGTTTTTTTTCGTCTTTCTCAAAAATTTACAAGAAAAATTGCGGAACTCGGACAAAAAAAAGGAGTACAAAACAAACATGAGCTTGCATTAGCACTTACGCTGTTACCCTCACTAGCTTTTGAAAAAGAAGAAGAAATATTAGCTGGTACGATAATAAACGATGAAGTTTAATTAGTAAGATGTCGCACCATAAACGAGTCGGAAAAAATGCAAATGTTGACGAGCGTTGCCTGTATTTTGGATCTAACTACCTGAAAGTCTCGTTCCGAACCGAGAAGTCCTGATCCTCATTTCACTATGGAACCAAAGAGATGCGGCAGCATCCGATTTGGCAAGAAAAAAAATGCTGCGGAGGGCTGGCATTATGACATACAGTTATATTTAGTTATTCACACCCTGTTATATGGAAAAAAATAAGCAAACTTGCAAAAACATGCCACCGTTCAAAAACGTAGTCTCCCTAACGCCTCGAGCGGGCACCAGTTTACAAAAAAAACAAAAAGTACTGAGTCCTGAACGAAAAAAGAAGAATCATATGCAGGTTAACGAAGAGAAAACTGAGTTCTATTTTTTTCGCACTACGGCGAACGTAAACTAAACTTTTTTTCGTTTGCTCTTTGTATATATTTTTAAATAAAAAAGTTTTTTCCTTTTGTTTGTGAAAAGATGTCTCTTTGCACTCTTCCAGAGACGTAAAAAAGGCATAGGCTTGACTCGCATTTGCAAAATGCTGTCTCTTGTCAATTTTCATTCCATAAATCATTTAAGTTCAACCATCTAATCTATTTTCAGCAAAATAGTTTTCAAAATCAGGTTCAGTTTTGGCGAAATCTAATCATTTTTGTCCAATAACTTGAATCATGCCGATCGGATTATTTTCAAGTTCATTTCAAAGTCTAGACTATCGGTAAGGTCTTTTCTGTTCAAATCTAAACTGCCTCTGGCAGCTTGCATGTTATTTCGTTTTGCAACACAACAATTTTTGCAATTAAAGCTTTGACGTTTACCGACGTTTCCGAACTCCTTTAAAGCAAGTTCCCTTTTGATTCTAACGATTTGGTTCAAAAAGGGGTTAAATTGTAGTGGAGCAATCTAGATCTGGGCTTATATCAGAGGTGGTTAAGAAAAAGGGGTTAAAAAACGCTGGGTGATAAGCTTGGGAACCGTCTTTTACAAAGCGTGTAGGGGGATAAAACGAAGAAAAAATGAAAAACAATTACTTCTGATTCAACCAAACAAATTATTCAATTGGCCTTAAGTAAAGTCGGAACATTCAGAGTCTGATAGTTTCATAAGGCTCTTGAAGAAACCTTTTCATATTCAAAAATGTTGAAGTTTTAGTCAATCAAAACACAAATCCTCAAAAAACACGTTGTTTCGGCTTCTGGTAGTCTCATTTTGTTTTCAAAAAGGGAACCGGCCAAGATAAAAACAAAACTTCCGCTGAAAATTATCCATAAAGTGAGCACAAATTTCTCCTTTTTTCAACCTTTTCTTGGGCACGTTTATTCCGTCAGAAAATCCAATCAAAATAAATAAATTTATTTTTTCATACAAATCATGGATACACACGGTGTTTTTTTAATATCGTTGTTTATGAATCATGTCTCTGGAACCAGATCTAAACTATACTTTATTATTGAATATTTTATCACTATAAAATTTTTAATACTGACCAATCATGATCCATCTAACTAACAACCCATTTATTTGTAAGTGCTGAAATTACTTGTAGTTTCAGCACCAGATTATTCTGAATTTAACTTACAGCTTAGTTGCTTCTTCCAAGAGACCAACTCGTAACAAACCAGTATACTCTAGATATATTGAGACTAAGAGATATAAGAGTAAGATTAAGATCGGTATTAGACTAAGAAGTTGCACGAATTTATCCGGCCGAAAATAAGATAGCGTGACGAGCAGACGGTGTACCTTATCTGAAATTACTCTATGAGTTAGACCTTCTGTCCCAGCTCATTTCTTTCGCCAATAACTTAGCTTTTGGAGCCTTTATCTTTGCAATATCTGGTGAAAATTTGCCGAACTCTGATGATAAATTTGATTAAGTTGCATTGGTTTTTTCTCTCCTTTTTTGTCGCGGTTTATCGAAATTTCATTGCGTTTTGAGCTAAGCAACTAATTTAGAAAAAACGGATTGAATTTAGAAATTATTGAACTTATAGACAAGTATTACGCTTAATTTTTTGCTAGGTGAAACTTGGCAATGAGTTCTCCTCCAAAACCGAACTTCCCAATTTGGTGCCCACCGATGACCCATTCGAACAAGCCAGGAAAACCCAGATGGTATACTCTAGCATGGAGTCCGAGGCGGTGTGTCTGGAGTCGGGAGCCGAGTGCCCCTCGGAAACAGCCAACCACAAAGAATGCGAAATATCCTGCTGCTCGGGGCAGTTTGAACTTATCCGAAGAGAGATTGCTGTTGAATGCAACTGTGTGTTTCATTGGTGCTGTCAAGTTGAATGCCAAGTGTGTTACGACACCAAAGAACAGCCGATTTGCAAGTGACGCTACGACTATAAGTTCTTATCTCATTGGTCGGTTTCAACTTACACGAACAAGAACAAACCAATCATGATGTCTGATTGAATGAGTGCCAAATGATTGTTCAATGCTTAATTAGATTTTTTATGTTTCAATTAACTGACTGGAAATAAACCTATTCTTTGTAAATAATTATTCTAACAATCAATCGACAGTTTTTCTAAGGGTATTTAACTAGTTCAAGCTGCCCGATACTAGTTTAAAATACCTTGTATATGGTTAAAGGGTGCACCAAAAGTATTACAGGGGGTGTTGAAAAGTTCGACCGAATTGTCTGAAAATATAAGGTAAAAAACCCACAAAGTCCCGAAAAAGTCGAATATAATGAATATATTTAACTTATAGGTTGGTATCGGACATTGGTATCCGAAATATTCTGTAAGCCTGCATGGCTCACAAGAATATATTGATTGGCCTTTGGTGGAGAAAATTAAATGTTGGAGAAACTTTTGGTCGAGAAAATTAAAACACCCAAATTATGTCTTGCTTCAAAAAAAAAACAAAAAAATACAAAAAGTTACTCTTTTTTGCAGAATTAATTGCTAAATTCAAGTTTAAAAATTATCAATTGAAGCCGTTAAGCTGATTAGTTTCACTCACGTTTTTAAGAAAAATGTTGTTGAAAAAGTCTACAGAGTCCAAAAATATTATAAACGTTATATCATAACTTTGAGAAGGAGGTACTTAACAAATAGTTCACATTGACGGGCAAAACCAAATTGATTTCAAGTCAATACTTTGACGTGAGTTTTGCAATCAATAGAATGCATTCAATAGCTGACCATATACAAAATTCATCGCAAATATTTTCCAATCTCAACTGTATTTTTATTTGAAATAAGATATTGCAGTTTTGCCACTGAAACCTTTTTATGAAAAAGAAGTTTTGCGACCTTAGCCTTTTGTCAAAGCGGATATCTCTACTTCAAAGTGTTTCTGACATTTTCCTCCATTCAAACCTGGTCAAACTTGCCTTCTATTTCGCCTGTCAATATCAAAAAGCTGCATGTTTATGACTGATTTTTGCGGTCGAAAAGCAGTTTTAAGTCGAGCAGAATGTCTACGCATGCGTCATTGTATGCGTCACAATATATCCATGTTTGGTAGAACAATTCAAACAATAGGCCAGGCATGGTCAAACTCAAGACGGATACAATCAAAATAGGTTGAGCACTGTTAATATCTCTTCGAAACGACCTTTTGAGCAAAACTTAGCCGACTCAATCAAATATATTGAGATGAGGAGAGTTCAAATTTCTAATTTTTAACGAGCTAACCAAAAAACATGAGCTTTAAGGCTTCCCGCTGTTAGTTCAGGTTGTTTTCAGAAAATTTTGCGCATAATTCGATTTTATGTTTGAAACTTCATAGCAATTTGAAAAAAAGAATTTAATCAAAATCAACACGAGACCAAACTGTGCAATGGATAGGCGCACAATTTTGTGTCTGTATATTTCTGGATTCCAGAGACAAGTCTTTAAATATTTTCCAAAATGTTAGTGGATTCTACAGACAAAACTTCAGTGGATTCCGCGTACAAATAACTGTAACGTAAATTTTATCGGCACTTTTATTTTGTTGCGGATTCCGCAACATGCAAATATAGCTAGTTGATCTGGATTCCGCAACTGTAAGTGGATTCCGCAAAATGTAAGTCGAATCCGCAAACTTTGCACTTAATTCGATTTTGCGCATAATGGCCGATATGTTTTGAATTGCGCATAATGACGAAGCTAATTGATTCTAAAAATGCCCAACAGTTACAGCTACTTTTCGAATTTTCAGGTTCGATATTTAAAAAAATCTACATTTTAATGTAAAAAAACTTAACTACTTCCTGCTTTTATGACTTGATTGGCATTGACACTCAGGTTTGCAGTTGTGTATTTGAGTAGAAAAAGTTGAAACGAAAGCATAGCTTTTGTCAATGAGCACATCTCATGTTTGCAGTTTAAGTGGGTTTTTTATTCGTGCCAATGCTGGTCAATTTTCTTGACTCCTGTTTCAGTTTTCAGTCTCAAGAAGCTGCAGCATTTTTAAAATTATCAACTTTTGTTTTCAAAATTACCCAACATTGGTGGGAAACTCATAAAAAAGCCAAACAATGACCAAAAACGTCAAGTACAGAAAAAAAATGTCAAACACTGCTTATCTTTATTCAAAAATGTTTTTCAAATAAAATCAACTTGCTAGGGAAAAATACTTATTAAGGCAGAATTGCTCCAATTTACAAATTTCGAAAAGCTTGTTACGAAATAAAGGATTTTGCGGCTCCCACGGCTAGTGTTATGGAATTTTACTGCAATGTTTTGATATCATCTGAGAAAGTAACCTCGTTGTTACATGTTAAGCTGAGACGCAAGAGGATCAACTTGAATTCAACTTAAAACTAGCGCCAATGGCGTTACGTTATGTTCATGCTAACTATAACAAAGACCTGGGCATTACTAATTAGTCTCTACTAGACTCCCCTTTCGACAATTTGACAACAACATAAAATGTTTATCAATTTTAATGCGTAAAAGTTTTTAGTTCCAAGAACTCCGTTAAATTCGTTTTATTAGTACCGTCGGTACAATATTGCAAATCTAATCTCATTTATTTTCTCCCCTTCATAGGAAAGTTAAGTTTTTTTGAAATCTTCTTCCGTCATGCTGATGGCAGACAGTTCATCGGTTGTCATTGGATAGCTAGACTCGCCACTGGTATTGGCCGATTTCGCTGTTCCAGATCTAGCATCAAGGGCCATTGGATCACTAGACTCACCACTGGTAATGGCCAATTCTGCGGTTTCAACGATGACGTCTTTCCAATCTTCAGGCCTGACCTCTTTGCTCGTTCCGATTTTTATCGACGCAATTTACTCAACTTTAGTCAACGGCTCTACTGATAGTTTTTGGGTCGCTGGCTCCGGCATACTCCTAATCGTTTTGCACGGATATTACATCCACCGTTTGATACTCGTCGTAATATCAAATTTGGTGTCCTAATCAGACTGCTTTTGCTCAAAATATCAGCCTCCTGCGCCCTTGGCGGACTACTGGATGATTCAACCTTGATAACTTCCGGCGTTGTCTGTGTCGTCTTCCACCCTCCTTATGATTTTCTTGGAGATGAGCTCTTCAGCACTTTCATATCGTTCGAGCCATGCTCCTTTCCTTAACTGTCCTCTACGTCTTCGGCAGATGACAACACGATTGGGCAATCTGTTGTATTTTGTCCGACACTCTGCGTTTTGTCAAAAACCATGATAACGACAGTGTTTTCTTCTGATTATGCGAATAAGCGACGGTTTTCTCAACCATTGCTAATCGCGGTTCAGACTGCGAATCTTTAATCACCTGATTTCGAGCGCAGTCAAAATGTCGTTCGAGTCTGCGATCACAGATCAATTAATATACTCAGAGATCATTAGTCAATTATATAGATCATAAGTTATTCATAGCAATCTTTTGGTAGACAAAGGGCTCTTTAATCAAACATAAAGATCATTCATTGGTTATATATAAGCCTAATTATGTATACGTAGAAATAATTAGATATTTTTAAGGATTTTAAGTTATATATAGTTATCAATAGTTTTACTTAGGACTCTTTAGATATACAAAGGACTCATTAGTTATAATTAGGGATAGTTAGTTCTTTTTAGGGATCATCCGTTAAGAAAGGGATCATTAGTTATAAAGAAGTATCAAAAGAATACAAAGGAAACATTATTTAAAACAGAGGGATCTTTAGGTACACATATGGATAATTAGTGTTACACAGGAATCATCTGATATTCACAAGCATCTTTTGGTATAAAAATGGCTCATTGTATTTAATAAAGTATCATTGTTTATACATAGGCATAATTAGGTGTACTAGGAGACTATTAGTTGTTTGCAGGGATCATTAGTTATATATAGGGATCATTAATTTTACAAAGAATTTTTGGTTAAATGAAGGGTTCATTAGTTATTTTTAGGGTATATTAGTTATTTATAGGGATTATCCGTAAGAAATAGGGAACACTTCTTATACATATCAATCTTTGTTTTTTATAGTTTTTTTGAGAATCATTCGGTATACAAAGATATCAGTTGTTATACATAGTAACCATTAGGCAAACAGGGATCACTAGTCATATACAGGGAACTTAAGTTAAGCAGAGGACTAAGTAGTTATACACAAGGATCATGATTCACATATAGGGTTAGTAGTATACAGAGGGATCATTGGTTATACTTAGAGATCACTGGTTGAACATATCCATTTTTAAAATACAAGTAGGTATCATTTGTTATACATAGAGTTTATTCGTTTTACATAGAGATCTTTAGTTGTACCTAGGGATCATTAAGCAATCATAGGGATCATTAGGTAAACATTGAGATTATAAGTTAATAATAGGGGTCTGTAGTTGTTCATAGCGAGTTTTTGGTCGGGCTTATTATTTAATTATAGGGATCATTGGTTCGATATAGGCATAATTTGGTATACGTAGAGACTGTTGGATGTTTTGAAGGTTCAATACTTACATAAAGGGATGAATAGTTTCGTATAAAATTGTTTAGTTATACAATACGTTCATTTGTTAAACTTGAGGAACTTTGGTTATTTATAGGGTTAGAGATCATTGGTTAAAAATAGAGATCATTGGTTAAATCTAAGTACAGCTTTGTGATACTTAGGGATCATTGGGTATACAAAAGTATCAAAAGTTATACAAAAAGATCATTGGTTATACATAAGTATCATTGGTTAAACATAGGTTTCATTCATTTTACATTGAGAGCATTAGTTATACATAGTGATCAATTGGCATACATAGGGATATTTAGGTACACCAAGAGATCACTGGTTATAAGTGGGGATTATATGTTATTCAAAGTGATCTTTTGGTAGACCTAGGGCTCATTATTTATGAATAAGTATCACAGTTTAATTTTAGGCATACTCAGTTATACGTAAAGACCATTGACTGTTCTTAGGGATCATTAGTTAAATATAGGGGTCATTGCTGGTAAGTACGACTCTTTAGTTATACAAAGGGATGATTAGTTATACTTAGCTATCATTTGTTTTTTATAAGGATCATCCGTTAAGAAAAAGGGTGTTAAAATATATATAGGTATCACTAGTTGAACTTAGGGATCATTTGGTACACAAAGGTATCAATAGTCATACATCGGAATAATTAGATACACATAGTTTTTCATAGTGATCTTCATTAATACAAAGGTATCATTGGTTTTACATCCGATTCGTTCGTTTTACACACGGATCATTATTTATAAGTAGGGATCACTGATTTTTGGAGAGTTTTGGGTTTACATAGGGATCATTTGCATTGCATAGAGATCACTAGCTTGTGAGTAAAAACTTTTGGCCAAAAATTTCAGATTTTTTGTATCCGCGCAGAAGTTAAGTTTCATCAAAAACCTGGCAGTTCAAGCCTAGCTTGTCGAAAAATTCTTTGGTTGGAAGGATTTGACAAGCCCTGGATTCATAAATCCTGCGACAGCTTCGACATGATTTTTCTCTGGCTAGGTCTGGCTCCTGGGATAGCTCCAGGGATTGCATTTTATGGAAAGGTAACCCTTGGATAAATGCAGTTCACCTGTGACACTGAATTTATTGTCACATTATCAATAGTTTTCTAATGATTTTATTGTTTTGTAGTGTAGAACAAAGTATTTAATCAGTTTTCAGTTCTGATAGAAATGCGAATCAAACAATTTTGTCTTATAGAAAAAAGGCTACTCACAATTATTCAGAGAGTTAAATCTAGAAAACGATAATTACAGCTAATAATTTTTTTCCTTTTGCTCGTCAGCAAGGAAAAAACTACATTTTTTAAGCTCTAATTCGAGCTCTACCTTCCTCTCCAGTTTCCTTGGTCAGAAAATAATCTTACTATTTTTTTATTGAAAATGTTGTTAGGATTTTTTTGGAAAAAAGCGCAAGCGTCTTAGGACTATATTGGAAAATCGAAACTGATTTTATGTCCGGGTTTCCCTCTTATAGAGTAATTTCGGATAAGGGTACACCGTCTGTTTGTTACGCTATCTTTTTCGGCGGGATAGGTTCGCACATCTCCTAAGTGTAATACCAATCCTAATCTTATTCTCATATCTTATATTTTCTAGTCTTAATAGATATAGAGGTGTACTGACTGTTGCCAGATTAGAGGAGAGAAGAAAGCATTTGATTTTAATCTGAATTATAAGTCTTCTCACTGAAACTACGAATAGATTCAGCTTTACAATTTATATTGCAAGTTGCAGTCATGAGTCAAGACTGGTTAGTTATTTTTATTTTACAGTGAGAAATATTAAATTTGAAATTGAATACTAGTTTTGAACTGGCTCCACCCATCCTGGGCTGAGGATTTTTTACTTCAAAATTTTTCTCGTGAGGGATGGATATAACGTTTTTTGTATTTTTTATAGAGAGTGTAGATTGGTTCAGTCTGCGAAGTAAATGTGATGAGGTTGGGGAATTGTTGTGATTCATGAGAGATCGTATCGAACTTGCAGATTTGTTTTAATGAAGCGTCGATTTCACAAGTTAGAGCGAGACAACATGCATTCTCAACTATCCATTCTTTTTGATTGAGTAGCAAGACAAACGATTGACTTCTCGGAGTGAAGCGCCAAGTGACAAAGATACTTATGTAAGTTGGCCATTATTCTGTTTCAATAGAGTCCGTTGCTGCAATGTCTGCTCCATACTTTATATCCAGTGAAGGTTGTGACTGAGGCAAGCAAAACTTTTAAGTTTGCCATTTTGTAGTTGAAATACAGTCAAATGTATATCTGTTCTACTACTCTGAAAAATCATTAAAAAATTGTTTCTCCAATTTAGTAGTTCAACTTTAGTTGTGATTTTATCAGTTATTATTGAAGAAGCTTTTTAGTTAGTTCGGTTTTTTAAAGAGTTTATCAACCTAGAGGCACCCTGAGCAAAAATTGTGGGATCGTGTTCTAAGCGTTTTCTAGCGCGGTAGATAAGGCCGGCTATAGAACATGTTCTGGGCTTCCTCTACTGGTGGGTAAGGCCAGTTGGAGTACATTTTTGAGTGTTTTTTCGGGTAGAATCTTTTTTGTTGTTTATAACGTTTTTTCTTTTTGTCAGGTTTTCTTCAGTTGGTTTTGTGGTTGTGACGTTTTCTTAAAAACAGCTTGTCTTTGATTAGTGTTGACTTGGGTTTTACAAAGTTTTCATATGGTCTGAACAAAAATTTGATTTTTGTTTGGAAAGAGTATTTTATCCAATTTAATCTGGTTTGAGTATCTCGGAATTTTCCTGCAACATTGGTAGTGCGATGATGTTAGTAAGCTGTGTTGGTTATTTGAGCTTATTTGAGCTTGACTCTTTTGACTCCTGAAAGAAGTGATAACGTTCAACTTTTAGCTTTATGGGGTTTGCTGTAGAAGTCACAATTTGGTACATGTGATTGGTTTTTTTGTTTGTTATTTGTTGTGTTATAAGTGGTACATCTGTTGTTTGACTTCTGTTTAGTTTGTCTGTTTTGCTATAAGATCGGTCAATTTGCTAGTAGTGTGACAGAACGGGAGTTTCATCATCATGTTCAACCTTTAGCATTATGAACTGTTATGTAGTTTCGTTGTCACTGTCGTTTTCTCTGTATTGTCTGAACTATTACAGTAAGCATCATTTCATTCAAAATCTTGTGTTTCAGTTCTTTCTCAGATTGACTCTCTTCTTGAAATAATTTTTGTTGGTGTTTTGGTGTTTTGCTTCTTTTACGTTGATATAATCACTTTGAATTCTTTGAAATATTGATTTGTATTTGATATGGTGATTTGGAAAAAATTTCGGGATGATCTAGTAATGTAGTCCTATTTTTTTTCTGTAATTTTAAGAATCTTTTCGTGATCTGGAACTATTTTTCTATGATTGTAGTTTTCGTTTGAGTAATTTTGAAACGGTTAATTTATTTAGTTTCAGTGTGATTTCTGCTTCCGTCGAGTGTGGTTTGTATTAGTGATGTACGTCCATGAATCTAAATCTGATGAGAAGTTGTGTTGATATATTCCCCGCTTATGTCCAAAATTAGGTTTGCTGCTAAGCATTTAAATAATCTTCGACTGAGTATTCGGGGTCTGTTCCTGTGAATAAAATGAAGGGTTAATTTGACGGTATTGATCATTCAGCCATATGATTGGGATTTATGGTCACTCGAAGTGATTCTGATTGTTTGGGTTTTTAGGCGGAAATTCTAATTTGAGTTCTGCTGATTTCATGTTGTTGTAAGGATTATGGTACCGGTATTCCATTTTTCAGTGTTTCAGGTTGGTAGTTTCGAGTACGTTTCAGATTTTGTGTTTGTTTATTAAGGCTTAGTGGTGTACATTTTTGTTTCTTTGGGATCTTAGTGATTAATCTCAGTGATTAATTCTTTTTTTGAAGTAAGTTTGAGGCAAATTATTTGGTTGAAAAATTTCATCTTCTTCATCATTCTCGTACCATTGTTATTTCTTTCGATCAAATGTATGTAGAAGTTGCTGAAGTTTACGAAAAAATCTTTATTTTCTGAGAATTGATTATGATTATATCTATTGATGCGTTCAGTATACAGTTAGATTCGTTTATTTTGTTGGAAAATTGAATAGTTTCCAGTGTGATCTAAATGTGTCGTTCTTATCATTACAATTGACTGATTGTGAAAATGTACTTTTGGGTTGTCCATGGTAATATATATGATCAAGAAGTTGTGATTGACGGTTTGGACTGAGTTTTTTGTTGGGTTGATATCGTGATTTTTTTCGCTGAAAGATCATTATTATGGTTTGCAAACTGGCTTGTTTTTCGATGTGTCCTATTTAAACTTTGTTGTTGGAAGCCTGTAATCCATTGCTTTGATGTGTTGTCACTGGCATCGCTTTCGTCGTTTGCAAAAAGTGAAGGTGTTTAAAAATCTTGTCGGTAGAGCGTCATTTTTCTGTTAATTTTCTTTTGTATGCCTATGTGCTGAAATCAAACCAGTGATACATGTTCAATTTTGAAATAATGTGTTATGCTTAAAGGTGTTTTTATCTGTTCTTAATGTAAAAAATTTCAAAACATCTTTGTTGACTGAAACTATTTGAATTGCTGAGCTTGAAATATCATTCGGTCTAATAATAAGAGCATCATTACATTGTTCAGTGTCCCAAATAAAAGATGATTCATCTGTTAAATTTGTATATTTGTCACAAGTTGCATGAAATTGTTTTCGTGAAAATTTTATGAGGTCTAAGTTAATTTAAAAAACTCGATTATAGAACATGAAAAAGTTTTTGGAGGTCTACTTTTACTTTTGATGACATTCCCGTATCGATGATATTTTCGCGAAGTGCACCTAAGAGTCGTTAAAATAAAATAAGTATCAGTTCTTAGTGCTGTAGGTCGTGATGCTTGTGGTGGAGATACAAAAAATGCTTCTTCTGTATCTAATAGGGAGACATAGCTGTAGGTTTTTGCAAGAATATCACTTAGGAATTTTGAGTTTGCTTATTGTGATTTTTGGTGTTGTGTATATTAAATATGTTGGTAAAAACTTTGAACAATTTAATTCTAAGTCATCTGTTTTTACTTTATATGAAGTTTGATTATTTTATTGAGTGCAATTGTGAATTTATATTGCATAAACTAGTTAAATAATGGTCATATAGTTGTCGTTTTTTTTTAAATCTGAAAACACTTCTTTGCATGTGCTGTTGCTTCTTTGAAGTAATTTTATTATGATGTTATGACAAATTTGTACTTTTCAGCGTTATCGGTTTTTATCGGGCTGTATGCAAATGGTTCGATTAAGCTATCTTCAGAATAATTGTCGTACTGAATGAAACTTTATGAAGTGCTTATTTCGTTACTGAATTTCAATACTTTTTATGGATTGATTCCAAGTTTTTTTTGTATTTCAATATAGTTGATTTTTTTTCGTCGTTAACTTTTGAAGGTTGTTGCTATCGTTGTTTCAAAATGGTTTTTTAAAACTTCTTTAGGTTGTTGGTTTGTTTCTTGTCCTTGTAGATTTTTGAGTTTACGTTTGAATGAGGTGTCAAATTTTGAAATTGCTTAATTTTTCCTTGAAACGCGATAATTTAAGATTTGTTTTTGTTTGTAAAAAAAAAGTTTTCTCTTTTGATTGTTTTGTTGTCTTAATGTATCTTCTTTTTTGTTGAAGCAGTGATGTTACAAGGTCGTATCGTATTGGATGAGATAGCTGTCCACTATTGCCGTCTGCTTTATGCCAAACTGGATGTTGACATTAGTGTTCAGATGATTGATTGACGCACTGTTCGAGTGGCAATTGTTCTAGTTCCTGAACGGTTAGTCCTCAGTGTTTGTATGAGTTTTATTCTATTTTCTCGGGTCCTATTGTCATGGCAAGATGAGTTGAGGAGACAGTGTCTCAATTCAGTAAAAGGATATTTAATTCTCTGAAATTTGTTTTTGTGGACTTTTTTCAGTTTTTCCGGGTCGTATTGTCGTGGCAAGTCAAGATTTGTTGTGGAGAGAAATTATAGATTAAGTAGAAGGATGTCTTACGGATCTCAAATTTATGTGGCGTTTTGTACTTTTAGGTACTTAATCTTTCTTAAATGGGTATCGTTATAAGGGTTGTAGAATAGTAAACCAACCCACAAGACAACGCAAGTAGATAATTAGACATTTTCAGAATTTACTAACTCGTAAGTTTGTTATAAGCCTGAGTCAAGTAAGAGGTAAGGCTCCAGTGAAGTATGAGTAACCAAAAATCTTCAGTGTTTAGCTTCATTTAAAAGATGAGATTTTGAAGGAAAAATTTTCATTTATTATTGGGTAGTTCGAAAAGGTTGGGTAGTGAAGCGACGTTTTAAGTGATTAGACTCTGAATTAAAGAAATGAATTGAAATTAAAATGAAATTTAACAGATCCAAAGCAAGCCTTGATGATCTAAATTTAAGAAAGAAACAAACTTTAAATTTTTGAAAATAAAATTAAGAGAAGAAACATTGATAATTTGGTTGAGTTATTCAAATTTGATGATTCAAAGTTTAAGGTTTTAGATCAAGCAGAAGGCTTGATAGCTAGATAACTGAATATAATTTTAAGGATTTAATAGGGTTGAAGATTTTAAAAAAAGTCTTGATGGTCTTAAATTTGATTGGAGAGTGTTCAAAACTTGGATGGGTTTGGGTGAAGAATTTAGATTAAAGACAAGAAATGATGATGATCCTCGAGAACACGAAATCTTCGCCAAACTTACAGTAAATTTTTTCATACTATATTTTTTCTATTTTTGAATTCTTAGAATTATGCCAGTTGAATAAAAAAGTACTAAAAAGCTTAGTGCAGATTTAAAGTTTAGAGTTGATAAAGTTTTTATCGATGTCTTGTTGGTAATTATAACATTATTAGTTCATCATATATTAGTTAAAACATACGGTTTTAACTTAAATTAGGTTCACGGCTCTTTTCATTGCAGTTTGTATAGCACTGAGAGGATATACTGCACAATTAGTTTCTATTTTTTCTGTCATTGTCTGCTTTTTTGCTGTGCGAAACAGGTTTTTGTTTTCGTCTTTGAAAAATAACTTCCAAGATTTTCTTGGGTATTCAAACTAAACTTTGAGTTTCATGAAACAAATACTTGTTATAAACTAGTTACAGATGTGAACAATTTTTGGATGATTTTCCATGAGGTCAGCATTGTTCACCACCTTATATTTGAGGTATTTCAAAACCCTTATGCACAAAACGTTAGCTCCGACCACTCTCAAATTTTCAACAGAAACTAAAGCGTAAGGTAGGTTTCATTGCATTTTTACATCGAGAGCTGAGAAGCTGTTTGTAAGGATATAATCAAAAATACTTTTGTCATATGAAAAAATCTGTGTTTTTTTTTGTTTTCAAAAATTATTTTAACGCCAGAGCATTTGATTTTAGAGAATACTAGTAGTTCTCCTCAAATTTAATTTTGCAATTTGTTTCATTTCAAAAAGTCGTTGAAAGTCTTTTCGAAGTCCTCACTAAATTGTCAATAAGCATGTCCATGTAAAAGCTAGCATTTGAATCGTACGCAGCTTCCTGTTTTGTTGGGTGTCAATAAACTTCTCTATGTAAATAAATGCATTTGACTCGTGCGCTGCTTCAAGTTTTCTCATGGGCAAAGGACCAAGTGGGCGAAAACCTCATGGGCGAAGGACCTAAAACAAAAACTGTCTAAAGTCAAATACTAAATTTAATTATTTGCTGACCTAATGTGTCGGCGGAAATTTTTCATGATTGGCTAAATTTATTGTTAAATACCTGGAAACTTAATTTTCTAGGAGATTTTTACGCTTTCGTTCCAAACTTTGGAATACTGAATTCTGAATGGTTGATTTATTTTTGCTTAATAGGTTTTAAGCCTATGAGGGATTCTACTGTCAATTTTTTAGTTGCGTGCTCTTCGACAATTGTTTAATATTGTGACAGTGCTTCAACAAACAAAATGGTTTTCAGATTCTTTTTTGAAAAGTTAGATTCAATTTACTGCTTCCCTGCCAACAAGCTATTTAAGGAGGAGAAGGTTAACTTAGTTCTGTGTTCAAATTTTCAGACAATCAGTGCAGGGCATTTCTCATGCAAGGTTTAGCAAACTTAATTCAAAATGAAAACCTTGTTGGAGGATTCTATATTGGCCTATTTGGAAGGGTGTGTAGGTATTTGAAAGAAGTTTGTACTTTGTTTCTTGCTGATTCATGTTGTTGTAAGTAATAGGTTCCTGGTATTTCATTTTTGAGTATTTCAGTTTGGTAGTTTTGTGTATGGTTTGATTTTTGAGTTTGATTTTTTCTAGCTTAGTGGTATACATTTTTTCATTGGGATCTTAGTAATTAAACAATAAATCCCAGTGATTTTTTCTTTAATTGGTGTAAGTATGGGGCAGATTATCTGGTTGAAAAAGTCATCTCGCTCATCGTCCTCAGACCGTTGTGATTTCTCTCGATCAGATATATGTGGGTGCAGTTACTTTTTATGAAAAAGCTTCATACTCTGAGAATTGAGTTTGATTATCTCTTTTGATGCGTTGAATATATATTTCGAGTCTTTTTTTTGGTTGGCAAAGTGAGTAGTTCTCAGAGTGATCTAATTTTGTCTTCTTTTTATCATGAAAATTGACTGAAGTTTGAATATATTGATATCGTGAGTGAACTTCAGTTGTGAAGTTTCCAAACTGTGAAATTTTTAAGTTAAACATGGCGAATAATGGTCTTTTGTTTGTCGTTTTTTTAACATCTGGATACACTTCTTTGCGTCGGGTGTTGCTTTTTGAAATAACCTCATTGAGATGTTGTGACAAAATTGTATTTTTAAGCGTGATGGATCACCATCGAGCTGAATGCAGATGGTTGTATTGAGCTATCTTTAAAGTTATTGTCGTATTGAAAGATAAATTATGAAGCATTTATACTGTTAATCTGTATGTTTTAATATCTTTCATGGATTGATTCCAAATTTGTTTGTTGGTTTTTCATTTTAGTTGGTTTTTATCCGTCGTTTATTTTTGATGGTTGATGCTATCGTTGTTTCGGAATCGGAATAAAGTCTTTTTTAAACTTCTTCTGATTGTTGGTTTGTTTCTGTTTTTCTAGGTTTTTGAGTTTACATATGAATGATGTGTCATATTGTGAAGTTGCGTTCATTAGCTAGGAAAGCGTTTTTTAACATTTTCTTTTTTGTACGAAATAGTTTTAGTTTTTTGATTGTTATGCTGATTTATTGTACCCTATTTTTTATTGAAGCTGTGATGTTACAAAGTCGCATGGGAATCCTGGATAAGATGTTTGTGTGCTATGATTGTCTGCTTATTTACCAAACTGGATAAGGACATAATTTTTAAGTTGATTGATTGATGCACAATTCGAGTGTTAATTGTTCTAGTTCCTTATCTGTTAGTTCTTACTCTTGTTGTAATTTTTATCCTTTTTTCTGGGGTCGTATTGCCGTGGCAAAATGGGTTGAGTAAAGAGTATATCGATTCAATAGATGGATGTTTCACTGCTCTCAAACCTATGTGGCGTTCATTACTTTGAAATATGCCTAATCTTATTCAAATGGGTATCCACTATGAGATCTACTGTTGGTGAATAGTAAACCAATCCACCAGGCTCAGGTATAATCAGAACGCAAGTAGATATTTAGATACTTTTTTGGAAACTTCCTCTTTCTTATACTTAGGTTTGTTATAAGGCTGGGTCAAATAAGAGGTAGAGTTCAGGTGTAGGATGAGTAACCAAAGTCCTTCATTGTTTAGCTTCGTTCAAATGGTGAATTTAAAAAAAACGGTCATTAAGTACTGGGTCCTTCGAAAAGATGACCTAATTGACCTAATTTCAAAAGAGTGCCTTGATGACCTAATTTTAAGAAACAGATAAACTTTGAGCTTTAGATATTAAAGACACTTACTGTTTTTTTACTGAAGAAACTTACTGAAGAAAAAGAAATCTTGATGATCTGGTTGAGGTATTTAAATTTAGATCGAGGAGGAGCTTTGATGACTTGATAGTTAAATATAAAATTAAGAGTTTTTTTGGTTAAAGATCCAAGAAAGATCTTTATGATCTTGAATTTGAATCAGATAGTGTTCAAACTTCGGATGTTTTGGGTAAAGATTTTAGAATAATGACAAAACATAATGAGGATCCTTGAGAACAAGGAATCTTAATCAAACTTACAACAAAATGTTCTAACTCCACTAATTTTTTTGTATTTTATATTTTATGATCTTTACAATTTGAAAAAATATTTATTTTATAGTTTCTGTCGTGGTCTAGTTGCTAACTATTTTTTTTATTGCTTTTTCTTATTAAACATAAAACATACGACTTAAAATTAAATTAATGTTACGGCTCTACTTAATGCAGTTTTCTTAATATTTTTAAGGTTTACTGCACAATTAGTTTGTTCTTTTTTCATCGTTGTCTGCTCTTCTTTCTTCATCGTTGTTTTCATTGGTAAATAATGGCATTGTATTTGTCATTTCTTTTTTACATCTAGATACACTTCTTTGCGTAGGCTGTTGCTTTTTTTAAATAACTTTATTAGGATGTTGTGACAAAATTGTACTTTCAAGCGTGATGGGTCAATATCGGGCTGTATGCAGATGGTTGGATTGAGCTACCTTCGAAATTATTGTCTTATTGAAAGATCTTTTTTGAAGCGCTTATGCTGTTAAAATGTAAATTTTAATATCTTTTATGGATTAGTTATTGTCGAAAACTAGTTGGTAATTATTTTTTTATTGCTTTTTCCTATAAAACATAAAACATAGGGCTTAAAATTAAATTAGGTTTACGGCTCTATTTAGTGCAGTTTATATAAAATTATGAAGACTTACAGCAGAATAAGTTTATTCTTTTTTCATCGTTGTCTGCTTTGTCGCTTCGCAAAACAGGTTGTGTTTTTCGTCTTTGAAAATTAAAATACCTAGGTGTTCTCGGTTATTTGAAATTAAAATTGGGTTTCTTAAAATAATAACTTGATGTTTCTATAATTAATACTATAAAAAAATTTCATGTGCCAAAATTGTGTCTTTGTCACAGGTTGCATGAAATCGTGTTCGTGAATGTTTTATGAGATCTTGTTTTGAAAATATTCAATTAAAAATCATTTTTAATTTTTTGGAGGTATCTTTTAAATATTGATGACGCTTCCGTATCGGTGACTTTTTCTCAATTTGCACCTAAGTATCTTGAAAACAAATTGGTTTCACTCCTTAGTATTGTATCTCGGGATTTTTGTAGTGGAGATATAAAAAATGTTTCGTCTGTATCTGATATGGAGACCTAAGTGTAAGTTATTGCAAAAACCTCACTTAAGAATATTGCGTTTGCACGTTGTGATTTTTGGTGTTGTTTTTTAAAAAGTATTTTCTTTTAAAAATTTTGACTAATTTAATTCTATGTCATCTGTTTGAACCTTTTGTGAACATTGATTATAATGATGTAAAGTGTGATTTTCAATTGTGAATTTTCCAAGTTATGAATTTTTTTTGCTTTGTTAATAATGATCATTTATTTGTCGTTTCTTTTTTACATCTGGAAACACTTCTTAGCGTGGTCCGTTGCTTTTTTGAAATTATTTTGTTTTGATGTTATGACAAAATTGTTTTTTTTTCCGCGTGATGGGTCACTATCGGGCTGTATGCAGATTGTAAGATAGAGTTATCTTCAAAATTATTGTCGTACTGAATCATTCCTTATGAAGTGCTGATAGTGTTTATGTGAAGCTTTCAATATTTTTCATGGATTGATTCCAAATTTGTTTGTTGGTTTTTCATTTTAGTTGGTTTTTATCCGTCGTTTATTTTTGATGGTTGATGCTATCGTTGTTTGGGAATCGGAATAAAGTTTTTTTAAACTTCTTCTGGTTGTTGGTTTAATGTTGTTCTCGTAGGTTTTTGAGTTTACGCATGGATGATTTGTCAGATTTTGAAATTGCGTTACGTTTTCCTTGGGAGCTAAGTTTTGAGATTTGTTTTTGTTTGTAGACAATAGTTTCCTTTTTTGATTGTTTTGTTGATTTAATGTATCCTATTCATTGTTGAAGCAGTGTTTTTACAATGCCGTATTGGGATTCTTGGATAAGACAGTTGTGTTTTGATATTGTATGCTTATTTGCCAAACTGGTTTTTGAGATGAATGTTAAGATGATTGATTGACGCACAATTCCAGTGTTAGTTGTTCTAGTTCCTAAACTAATAGTCCTCAGTGTTTTTATGAGTTTTATCCTATTTTCTCGGGTCCTTTTGTCGTGGCAAGATGAGTTGAGGAGACGGTATCTCAATTCAATAGAAGGATATTTACTGCTCTCAAACTTTGTGGCGTTTTCTACTAATAGGTATGCTCAATCGTACTTGAATGGGTATCGATAGGCGATCTAGAATGGATTAATACTAAAGCGATCTACAAGTCTCAGGCAGAGCGCAAGTAGATAATTAGATTCCTTTTTCAGAAACTTACTATTTCGTAGGTTTGTTAAGGCCTGGGTCAAATAAAAGGTTCGGTTCAAGTGAAGGTTGAATAACCGAATTTCTTTATGTTTAGCTTCTTTTAAATGGTGAGTTTTTTAAGGAAAAATATTCATTTAGTCTTGGGCCATTCAAAAAGACTGTGGATCGATGTTTTACGTGGTTCGACACTAAATTAAAGAACTGAATTGAAATAACTATGAAATTCAACGGATCCAAGGAATGCCTTGATGATCTAATTTTATGAGAGAAATAAAAAAAAGTTAGAGGTTAAAGAACCAAGGAGAAACCTTGATGATCTGGTTGAATTTTTGATTTTTAGATCAAGTAGAAGCCTTGATACCTTGATAAATAAATATAACAATAAGGATTTTAATAGTTAATGATCCAAGAAAGGTCTTGATGATCTTGAATTTTGATTCTGATGAAAATTAAAATTAGGATTGTTTTGGTGAAGAATATGGAATAATGACAAGAAATGACAAGGATCCTCGAGAACAAGATTTTTTCACCAAAGTAGCAGTAAGTTTTTATTATACTAATTATTTTGTTTTTTGTGTTTTAAGAGTTATACTTTTTGATTTAAAAAAATTTATTGTGCGGATTTAAAGTTTAGGGTTGTTACAGTTTTTGTCGACGTCTAGTTGGTAATTATGTTTTTTTTAATATTATATAACATAAAACTTACGGCTTGAAATAAATGAAGTTTACGGCTCTATTTAGTGCAACTCATAAAGTATTATGAAGATTTACTGCAAAATTAGCTTATACTTTTTTTGTCGTTTTCTGCTTTTTTTGCTTGCGAATCAGGTTGTGGTTTTCGTCTTTGAAAATTAAATGCATCATGGTTTTTTTGGGTATTACTTGGAGTTTTTTTATGTATTCGAATTAAAATTTTGTCTTCTTAAAAGAAATATTTGTTTTAAATTGGTTCCAGAGCTGAATAATTTCATATGAATTTCCAGGAGACCAGGATTGTTCAGTGGCGGCTCGAGTAGTTAGAAATTCTTTGACAAGATGTAAGCCAACCTTGTCTTTGAATTATTTCGAAACTCTAATGCACAAAAAATTAGCTCCGACCACTCTCAATAAATTCAGAAGAAACTAAAGCGCATGGTAGGTTTCATCGCATTTTTACATTGAGAGCTGAGAGGTTGTCCGTAAGGATGTAATCAAAAATAGTTTCAGCCATTTGAAAAAGTCTAGAGCCTTTCTTTGATGATACAAAATACGAGTGGATATCCTCAATTTAAATTTTGTAATTTGTTTCCATTCGAAAAATTCATTTCGAATTCCCTCACTAAAACAGTCAATAAGCATGTCCATGTAAAAGAAAGCATTTGACTTGAAAACTGCTTCATTTTTAGTTGGGTGTCAATAAACATCACCAAGTAATTAAAATGCATTTGACTCGTACGCTGCTTCAAGTTTTGTTGGAGGCTATTCTCATGGGCAAAGGAACGAATGGGCAAAAAGTTATGGGCAAAGGACATAATACAAAAACTGTTTTTGGAATACTGCAATCTGAATGGTTGATTTTTATTTCTGCCCAGTAAGTCCTTCGCCTATGAAGGATTCCACCGTTTTGTTATCTCAAATTTGCAATTTTTTAGTAGCGTGCACTTTGACGAATGCTTAATATTGTGAAAGAGCTTCAACAAATCAAGTTGTTTTCAGATTTTTTTTTTGAAAATTTAGGATCAATTTAGTGTCTTCCTTCCCCGAAAGTGATTTAAGGAGAAGAAGGTTAACTAAGTTCTGAGTTCGAATTTTCAGCCAATCAGAAGAGGGCATTTCGCATGCAAGGTTTTGCAAATATTTTTTAAATTCAAAGCTTTGGTGGAAGATCTTAACTTGGCCTATTTGGGGGGGGGGGGGGGTGTCTACTCTAGGCAATATCACATGCCAAAATGCACACATGCTTATCTTTCTGTCCCCAGTAATTTTCAAATTAACTGTTTCATGCTGCTGTTTTCAATTATATTACATCCCGGCACGATGTCCTAAACTTATGTTTTGTTTTTGAAAAACAAACGAGAAAGTGCAGTTGTTCGACCTAAGTTCCGCGGTCGAAAAGCTATTTTAAGTCAACCACAAAGTCGAAACATACCCAATTTCCCCAGAAAAGTCGAGATATTGGTCGGGCACAGTTGAAACATACCTACTTTTGGTCGAGAAAATCGAAGCATAGGTCAAAAATAGTCAAAACATAGTTCGCGTACAATCAAAATATAGGCCGAGCATAATCTTTTTTCTACAGTTTTTCATTTTTCGAAAATTTTTATTAAATTTAAAGAAGAAACTGATTTAAAAAATTTACTCAGTAAAGACCTTCATCAGAACGTTGCAGTTTACAACAAAAATTAGAGGAGATTTACTTACCGCACAACTAGAATTTTTAGATGGAATCTTTTAATTTTTTGAGATTTTAGAGTTCCTGTGGCAGGCAGGAAAAATGAATTTTCAACGACAATTCAGTCTACACCAGTTTTCAGATCAACAGTTCAGTCCAGATTTGTAAAAAAAGATGGAAAGTACAAATTAAAGAAAATAAAATTTTGACGCCAGAGTTTTGCATTGTACTGATTTTTATAGTTTTTTTTTCAATTCAAACACCATCACAAAAAAAATTGTTCGAAAAGCATTTGTGATAATTTCTTTTTCATGTCAGTTGATAGACAAAAATTCGAGAAATTTGAAACACTCCTAGTTTTTGGTCTGAAAAAGTCGAAACACAGGTCGAGCACAGTCAAATTATAGGTTGAGCACAATTGAAGTTCCCTAGATGTTCAAAGTTTTGAATTTTTGTGAAAATTTTAATCATGCTTAACCTCGAAACAGTGCAAAGAATTTGCACAAAAAAAGACGTGCATTAATGCATATATACATACCTTTATACATACACGCATACATACATACATGAGATTGTACGAACAAATCGAGGCAATGGAAACATACAAACTTTGATCGAGACGGTTGAAGTACATCTAATGATCTAATGTTAGGTCGAGCAAATAATATATTTTTTTAAAAAAGTCGGCCGAGACAGTCGAGAAAGTGGAAACATATCGAATTTTGGCCGAGAAACTTGAAGCATATCTGAACTGGGTCGAACAATTTTTTATTGGGTCGAGAAAGTCAAAGATACCAAAATTTGGTCGAGAAAGTCGAAACATAAATCAAGCACATCGACCATGAAGGTCTTAATTTGTTGACGGAGCAACTTTAAGCTTCCGCATGAAAAAATAAGCCCAAATAAGCCTGAAAGTTTTGTTTCAAGAGAAGTGCCATTTTGTCTGGAAAGATTTCTTTGTTTTCTTATTATGGGCTTTTTAAACTACTAACAACTTATTTAACATTTAGTTGACAACCATCATTTTGGGTTAAATGACGATTAAAGTAACTTGGTTATAAATTGACGGTGATGGAAACCTTCATTTGAAAAAGTGACTAATAAAAGACGGAAAAGCAAAACAAAAGGTTTTATTCTAAAATCAACAATCAACATTCAATAATGACCAACTAATTAGTAAAGACGGGACAAGAAAGTTAAATCAAATTATTTCTTATAAGAACAATAACTCTGGGATAATTATCTAACACCTGGGAAGAAATTTAACAGCTAAATACAAGAATATGACGCACTATGTATTGCTTCAATCTAAATGATTTCCGATTTGGTAATGCTTATCAGCCCCCTCTATCAGGGATTTGAGGGAGCGCGCACTAAACAGCAACTTTTTGGACAAAATTTTTCAAAAAGTGCTTAAAATTCGTTTTTTGGCTTCATTTTAAGACTGCATAGAAAAACGAACAAATACCAAATAACGAACTATTAAATTGTAATCAGACCATCATAGCCTGCCGAGGACGGGAGAAGGGGCGATTGCTTCCCCCATTTTTGTTTGCCATTTCCAAATGCTCCTACTCTTTTCCATCAACCCTACATTTTTGCTAAAGGCGACCTAATTTTTTCTAAATGGAAAAGTCGACATTTTTGCCGGCTATTTCATGTCCGTATTACGCGTGATGCACCCTCTAATCTCTAACGTCAGTTTCAATTAGCAACTTGAGGTCATTTGTCTGAAAAAGTGCGAAATGAATCTACGAGAATGATGATGAAGATCTTGGTTTGCTCGGCACTGATTCGCTGTTGCTGCTCTTATTTCTGCTGGTTTCACTTATTGAAGTTATTCTTCCGTTGCAGCTGTTGGTATGATTTGCACGATGGTATGAACAACCAGCCACTCCATTAGCCGATATGCTGAAGTCCTGCTGAACAAGCATACTTTTATAACACCTGTATTTAGCTCCAGTGCGTTGTCCACCTGGAAATGGCAAGTATATGTTGCATTCGTCGTATGGGGGGATTATGTTTGTAGAGGCAGTAATATGAGTGGCGGTGGGGGGCTTGTTGTTGTTATTATTACTAATGTTGCAGCCCATATTAGCTCTTCGTATGTTGTAGACCCTGTCTGGGTTGTTTTGGCACTGATGATGGTGCATGCTATTTATTCTGGCTAGCTGAAGTTGGTTCGTGATCATTCTGGGCCTCTGCATTTTCAGTTCGTTGAACTTGAACTGGCAAATGAGGACAAAAGCGCGTCTGAAATTTTGGTTGAACAGAGTGTAGATTATGGGGTTGAGCATCGAGTTAAGGTATCCTAGCCACTGCACGAAAAGGTTCCAATTCGGTGAGATCTCCACATGCCCTGAAATCAGGCGCGATGAAACATTTTCTCAAGGGAGGGGGAGGTCTAGATTGTAGCCATTATTAAGACCATTTATCCACGGGGGAAAGGACCAACACAAGAGATGTACAGCTCGTCACGGCGAACCGCTGTTGTGCTGCCCCTGTTTAAGAACTACATGCTATTTTTTTGGTTATTTTTCTGGGCTGGGTAATGTTGCTTCACCCCAAGCAACGAGCACGGATCATGGTGGGCCTCGAACATCCGACCTTTCGATTGAGAGGCGGAGACATAACCACTTCACCACCGCCCGAAGTGTTTTGTAATTTTTAAAAAAAATCAACAGTTTTGTCGATTTCTTTTACGTCTACTAAATTGATTCTTCGGGCTGTCCCAGTACAGCATAAATGCCTGTGTTAGGCATTTTTGGCGCGCATGTTGTGAATAGCGCCAAGGTGCGGTAAAATCCCCGTCTTCACTGAATCTGTTTCTGGTTAATTCAGTTTTTAATAAAAATCTGAGAAGAAAAGTAGCCATTTGCGGTGCAGAACCCCATCAGATTAATTAAAGCATAAATCTCAAAAACTTTTAATTAAAATGCGAAAAAATTGAAACCATATTTTTTTCAATTATTATGCAGTTAATGACTTGGTTAGGATATACTTTAAATTGTTGACCAAACTAATTTAAGGCCACTAACTAAATGATTTTCACTTATGATCATCTTTCGTAAATTTATGTGGCCAATTCACAACTAAACATGCGGACAACTAACATGCGATATATTGCGTTCATATAACACGAGTAAGCGTCTCGGATGAAATAATTGGTGACTAGGTCACTACCCATTGCCTAGGAGAGCTTCACGAGTACGAAATGACTCTATTTGATTATCATTGACAGTAAAATTGTCACTGTAATATCAAATGTCCATGTTAAATGATAATGTTCTCGCGTTTTTGGTTTAGAAATGCATTATATTTAATTTTTATCTATCAAACTTGAATGCGGGCAGAGTGTCCCAGGTCATTGTATCGTCCGAAACAAAAGCAAGTTATGAATACCAGCAAATCATTTACATTGGGAAATTCAATTATTACATTTTAACCATGTTATTCAGCTATCTGAAATTTATCTTAAAATCAAATTATAAACAGGTCAGCTTTATTTGAATTTAGTAAACAGGAAATGAAGACAATTTTCAGTTACTAAAAACAAAATTTTTCAAAACAGGCCTTATTTCCTTGCTTAACTGTCTTCAATCAAAAAAAACGACCTGTAAAAATAAAGACAAAGGTTGAAAAAACTACTAAATGAATGCAATTGAATTTGTGCTTCAGAAAAACTTGCTATCTAGATTTCTGCTTAATTTGCCGCATTTGAGGTTTTTAAACTTATGAAACTTCTAGTCAAAGCAATACGAAACTATTGTCTACTCAATTTCCCTAAGTTTTACATGTTACATAAAATTACATGATGTTACATAAAAATAATTTGAAGAAGGGTGAACATGGAACTGTCAGTTTTAAAACAAAATCATAGAAAAAAAGATGTCCGGTCTAAATACAGTGCTATGATTTAAATTATCCGGACAAAACGAACAAAAGTTTAATTTTGAAACACATTTTTCTCAATTTGAGTTAAGATTAGACAAAAAGTGAAGAGCACAAAAATTGCTTAAAATTTCATCAGAATGAATATGGTAGTTTTTTTTTCTCCGGAATTCTCAACCAAAGTTTTACCCCAAAAACTGGTCATTTTGGCTTTTTTCAATTAATCAAGAATTACGCTGAAACTACTTTGTTAATTCATGAGAAAATTATATCACAAGATGCCTTCAAACAAAGTTCAATAAGGGTTAAATCTCCAAAAATTTGCGCATTTTGCTCAGAATTTGTTTTAAGCAAAGATTCTGAGTTTTATATAGTAAAAATAACATTTATTGATATCAAGTAAAAATTTTTTTGTCTTATACAGGTTTTTGCCCTAGCTGAACTTTGTTGGGCTGTGTAGGAGGCTTTTTGTGATATAACTTTCTCAGTGAAACAGTCAAAACAACTGCTGCAAGAAGACGAAAATTTTTAGCAATTTTTCTTGTTCTGAATTTTGATAAAAAATGGAACTTTGATGCTTAAGTGTTTTGTTTTCAATTGTCAGCTACCGACTTTAAAAAAAACTTTTGCTAAAAAATGGTTTTGCAATCTGAAATACCTCGTCCGGTCTCAAATAGAAAACAATGTTTACCTAAAATCAATTTTTGTAATTTTATGGGTGCTCGAAAAATGATAAATAGGTCAATTCGGAATACTTAACAAGAGTAGCGTATTTAGGGGGGGGGGGGGGGGGGGTGGCGGAGTTGCGGACGCTCCTCCCTCAGAGATTTTTTGACCCCCTGCTGACCCCTGCCGACCCAAACCCTTTGAACTAATTTGAGATATCCTTTTTTTGGCTGACTCACCTTAAAATTTTTCTAAAGACAAATTAGGTAAGGCAGCTTGAAGAATCAATCGTTAGATATAACAAAATTGCTCTTATCAGGGCAAATTTTTGAGTGATTGACTGCATAATAGGATTTATGGAGTAGTCTTTCTTTTTTAAAAATTGATGAGTTTAAACAAAAAATGAAAAGTTTTAGAAAAAAAGTAAAATTTTTTAAAGAAAAATCAGTTCGCCACTCTCAATGTCAATTGCAAGTAAATGTTTCGCATATGGCATAAAAATTAAACAGATCAAGGCATTCCTGAAATTGTGTTTGGAGGTTTTCTAGGACAAATTAAATATCCACTTGCGAGTTAATAACACGAATTATTGTACTCGTTGGTTGCCCCTATCTCGTTGGTTGCCCCAATCTTCAAACCCCCATACTCTCTAAGAAAAACGGCTACAGATGAAATGTGTTCTTAAATTTCAGCTCAAGAGAGCAATGCTTCTAAGATGATTTGAAAAGTTTCCGTCAATGTTTTCAAGTTGACTGTTCGAAATTTGTCTGGAGAAAAATCCAAGCAGCACATGAAATTTTCGTTTTTCTTTTTTTATGTTATTACTGCTCCATAAACCTTAAAAGCAGTCAGAACATTCAAGTTTCGTCCTGATACAAGCAGTCTCGTTCAAAAATAGTTCTGCAAAATCTATGCGTTTCGATCTAAAAGCACAAAATAAATAGGCTTACAATTTTTTTTATGGTTTTTGCATTTGTGTAATAATAATCATTTGATTTAACGCTATAACATTTTCTACTTCAAAAAAAGGTTAATTAAAACATTGTTTGCTTTATGTTAAGTTAAGATCCGAAAAATTCGTATTTTCCTCCTATAAATTTTTTGTTGGTTCCTGTTTGGAGAAAAAATTGTTGGGCCGATTCATAAAAACTTATAGCCAGTATTTTAGCTCGGTTAGCCCGGGAATTAGCATTCTGATTACTGTTGCCTTCTCGAGCTGATTTACTTGACCGACTTTCGTCTATTTATTTGGAATTCAATTTCAACCCTTTCTTATCTGAAGACATTTTGAAGGCAGGTCAGAATTGATCATTGTTTGGTGCCGATATAAGACAAATTAGTCAAGGCAGCTTGAACAATCAATTGTTAGATGTAACAAAACTGCTCTTATCAGGGCAAATCTTTGAGTGATTGACTGCATGTTAGGATTTATGGAGCAGTCTTTCTTTTTTAAAAACTGATGAACGTTAAACAAAATAATAAAAAGTTTTAGAAAAAAGTGATTTCTTTTTAAAGAAAATCAGTTCGCCACTCGCAATGTCAATTGCAAGTATATCTTTCGCATTTGGCCAAAAATTTCCTGAAATTATGTTCGGAGGTTTTCTAAGACAGATTAAATATCCATTTGCGAGTTAATAGGACGAACTATAGTGCTCGTTGATTGTCCAAATTGGCAAAATTGGCCAAATCTTCAAACCCCCATACTATCTAAGAAAAACGACTGCAGATGAAATGTTTTTTTTTTAATTTCAGCTCAAGAGAACAATGCTTCTTAAATGATTTGAAAAGTTTCCGTCAAAAACTTCTAGTTGAAAATTTGAAATTTTCCTGGAGAAAAATCCACGCAGCACACAAACTTTTCGTCATTTTTTTTCGAAAGTCGGATTTATTATTCATACAAAACTTTTCTTGAAATCAAGAGCTAAACAACGACTTTAACAGAATGAGCTCGTGTTTTGTCAACTTTTGAAACCGAATCTTGACTAAGTAGATTGTACTAATATGAAATGAAACTTCTCGAAAGCATTGAATTGCCTGGAATTTGAAATGACTTTTTAGCTGTTATTTAGATTAGACCTCATTGCTATCATTTTGTGATAGAGCTGACAGTTTGATTTACACCCTTCTTCACCTTAAATTGGCAAAAGTTAAATGAATTTGAGCAGCAACCATTGCAGTTTGTTCTCACAAGGAAAAATTAAAACAATCAAAGGTGGGAAATAAAGCAGAAAATAGGGATAGCGCGAATAGGGAGTGTTCCTGTAGCGCAAAATAATTGAAACGTTTTATAATCTGTAAATTTTTTTGCAAAATCATTTGCAAAATTTGCAACATTTCTGCGTTACTCACGGCCTACTCGCAATCTAAACCTAATCAAATTAACCCCCTCCCCATTTTGCCCCCCATCCTCGTTTGCCCAAGCCCCCTCCCCCACTCCCCTACGTTTATCCCTACGCCCATTCCCATGTTTGCCAAAGTTTATCCCCAAACCCCCCCCCCCACAAGTTACAGTCCCCCCAGTTTGTTTACCATTTTCAATGGGGACGGGGGAGGGAGTATACTCAGTTGTTCAGGTTACCCTCCCGCCCACATTTTTCATGCCCCGCGGGTGTAAACGGTGGGGGGGGGGGGGGGGGGAGTTAAAACTAAGATGGGGGGGGGGGGTTAAATTTAATTTGAGGAGGGGTATTCTGTGGGGGGGGGGATTAAACAGGGAGGAAAACGGGGGGGGGGGGGGGTAAACTGTAAAAGGGTGTAAACAGGGAGGAAAAAAAAGGGGGGTAAACGGGGTATAGATGACAAAAATTTTTAAAAAATTGAAAAGTGAAACGTAACATTTAATGAAACCTAATAAAACAACTGAACTAAACAGGAAATGCGATAACTTTGAAAAAGCTTGTAAATTTCATGACTACCTTTCGAAAAAATTTATTATAATTGATGATAACCGATTATAAAGGATTATACTAGCATAAAAAACATACGATAAATAGTCCATTTTTAATGGTTTATAATCGATTATAATCGATTATAATGGATTATATTGATATGAAAAATAATGGATTGTAATCCATTTTCAATCGATTATAATCAATTACTATCGAAATTTTATGAGACAGACCACGAAAGTTCAAAATGTTGATTATTATCCATGGAACTGCGGGATGCAATTGACTTGGTGCTTCAGAAAAACTTGCTATTTAATTTTCTGCTTAATTTGCCGCATTTGAGGGTTTTAAACTTATAAAACTTCTAGTCAAAGCAATACGAAACTATTGTCTACTCAATTTCCTTAAGTTTTACATGTTTCATATAATTACTTGATGTTACCTAAAAATAATTTGAAGAAGGGTTAACATGGAACTGTCAATTTTAAAACAAAACCATAGAAAAAAGATTTCCGGTCTAAATACAAAGCTGATCTAAATTATCCGGACAAAATGAACAAAACTTGAATTTTCAAATACATTTTTTGCAATTTGGGTTAAAATTAGACAAAAATTGAAGAAAACAAAAGAAATTAATCACAATTAATCTGCAGCAGTTTTCTCCGGAATTCTCAACCAAAATTTTACCCCAAAAATTGGTTATTTTGTTTTTTTTTCTAATTACTCAATAATTATAGTGAAACAACTTTGTTAAGTCATGAGAAATTTGTTTTTAAGCAAAAATTCTAGGTTTTATATAGTAAAAATAATATTTATTGACTATCAAGTAAGTTTTTTCTCTTATACAGGTTTTTAAATGTTTAACCCTCAATGAACTTTGTTGGGCTATGTAAGAGTCTTCTTGTGATATAAATTTCTCATGAATTAGCATAGTACTTTCAGCGTAATACTTGAGTATGAGAAAAAAAACCAAAATGACCAGTTTTTGGGGTAAAATTTTGGTTGAGAATTCCGGTGAAAAATTGCAGCATATTAGACTGATGAAATTTTAATTTTAAGCAACTTTTGTTCTGTTCATTTTTTGTCTAATCTTAACCCAAATTGAGAAAAACGTGTTTCCAAATTCCAGTTTTGTTCGTTTTGTCCGGATAAATTAAATCAGTACTGTAGCCAGTGAAACATTCAAAACAACTGCTGCAAGAAGACGACAACTCTTAGCAATTTTTCTCATTGTGACTTTTAATCAAAAGTGGAATTTTGATGCTTAAGTGTTTTGGTTTCATTTGTCAGCTACCGACTTAAATAAAAAAACTATTGCGAAGCAATTGTTTTGCAATCTGAAATACCTTGTCCGGTCTCAAATAGAAAAAAAGTTTACCTATGATCAACTTTTGTAGTTTTATGGGTGCTTCAAAATTGATAATTAGGTCAATTCGGAATACTTAACAACAGCAGCGGATTCAGAGGATGCGGGGGGGGGGGGTGGGCGGACGGCCGCGCCCTCAGGGATTCGACCCCCTTCCGACCCAAAGAGACCCCCCTTTGTACTAATTTGAGATATCCAATTTTGGCTGACTGACCTTAAAAATTTTCTAAAGACTACTTCGGCGCCAATCTACCAATCTATACTTATTTTGAGGAGGAGCGCGCGCCGAAAAAGCACGTTTTTTTGGTCGAAATTTTCCAAGATTTTGCCTGCGGAATATCAGAACTAGTCTATATTATGGAAATGTATGAACAGTTTGCTTTCAAAAAATATATATAAACTCAGAAGTGTCAAGCGTCGGTTTGAATAACAGTAACACATTATTCTAGAGCGCATTGAAATCTCACAAACTTGGTTGATTTAAAGATATGTCTGGAACTAAAAATTAGTCCATCAGCAAAATTTTGATAAAATCATTTAGTTTTTACACCTTGGCGCAAAAACTTCATCTTATTTTTTTTACACCTTTTTTCACAACCTTCAATTGGTTTAGAAGAATTAAAGAGTCTATGACTGCTCAAAGACTGACATCATCAACAAAAGCTCAAATTTCTTCTGCATGTGGCACCTAGCTTGACACATGAGTTTTTTTGAAATTTTGATTTCGCCAAATATACAAATATAGCTATGTAGTTTCTTACACTTAAGCAACTTCTTCAAACAACTTGTGCAATGAACTGAAACAACTATAGAATAACTTTTAATAATATTGTTTTTTCAAAATTAGTTCTGCAAAGTCTATGCGTTTCGATCTAAATGCACAAAGTAATTAAGCTTACAACATTACGAGGCCAAACTGTGCATTTTGTGCATTGTAAGTGGATTGCGGAACACGCCAAAATCAGATTTGTCGCGGAATCCACAACATTCTTACTTTTCTGTGATCTTCTTTGTTGATTTGGGTTCCACAAACAAATAGTTGCAACCATTTATTGCTTAAAATCGCTCTAAAAACAGGCAATTTTGCGAAATCCGCAACAAAATTTGTTAAATCCGCAAAAAAGTTTGCGGAATCCGGAACAGTTTGTGAAATCCACAAACAAATCATAATATATGTGTTTAAAAAATTTAAGCTGTCCTGGAATTCGCAACTGTAATCGGAATCCTTAAATTGGAAGCTGAATCCGCAAATTGTAAGTGGAATCCGCAAATTATAAGTGGATTCCCTAAATTGTAAGCGGAATCAGCAAATTGTAAGTGGAATCAGCATAAATTTGCGGAATGCACTTACATTTGCGGAATCGGCTTGCAGTTGCGGAATCCAGAACTACTAGCTATATTCTCCTGTTGCAGAATCCGCGAAAAAACAAATGTGCCGACAAAATTTACGTTACAGGTATTTGCATGCGGAATCCACATATATCTTGTAGGTGGAATCCACTTACATTTTGGAACGTTTTTAAAATTTAGTTTCTGGAAGCCATGAAAATGCAGACACAAAATTGTTTGGCCTCGTAATGAATTTTTCTTTTTGGTTTTGCTTTCGTGTACTGTTAGTCATTTGAATTAACGCTATAATTTTTTCTGTTTTAATAGAAGTGTTAATTGAAGCATTGTTTGCTTTATGTTAAGTTAAGCTCCGAAAGATCCGTATTTTCCTCCTATAAACTTTTGGATACGGTAAAAAAGTTGTATTGTCGATTCATAAAACATATAGCCAGTATTTTAGCTCGGTTAGCCCGGGCATTTGTATTCTGATTACTGTTGCCTTCTCGAGCTGTTTTACTTGACCGACTTTCATCTATTTATTTGGAATTCAATTTCAACCCTTTCTTATATGGAGACACTTTGAAGGCAAGTCAAATCTGATCATTGTTTGGTGCTAATATAAGACAATTTAGGTAAGGCAGCTTGAAGAATCAATCGTTAGATATAACAAAACTGCTCTTATCAGGGCAAATCTTTGAGTGATTGACTGCATAATAGGATTTATGGAGTAGTCTTTTTTTTTTAAAAATTGATGAACTTTAAACCAAAAAAATGAAAAGTTTTAGAAAAAGTAAATTTTTTTAAAGAAAAATCAGTTCGCCACTCTCAATGTCAATTGCAAGCATATCTTTCGCGTTTGGCAAAAAATTCCTGAAATTGTGTTTGGAGGTTTTCTCGGATAAATTAAATATCCACTTGCGAGTTAATAGCACGAACTATAGTACTCGTTGGTTGCCCAAGTTGGCAAAACTGGCTATCTTCAAACCCCCATACTCTCTAAGAAAAATGGCTACAGAAGAAATGTGTTCTTAAATTTCAGCTCAAGAGAGCAATGCTTCTAAGATGATTTGAAAAGTTTCCGTCAATGTTTTCTAGTTGACTGTTCGAAATTTGTCTAGAGAAAAATCCAAGCAGCACATAAACTTTTCGTCATTTTTTTTTAGAAAGTCGGATTTTTTATTCATACGAATTTTTTCCTGAAATCAAGAGCTAAACAACGATTTTAACAGAATGAGCTCGTGTTTTCTCAATTTTTGAAACCGAATCTTGACTAAGTAGATTGTACTAATATGAAATGAAACTTCTCGAAAGCATTGAAATGACTATTGAAATGACTTTTTAGCTGTTATTGTTCCGACTTTCGATACAAAAGTAACGGAATATTTGTGCTCGGGGTGGGTTTTTTTCTTCAGGCAAATTTCGACTAGCCATTTTTGACGGAGGGTTTTTTTAATCATTCAAAAGGTATTGTTGTCCTGAACTTAAATTTGAAAATTTATTTTACCTGTGATCATTTTTCGTCAAGTTATGGGGGTTTAAGGACTACCATTTTGGCCAATTTGGGACATATAATTCGCGCTAATAATGCGTAAGCAGAGATTTAATCGGTATTAGAAATCGTTCCAAATTGGCTGAAAGAAGCTGATTTGCCATAAATGATGTGTTACAAGGAGCGAAATCTATCCTTTTGTATTTTATATGGCGTGCGGAATTTCAAATTTAAGAAAAAAAATTTCATTTTATTTTATTACATTTAATTTTCTAGTGTTATTACTGCTCCATAAACCTTAAAAGGCAGTTGGAACATTCAGGGCTTCGCCCTGATACGAGCAGTCTTGTTTCCTGTTTAACAAAGTTCATCAAAAGTGAATTGTTTATTTTTCTTTTTCGAGATATCTTTCAGATAGTTGAAAAACACCGACAAAAACTTGTAATAGTGGCTCCATTGTAAGTAGTGGTTTTACTGTTATTCTAATTCTGACGAGGAATATAATGACCTGGGATACTCTCCCACATTCGATAAAAAATGATTCTGATGGATTTGTATACCAATCAACTATCTTCCGCATTTGTTATTATGTTGACATACTACTGTCAAGGATAACCAAATAAAATCCGTGAAACTTTCATCCAAGAAACCCTATTGATCAATGAGACAAATAGGAAAAATTTGAAACTGTATATGTAGTTTCGTTTGTTTTTCCACCACTAAAAATGTATATAATCGAAAAGAAAACATTTTTCAGAGTGTGGGTTCAGCAAGTCCGTAATTCAATCATCTCAGATAAAATTACTCCTAAAAACAAATCTATCTTTAGAAAAATAAACATCCTATTTCACAATTTTGTTTCAGACTGATTGAAACAAAGTAGCTTTCTATGTCTGATTATTGAAAAGGGTGATATTGGTATCCGTTTGAGCACGCGGTCAGTCTTAATATCAGGGAGGTGAAAGATTTTATCTATCTATAGAAATCATAGTACTTAAAGAGCATGGTTCGAGGTGCTCACTTTATGTTTCGACAGTCTCGACTGAAAATCGGTATGTTCCGACCGTCTCGACCAAAAATTGGTATCTTTCGACCGCTCGACCGAAATTTGGTATGTTTTAACCGTGCTCGACTGAAACGAATGTGCTCGACCGTGCGCAACCCATGCAAGACATGTTTCGCCCCGGGGAGGATTTAGGGTGGGGGGAGGCGGACGTTTTTTTTCTCAGTGATTCGATCAAAGGATTCGACCAATATTTCCTTTAATTATTTTTTAAGAAATCCATTTTCGACCGACCAACCTTTAGCGCCAATATATACTAGTTTTTAAGGGGACCCTGCGCCAAAAAACGCAATTGTTTGGTCAAAGTTTTCCAAAAGTTGTCCAAAAATGGCTTTTAACCTGTGTTTTCAAAAAAAAATGTGCTCAGCCAAAATTTTGTGCTAGACCGACCGTGTTATACCCAAGCAAGATATGTTTTTACCGTGCTCGACTTAAAAAAATATGCTTGACCATGCTCGAGCTAAGCATAATATGTTTCGACCCTGCACGACCGAAAAAACTGTACTCGACCCAAGCAAAAAGTGTTTCCGACAGTACTCGATCAAAAAAAATGTGCTCGACCATGCTTGACCCAAGCAAGACTATTTTCAACCGTCTCGACCACAACTAGTGTGCTCGACCTTGCTTGACCCAAGCCAGGTAGTTTTCGAATGTCTCGATCAGTTGGAAGTGCTCGAGCAATATTGAGGTGATCGAGCTGGCTGTGATCGAGTCAAGATTCAACCGAAGTAGTCGAGCGATGACCGTTTTTGAATTTTTGAGTCTATACTTGTCCGTTTTCATCTCCTCGAGTCGAGTCATGACCGCTTTCGACTTCTCTTACTTAACCTGACAGTTTTCAACTTTGTATTTATGTATGTATGTCGGTTTGTATTTAAGTATGTGCGTATGTATGTATGAATGTATGTATGTATGTATGTATGTATGTATGTATGTATGTATGTATGTATGTATGTATGTATGTATGTATGTATGTATGTATGTATGTATGTATGTATGTATGAATGTGTGTATGTATGTATGTCTGTCTGTCTGTCTGTATGTATATATGTATGTATGTATGTATGTATTTATGTATGTATGTATGTATGTATGTATGTATGTATGTATGTATGTATGTATGTATGTATGTATGTATGTATGTATGTATGTATTTATGTATGTATGTATCCCTGGTTGCGATTTTTGACAATTGTTTTAACCAAATTGACCAAAAATGGCTATATTTTGACCAACTCGAGCCATATTGGGTATGCCTGATCGAATTGACCAAAGAAACAATGTGTTCGACTGTGTTCGATGGAAGCCAACTGAGTTCCAAACGACTGGACCGAGGGAAAAGGTGTTTGAATGTATTCGACGCAGGCCAGCTATATTTCAATCGACTCGACGCAAAGTGGCTATGTTTCGAGCGACTCGACTCGACAGAATGAAATTGTGTTCGACGCAATCCAGCTATGTTTCGACCGATTCGAACAAAAGAAATTGTGTTCGACAGAAGCCAATTATGTTTCAACAGAATTGATCAAATTGGCGATGTCTTGACCGCCTCAACCGAAGTAAAATGTTTGCAACATCGTTCGATGCAAGTGATACTCGAATGAAAACGTTTCTGTCGAATTTTTCCGTTAAAACATACTTCGATCAGAACTGAATTTAAGGGTTGAAAGAGAAAATGAAGTACTTTAGGCTGTTTGGTTGTATGTCTATTTGTCGGTTTGTCTGTCTATCTATCTGTCTGTCTGTCAGCCTGTTTGTTGTTTAATAGCTTGTTTGTTTGTTTGTTTGTTTGTTTGTTTGTTTAGTTTACCTAATTGTTTGCTTTTGTTCTTTGTTTGTGTGTGTGTTTTTGTTTGTAGTTTTTTTGTATGTTTGTTTATTTGCTTATTAGTTTTTTCTATTAATTTGTTTTCTGTCTTTTTGTTTGTTTATGTGTTTGTACGGATATCTGTATTTTTTTACCGGTCGGATAGGGCCAAAACAACGGTACACAAATGCATCAGCGCCCAATTTAGCAAAATTTTTAGTCAGTTACTATAGCATCTGCAAACTTGTCAATTGTAATCGATCGTCCTTTTTTCATTGAATTTTCTATGTTTTTTGACTTTTTCAATTTCATACACCCCGGGATGCATAGAGATGCATACTCCATGGGTGCAAAACTTACTTTGGTTCTTAAAGGAAATGACTCTTTTCAATGAAAAGAATGATTCTTCATTGCAATCTAGTATGATTCTTTTTGCTCTGCCCTTGGTTATTCTAGTATTTTCTGGATTTTTTTAAGGAATTTATCCGTGATTCTTATTTGGAAATATTAGCTAATCAGTGTCAAGCATTTTATCCTCAGCAAGATCGCAAATTTGATTAAACTTAAATTTAATGGTTAATGAGGATTTTAACTTGGTCTATTGGCAAATTGCCAATAAATCGAGGTTTTGAACCTTTTTGGAGCCTAGTTCGCGCATCCATCTGAAGAGATTATTCAAAATTTCTCTTTTTTGATTATATACCTAAAATTCTTTTTTCCCGGATAATAAAAAAGATGATATTGGACAGCCAAAAAAAACATTAATTTCAGAAACCCAAAAATTATTGCGAATCAAAATTGTCGCTCTTTTCTTTCATCTAATTTCATACAACAAAAACTATTACGCATAGAAAGTTATGTCAATTGGATTTTTTTGTTCAGAAAAAAAGTGAGATAGTCTAATCGTTCAAATAAAAATGGTGTGAATTTTGTGACGAGTTTGCTATTTTAGTCATATATTTTTTGGTGGCTAATTACCTCGCCAGGAAAAACTTTGTTTTTTTTGGCTCATAGGGAGCGCGTCTTAGTGGATACGCACTGTATACGAGAAAACGAGTCAAAATGCGCCCAATTTTAGAATTTTTGATAAATTGCGGAAAAGATTTTTAGACTTCGTAAAAAGATGTCCGGTTGTGCGTTTGACTTTTATTAACTCATTAATGAAAATTATGGAATTGGAAGAAACAAGTTTTTGTTTTTGTGTAAAAAAATTTCAAATCCATCTGACGCCTTTAAATTGACGGTTACTGTCTTAGCGTCTCGATCGCATCTCTTTAATAGCTGTTGAAAACTGATTGATTTATAACAAAATAATTATAAGTATGGCTATAAAAATGATTAAAACCATTTTGAACGCCTATCCGCTTTTTCCTTGTCGATTTATTCGAGAAGACGAGTCCAAATTAGCATAATTTAGCTTTTTTGACGGCTTGTCCCAAAGTTAATCAAATACGTTTCAGACGTCTTAAGAAATTGTCCAATAACGCGTTCGAGTCCTATTGACTAGTTGTTGTATGCAGTTGGGTAGAAATATCCTTTTTAGGGTCAAAATTTTTTCACATTCATTCAAGGTCACTAAATTGACATTTTTCAATTTAGAGTCTCTATTTTCAACTTTTTGAATTCAAAATGTTTCAATCTGCCAAAAACTAGGTAAATTGCGCTCTATAGTTACCAAAGCAGAAATTGGACGAAAAAGCTTTTGACATCATGAAGTTTTTACGGCCTTCATGTCTATTTCTGTCTGTCTTTTGTCAGGCTTTCCTTTGCTCTGTGCTCATTTTGATTTCTGTCGAGAAAAAAATTAAAGTTAGGTATCATATTAAAGTCCGTAAGGCGTAATTAGGTGTCTATGAATGTAGTAAAAACACAACCAAGACCTGTTCCTCTTTCAAATGGGAAATACTCCTGTTCAAAAAAAAATTCGGTTTAATTTTGTCTGCTTATGATTTGTCGGCTTAGTGGACACATATAAGTCATTGTTTTTTTAAGTGGAGATTTTTCATTGTAGTTGCTTTTAGTGTTTTGATTTACTGCCTTTTTTAAGGTAGCACTAGGCTCGACAAAGTTTGTACCAGTCTTGACTTTGAATACAAATATTTTTTTCTTGCTACCCAAATGATTTCGGCTAACATTTTATTGGTTTAGTGACGTAGTTTTGGATAGTTTCAAAAGAAAAAAAATTATGGACTCGTACGGATCGCAAAAGCTAAAACTGTTAAAGTTTAATTTATAGATGCAAATTGTTTGTGACATTAATTTGGTTTTCTGTTCTACGCGATTCTAGTTTTGTCATCTCAGTTGTTGCTCAATAGTTGTTTTGAGTTTTCATCTAGCGTCGTCAATTTTAATTGTGGATGTGCACTCCGCGAAAAAAGTATCGACATCATTTTGATTTTTTTTTCGGAATTTGTTGATCTCCTTTCATTTCTTGTTTGCTGGCCTAAGATGCTTTTTTATGTGGTATTGAATTTGGTGCGATGCTCCGCTTAGCTTTTGCTTGCATTGAACATGGTTTTTTCCAGATTTTCGCTCAGTTGTTGGAATGGTAAATTTCATGTGCGTTTTGACTAGGTACAAATTAGAAGCGGTTCGTTTCAGGCACTAATTATTTTTTCTAACAGTTTTTTGAAAATTTTTTGGATTCATTGTTTTCGTCAATGTTTCTGTTGGCTCATTTTCCGTTTTTCAAAAAACTCGCTCAAAAACTAATTTGTTGATCAGATTTTGGTCTCAGTAGTTTGCAAACATTTTCGAAAAATTGCTGTGCTCTGTGTCCTAAATCGAGTATTGCAGTTTGGTTTAGTAATTTCAACTTATTGTAAAGGTGTTTTTTAAGAGTCGGAGCAAAAAAAGTAATTCGGAGCAAAAAAAGTAATTTTTTTTAATCATTCAAAAGGTATTGTTGTCCTGAACTTAAATTTGAAAATTTATTTTACCTGTGATCATTTTTCGTCAAGTTATGGGGGTTTAAGGACTACCATTTTGGCCAATTTGGGACATATAATTCGCGCTAATAATGCGTAAGCAGAGATTTAATCCGTATTAGAAATCGTTCCAAATTGGTTGAAAGAAGCTGATTTGCCATAAATGATGTGTTACAAGGAGCGAAATCTATCCTTTTGTATTTTATATGGCGTGCGGAATTTCAAATTTAAGAAAAAAAATTTCATTTTATTTTATTACATTTAATTTTCTAGTGTTATTACTGCTCCATAAACCTTAAAAGGCAGTTGGAACATTCAGGGCTTCGCCCTGATACGAGCAGTCTTGTTTCCTGTTTAACAAAGTTCATCAAAAGTGAATTGTTTATTTTTCTTTTTCGAGATATCTTTCAGATAGTTGAAAAACACCGACAAAAACTTGTAATAGTGGTTCCATTGTAAGTAGTGGTTTTACTGTTATTCTAATTCTGACGAGGAATATAATGACCTGGGATACTCTCCCACATTCGATAAAAAATGATTCTGATGGATTTGTATACCAATCAACTATCTTCCGCATTTGTTATTATGTTGACATACTACTGTCAAGGATAACCAAATAAAATCCGTGAAACTTTCATCCAAGAAACCCTATTGATCAATGAGACAAATAGGAAAAATTTGAAACTGTATATGTAGTTTCGTTTGTTTTTCCACCACTAAAAATGTATATAATCGAAAAGAAAACATTTTTAAGAGCGTGGGTTCAGCAAGTCCGTAATTCAATCATCTCAGATAAAATTACTCCTAAAAACAAATCTATCTTTAGAAAAATCAACATCCTATTTCACAATTTTGTTTCAGACTGATTGAAACAAAGTAGCTTTCTATGTCTGATTATTGAAAAGGGTGATATTGGTATCCGTTTGAGCACGCGGTCAGTCTTAATATCAGGGAGGTGAAAGATTTTATCTATCTATAGAAATCATAGTACTTAAAGAGCATGGTTCGAGGTGCTCACTTTATGTTTCGACAGTCTCGACTGAAAATCGGTATGTTCCGACCGTCTCGACCAAAAATTGGTATCTTTCGACCGCTCGACCGAAATTTGGTATGTTTTGACCGTGCTCGACTGAAACGAATGTGCTCGACCGTGCGCAACCCATGCAAGACATGTTTCGCCCAGGGGAGGATTTAGGGTGGGGGGAGGCGGACGCTTTTTTTCTCAGTGATTCGATCAAAGGATTCGACCAATATTTCCTTTAATTATTTTTTAAGAAATCCATTTTCGACCGACCAACCTTTAGCGCCAATATATACTAGTTTTTAAGGGGACCCTGCGCCAAAAAACGCAATTGTTTGGTCAAAGTTTTCCAAAAGTTGTCCAAAAATGGCTTTTAACCTGTGTTTTCAAAAAAAAATGTGCTCAGCCAAAATTTTGTGCTAGACCGACCGTGTTATACCCAAGCAAGATATGTTTTTACCGTGCTCGACTTAAAAAAATATGCTTGACCATGCTCGAGCTAAGCATAATATGTTTCGACCCTGCACGACCGAAAAAACTGTACTCGACCCAAGCAAAAAGTGTTTCCGACAGTACTCGATCAAAAAAAATGTGCTCGACCATGCTTGACCCAAGCAAGACTATTTTCAACCGTCTCGACCACAACTAGTGTGCTCGACCTTGCTTGACCCAAGCCAGGTAGTTTTCGAATGTCTCGATCAGTTGGAAGTGCTCGAGCAATATTGAGGTGATCGAGCTGGCTGTGATCGAGTCAAGATTCAACCGAAGTAGTCGAGCGATGACCGTTTTTGAATTTTTGAGTCTATGCTTGTCCGTTTTCATCTCCTCGAGTCGAGTCATGACCGCTTTCGACTTCTCTTACTTAACCTGACAGTTTTCAACTTTGTATTTATGTATGTATGTCGGTTTGTATTTAAGTATGTGCGTATGTATGTATGAATGTATGTATGTATGTATGTATGTATGTATGTATGTATGTATGTATGTATGTATGTATGTATGTATGAATGTGTGTATGTATGTATGTCTGTCTGTCTGTCTGTATGTATATATGTATGTATGTATGTATGTATGTATGTATGTATGTATGTATGTATGTATGTATGTATGTATGTATGTATGTATGTATGTATGTATGTATGTATGTATGTATGTATGTATGTATGTATGTATGTATGTATGTATGTATGTATGTATGAATGTGAATGTGTGTATGTATGTATGTCTGTCTGTCTGTCTGTATGTATAGATGTATGTATGTATGTATGTATGTATGTATGTATGTATGTATGTATGTATGTATGTATGTATGTATGTATGTATGTATGTATGTATGTATGTATGTATGTATGTATGTATGTATGTATGTATGTATGTATGTATGTATGTATGTATGTATGTATGTATGTATGTATGTATGTATGTATGTATGTATGTATGTATGTATGTATGTATGTATGTATGTATGTATGTATGTATGTATGTATGTATGTATGTATGTATGTATGTATGTATGTATGTATGTATGTATGTATGTATGTATGTATGTATGTATGTATGTATGTATGTATGTATGTATGTATGTATGTATGTATGTATGTATGTATGTATGTATGTATTTATGTATGTATGTATCCCTGGTTGCGATTTTTGACAATTGTTTTAACCAAATTGACCAAAAATGGCTATATTTTGACCAACTCGAGCCATATTGGGTATGCCTGATCGAATTGACCAAAGAAACAATGTGTTCGACTGTGTTCGATGGAAGCCAACTGAGTTCCAAACGACTGGACCGAGGGAAAAGGTGTTTGAATGTATTCGACGCAGGCCAGCTATATTTCAATCGACTCGACGCAAAGTGGCTATGTTTCGATCGACTCGACTCGACAGAATGAAATTGTGTTCGACGCAATCCAGCTATGTTTCGACCGATTCGAACAAAAGAAATTGTGTTCGACAGAAGCCAATTATGTTTCAACAGAATTGATCAAATTGGCGATGTCTTGACCGCCTCAACCGAAATAATATGTTTGCAACATCGTTCGATGCAAGTGATACTCGAATGAAAACGTTTCTGTCGAATTTTTCCGTAAAAACATACTTCGATCAGAACTGAATTTAAGGGTTGAAAAAGAAAATGAAGTACTTTAGGCTGTTTGGTTGTATGTCTATTTGTCGGTTTGTCTGTCTGTCAGCCTGTTTGTTGTTTAATAGCTTGTTTGTTTGTTTGTTTGTTTGTTTAGTTTACCTAATTGTTTGCTTTTGTTCTTTGTTTGTGTGTGTGTTTTTGTTTTTAGTTTTTTTTTGTATGTTTGTTTATTTGCTTATTAGTTTTTTCTATTAATTTGTTTTCTGTCTTTTTGTTTGTTTATGTGTTTGTACGGATATCTGTATTTTTTCACCGGTCGGATAGGGCCAAAACAACGGTACACAAATGCATCAGCGCCCAATTTAGCAAAATTTTTAGTCAGTTACTATAGCATCTGCAAACTTGTCAATTGTAATCGATCGTCCTTTTTTCATTGAATTTTCTATGTTTTTTGACTTTTTCAATTTCATACACCCCGGGATGCATAGAGATGCATACTCCATGGGTGCAAAACTTACTTTGGTTCTTAAAGGAAATGACTCTTTTCAATGAAAAGAATGATTCTTCATTGCAATCTAGTATGATTCTTTTTGCTCTGCCCTTGGTTATTCTAGTATTTTCTGGATTTTTTTAAGGAATTTATCCGTGATTCTTATTTGGAAATATTAGCTAATCAGTATCAAGCATTTTATCCTCAGCAAGATCGCAAATTTGATTAAACTTAAATTTAATGGTTAATGAGGATTTTAACTTGGTCTATTGGCAAATTGCCAATAAATCGAGGTTTTGAACCTTTTTGGAGCCTAGTTCGCGCATCCATCTGAAGAGATTATTCAAAATTTCTCTTTTTTGATTATATACCTAAAATTCTTTTTTCCCGGATAATAAAAAAGATGATATTGGACAGCCAAAAAAAAACATTAATTCCAGAAACCCAAAAATTATTGCGAATCAAAGTTGTCGCTCTTTTCTTTCATCTAATTTCATACAACAAAAACTATTACGCATAGAAAGTTATGTCAATTGGATTTTTTTGTTCAGAAAAAAAGTGAGATAGTCTAATCGTTCAAATAAAAATGGTGTGAATTTTGTGACGAGTTTGCTATTTTAGTCATATATTTTTTGGTGGCTAATTACCTCGCCAGGAAAAACTTTGTTTTTTTTTGGCTCATAGGGAGCGCGTCTTAGTGGATACGCACTGTATACGAGAAAACGAGTCAAAATGCGCCCAATTTTAGAATTTTTGATAAATTGCGGAAAAGATTTTTAGACTTCGTAAAAAGATGTCCGGTTGTGCGTTTGACTTTTATTAACTCATTAATGAAAATTATGGAATTGGAAGAAACAAGTTTTTGTTTTTGTGTAAAAAAATTTCAAATCCATCTGACGCCTTTAAATTGACGGTTACTGTCTTAGCGTCTCGATCGCATCTCTTTAATAGCTGTTGAAAACTGATTGATTTATAACAAAATAATTATAAGTATGGCTATAAAAATGATTAAAACCATTTTGAACGCCTAACCGCTTTTTCCTTGTCGATTTATTCGAGAAGACGAGTCCAAATTAGCATAATTTAGCTTTTTTGACGACTTGTCCCAAAGTTAATCAAATACGTTTCAGACGTCTTAAGAAATTGTCCAATAACGCGTTCGAGTCCTATTGACTAGTTGTTGTATGCAGTTGGGTAGAAATATCCTTTTTAGGGTCAAAATTTTTTCACATTCATTCAAGGTCACTAAATTGACATTTTTCAATTTAGAGTCTCTATTTTCAACTTTTTGAATTCAAAATGTTTCAATCTGCCAAAAACTAGGTAAATTGCGCTCTATAGTTACCAAAGCAGAAATTGGACGAAAAAGCTTTTGACATCATGAAGTTTTTACGGCCTTCATGTCTATTTCTGTCTGTCTTTTGTCAGGCTTTCCTTTGCTCTGTGCTCATTTTGATTTCTGTCGAGAAAAAAATTAAAGTTAGGTATCATATTAAAGTCCGTAAGGCGTAATTAGGTGTCTATGAATGTAGTAAAAACACAACCAAGACCTGTTCCTCTTTCAAATGGGAAATACTCCTGTTCAAAAAAAATTCGGTTTAATTTTGTCTGCTTATGATTTGTCGGCTTAGTGGACATATATAAGTCATTGTTTTTTTAAGTGGAGATTTTTCATTGTAGTTGCTTTTAGTGTTTTGATTTACTGCCTTTTTTAAGGTAGCACTAGGCTCGACAAAGTTTGTACCAGTCTTGACTTTGAATACAAATATTTTTTTCTTGCTTAAATTTTTTTTTCTACCCAAATGATTTCGGCTAACATTTTATTGGTTTAGTGACGTAGTTTTGGATAGTTTCAAAAGAAAAAAAATTATGGACTCGTACGGATCGCAAAAGCTAAAACTGTTAAAGTTTAATTTATAGATGCAAATTGTTTGTGACATTAATTTGGTTTTCTGTTCTACGCGATTCTAGTTTTGTCGTCTCAGTTGTTGCTCAATAGTTGTTTTGAGTTTTCATCTAGCGTCGTCAATTTTAATTGTGGATGTGCACTCCGCGAAAAAAGTATCGACATCATTTTGATTTTTTTTTCGGAATTTGTTGATCTCCTTTCATTTCTTGTTTGCTGGCCTAAGATGCTTTTTTTATGTGGTATTGCATTTGGTGCGATGCTCCGCTTAGCTTTTGCTTGCATTGAACATGGTTTTTTCCAGATTTTTGCCCAGTTGTTGGAATGGTAAATTTCATGTGCGTTTTGACTAGGTACAAATTAGAAGCGGTTCGTTTCAGGCACTAATTATTTTTTCTAACAGTTTTTTGAAAATTTTTTGGATTCATTGTTTTCGTCAATGTTTCTGTTGGCTCATTTTCCGTTTTTCAAAAAACTCGCTCAAAAACTAATTTGTTGATCAGATTTTGGTCTCAGTAGTTTGCAAACATTTTCGAAAAATTGCTGTGCTCTGTGTCCTAAATCGAGTATTGCAGTTTGGTTTAGTAATTTCAACTTATTGTAAAGGTGTTTTTTAAGAGTCGGAGCAAAAAAAGTAATTCAGACTTTCAGATAAATTGTGATGAATTTTTTCCGTGATTTTCATTTCAAGAAAAGTAATAAAACTTATTCATGCTCAAACTTGCTCTTTAGACGTTAGATTTCTGCTTTATTTGAATATTGAGTTCATTGAGTTCGTTTAAAAAGGCAAATTTATCGAAGAACACAAGTGTGAAATTCACGAAAATGTTCGATCGTGGTCTAACTCCGAAGAAGGAATTGAAATTTCAGATTTACCAGCGAATTAAAAATTTAGTTTTTGGTCCAGTGTTCTCAAATTGGGTCAAGTTTATCGAACAAGTGACATTGATAATTTATGATAGAAATTCAAAGAGCTCTAAAGGGATCTATATTTTTACCAGTTCGTATGTTTGAAATTTTGTTTACTTGCGTTCATTGACTCTTATCCAACTCTCTGTTGGCTGTGTTCCAAAATATTACTGCTATACGAACAAAATTGGAAATTACTGAAGTGCATTTGAACATAATTTTGTCTTTATGAATGCACTTTGGTTCATGTGCACTTTTGGGCTTTAGTTTATAGTAATTCTTTGAAGAGCGGTTTGCTTTGCTCCTCCTCTGTGCTCTTTTTGATTTTTTTTTACTGGAATGGCGTTAACAAATAAGGGAGGTATCATATTTAAGTCCAGGACCTGTTGATTTTTTCAAACGAGTAATCTTCCGAGTAAAAAAAATGTTATTTTCATTATACGATTTGTCAGCTTATGTTTTATCGGCTTATTTGCCCCATGGTAGAATGATGTTTTTTGTGCAATTTACATTTTTGTTGATTTGGAGTTTTTTGATTTATTTCTGCTGCGTGTAACTGTATGTGTTTTCAGTAGATTTTTTTTTCGTTCAATTTTTTTGTTTTGGTTCCAGCAAAATTGTCCATTTTTGAAACTTAGTTGCTCTTTTTTTTTTGCTCTTTGCTACCTTGCAATGCTTTTGTTTGGGTGGAATCCTAAGTAGCGCAAAACTCTGCTTTGCCTCTGAGTCAATTATTTCGGTGTAAAATTTATATCGAAAAATAAGTTCGAAGATTCTAAAAAATGTAATTAATGTCTTTGTTTTTTTTTGTGGCATGACGATTTTCAGAGTTTTAGTAATATAATCTGTTATTAAAATAATCTGCACTATCTACCGGAAACTGAAAAAGAACAAAAATAGAAAGTATTTTCCGAAAAAAAAATTCGTGATGACTATTTGTTTAAACGCAATTTTAGGCAATTAATCAATTATCGCTGGTGGCCGATAGAATGAAGCGTTTTGAGGAACGCTTCATCTAATGATTAGCATAGCATTACGTTACAATTGATTACCTAAAACTGCTTTGAAACTGATGCTCAGCAATAATTTGATAATATATTACTTCATCTAAATTACTATTTTGATTTATCTGCGTTTTCATTATTTGTTTGTTTTGTGCCTAAAATTGTTTTGCAACTAAAAAAAAATTTACAGAAGTTTTCCAAAAATGTAGCAAAAAAACCAACGAAGTTTTTACTGATAATTTAAGTTAATTCATGGTCGCAATGGTTCATGATAACGGCTATGCCTTTAGATTTAATGAATTAGCTAAAGTCTCAGTTTATTACCCCAAAGGGCTTTCGAAATTAATTTAAAAAGTTGTAGTCAAAACCTGAATTTTGTACCGATGATTCTTAGTTCATGGACGCAATGTTTCAATTTTGAGGTCATAAGTTTTGATTCATCACATTTCACAAATTATTTATTCAAAATGAAAATTATTGGTAAATTATAAAAACTTCCAGTCAAAAAATGAAATTTCACTGATGATTTTTAGTTAATTCAGGTTCGCAATGCTTCATTTTTTAGCTCATAAATTTTGGTTCATCAAATTTTACAGATTTTCCAGCTTCTTTTTAAAGTGCTCACAACCTCGCGAAAAAAAAGTTTTATAGAAAAATTGCCGAAACACGAAACACTTTGCAGTAAACAGATTGTAGATTAATCGATGTGATACTTAAATTAATCTGTAGATTTTTTGCATATCATCAATTTTTTGTCCATTTTTGTCAATGTGGGTATGTTTCGACAGACTCGAGTTCATGCTCGAGGAATGTTTCGACCGCGCTCAAGGAATTTTTCGACCATGTTCGAGGTTTTTTCCGAACGTGCTTGGTGTATGTTTCGACCGTGCTCGACTCCGCTCGACCGTGCTAGAGGTATGTTTCGAATTTGTGCTTGACCCAAATTCCTCTCTTGACTATTCTTTTGCGGTCGAGCACTGACATGTGCTCCAATTTGAAACACGAAACTTAAAGTGAGCACCTCGCTCGGGAGGGGGTTGTTATACCCATATGCTTTTCTCCCCTGTGTTGCAATAATGGTTAAAAAACTTTTTATAAAAATAGCTATTGGTGGAGGTCTTTGATCTTGACAATTTGAGATGTCCATTTGTGACAGATTTTGCTCAAGTACAGGTCAGAGGTGACATTAGGTGACAAATTTTCATGGCAATTATATTAGTAGTTTTAAGCAAAATGCTCTTTTTTGATTCTTCTGTGCCTCTATTTTATTCCCCTGCGCGCTATGTAAACTTCAAGACGATGTATAATTAATACAAAACTGTTGGCAATATCGGTGATTGTGAGCAATATAATCAATCAAAATTTAGCGGAAGTTAAAGGAAGGCTTAAAATTAACTAACTTCAATTAAAGTCGTTGACCGAAAACATAACTTCCAAACAATGATTTTTTATAGTCGTCAAAATTGTCCCAAAACTAAACTTCCATATATTTTCAAAAAATGACAACCAGTGATATTCTAAGTTAAAAAGTCAAAAAAGTTCTGTAGCAAAAATGGAGCCACTCACCAGTATTTCTTTTTTCTTCAAAAGTCACAATAATAGAATGATTTAGCAATGCACAGCAACCAAACGGTCATGATTTAGCTGGTGTGAGATTCAATATCATTTTGAAGTACAGAACTACTAAGTAAAGAAACTTGATCAAATTGGCTGGCGACGAATAGCCCTTTTTTCTAATTGATGGAATATTTGTGCTTGATTTGGTGTTTTTCATGAAATAGATTTCAATTTTTTAGCTAGCATTTTTGACGGGAGTTTTTTTATGCTATTCAAAAACTACTGATCCATTGATGTAATAATTTTTTTATGTACGATAATTTTTCCCAAAATCAAAAGGGTTTGATTCTAAAACTAATTTGAATTCGTTGGGATAACTAAAACGTAACATACTTAACAATTTCCTTTCTATCAAGAGACTCTTAAGAAGACTAAGTTAATCGAATTTATTTCCCATCAGAATGAAGCAAAAATTGATTTTTCAATCGAAAATCCAGTGCTAATTTCTTGTTTTTGTTTATAGAGGTGGAGATTTTTTGGTAGTTACCATAGAGGCGTGATTATTAAGCAGATAGCTAAAATGCGTAAATTATCCTTTTGATTACGAGAATTAGGAATAGTTAAAGCGCATTTTAAATTTAAAGCCCTGAATGTTCCGACCGCCTTTTTAGGTCTATTGAGCATTTAAGTTCAATAAATATAATTTTAATTTTTTTTTGAAAAAATTAGAGATGTTTTGTAGAAACATCCCTCTACACGCCATATTAAGTACAAAATGGTAGATTTTAATCCTATTAGCAAATCAATTATGGCATATAAGCTTCCTTGAACCAATTTGGAACAATTTCTAAAACCGATTAAATCTCTGCTTACGCATCAATAGCGCAAAATATATTGCGCGTTAATTGTCCTAAATTGGCCAGAATTGCAATCTTTACACCCCCATAACTTTACAAAAAATAATCACAGGTGAAATATCATTTCAAATTTAAGCTCTGGACAACAATAGCTTTCGAATGATGTTTAAAAAAAGTTCCGTCAAAAATGACAAGTTAAAAAGCCAAAACTTGTCTGAAGTAGAAAAAAAACCACCCTGAGCGCAAATATTCCGTTACTTTCGTTACGAAAATCGGAACAATAATGTTAACTAGTAGCGTACACACGCCAAAAAAAAATTGGCTCATAAATACTCCCAAGTTGAATTGAGGCAAGCTATTTGATCTAATCGTGTGTTAGTGTATGCGGAACATAGCATTTTGTACTTTATACAGCGTATGGGGAGATGATTTGCACAACAAAATCTGAGACGAAATCTTATTTCAATTTGTTTTCTATGATGGGCATTTTTTTCCAAAAAAGTACTCCTTAAACGTTGAAGGGCACTCGAAATATGAGCGGTCTTTTCTCTACTTAACGTACAACTTTGTCCCACCCCCTTAAAAATTCAAATTGTTTTACCCGAATAGACATTCTACTTGACAGGCACTGAAGCCTTTGTGGTGATCAAGAAAGTTTCAAAACTGAAACACGCTTAGAATACTTGTAAGCACCAGCGGATTTAAGGGGGGCGGGGGACCCTTTGCACTAATTTAAGTTATCCATTTTTGGCTGGCGAACCCTAAAATTTTCTGAAGGCGCCTTTGGCCCCAATACATACTAAATTTTAGGGGAAAACGGGCGCCGAAAAACGCAATTCTTAGGTCAAAATTTTTCAAAAAGTGCTTAAAACGCCTTTTTTGGCCTTTTTATCAAAATGCTGCCTGCGCCGCTGAAAACTTAGTCAAAGTAGGGTCTTAATGGTGATGTATGAGAGCTTGGAAAATCAAATCGGTCGACCTAAAAACAGCCAATAAAATTTTTGATTTTTTCTTACTTTTTACCGCCCCTGCTTGTAGATTATTTTGCTTTCTTGAATTTCTTTCATTTTTGTCGTTTTTATCATCATTATGATTATGATTTTTTAATGAATATCATAATGATCAGGTGCGGATGTAAAATATTTGCGGAGGAAGAAGGGGGATACGGTCGGATTTATAAAAAAAAAGTTGAAAATTTTGTCGACCTTCTTTTAGATGGACCAAATTGATTTTCTGAGCATTCCCAAATCACAATAAAGACCCTATTTAAGCCAAATTTTCTATGCTGGCCATAGAAAAAAATTAGGGTCGGTCAGCCAAAATGGATGTCTTAAAATAGTACCAAAAATATTAAAATTTATTATGATCAATAAATTTTAATATTTTTAAATACTTTTTTATTTATTATGAATATTATGTTTACTTACTATTATTGTTATCATTTTGATTACATTATCATCATGGTTGTTTTTAATGTGATGATAATAATTATGATAACTTTTTTTAAATTAAATGTCTTAGTTTAACTTACAGACTCCCTGCAGACAGTATGTAACAAAGAAGGGACACCAGCTGATGAGGAAACACGTGAACACAACTCCCAACACCTTCATCGCTTTCTTCTGCGCACTCTGAAATGTCATTCTCTGCACAAAGCTCTTTGCCTCGCTCGAGTGGATCCCAGCCACGTTGCGTTTGGCATCGGCTCGTCGCGAAAACTCCGTGCTCCCGTAGAGTTCCATGATAGTGACAAAGTACAAGACCGCCATGATTGTCGCCGGCAGGAAAAACGACCCGGTTGCACTGTAAATTATAAACAGTTGACTCGTGTCGAAGTATCCGCACTCGCCCTTCTCCGAGAGAAAATTGTTCTCGGCTACTGTCGGCTTGTCCGGCGAAGAGTGAATCGTATTTCGGATCAGATATCCCGGAAAAGCTACCATAATCGAGAGTATCCAGACCAGGGATATTTTGAGGACTGTGGAGCATCGGGATCCCCCGTGTATTTTGTGTCGCAGAGGGTACTTGATGACGAGGAATCGATCGAGAGATATAATGGTCAGATGGAGAATTGAAGAGGTACAAAGAAGCACATCTACATGTAGATAGACGTTGCACACTAGATTTCCCATTGGCCATAGACCTAGTAAAAGTAGGCATGCATTTAATCAACCTTATTTTAAGTGTAGCAAGGTACAATTACATCCGAAAAAATATGAAAGTTGTGTTCCAAAAACATGTATTTGCCAAAGGGGGAGAGTGGAGAATGTAATAAAGGGTGGCATTGAACTCATATGTATTCTACATCAACAATTTAATATGCGCCAGCTTAAATTCAGCAAAGTTATCATTTGAGTAGATGAGTTTTTTTACATTTTACCAATTGCCGTTATACCATCCGTCTTGTTGTTTTTTTTTAAACTCCTACCTAGCAGTGGAACTAAGCTCGCATTACTTAAACATAACTAGCTAGTTCTATCTTCTGTAGAATTGTACAAGAAGTTCGTAAATCTGATGTTTGAATCTTATGATGTATAAACTCAATGGCAGAATGGAAGATAAACTTTTTTATCTCCAGCTGGTTAAAACTGAGCACGAAATCATCAATTATTGGAATTGCGCAATCCTGTAAGCTAAAAAGAGTTTATTTTCAACAATAACTGATGACAAAAGAGCGCATAAATAATCAAAGCTATAGCAAAAACTTTAAATGGAATTAAATGTGAATCTTTTGTTTTCTAGGATTTTAACAATGAAATCATTTATTGTACTGTTCTTTTTGTTCCGACTTTCGATACGAAAGTAACGGAATATTTGTGCTCAGGGTGGGTTTTTTTTCTTCAGACAAATTTCGACTTTTTAACTAGCCATTTTGACGGAATTTTTTGATATCATTCAAAAGGTATTGTTGTCCTGAGCTTAATTTTGAAAAGATATTTCACCTGTGATCTTTTTTCGTAAAGTTATTGGGGTTTAAAGATGGCCATTTTGGCCATTTTGGGACAATTAACGCGCGATATAATTCGCGCTATTAACGCATAAGCGGAGATTTAATCCGCCTTAGAAATCGTTCCAAATTGGTTGAAAGAAGCTTATTTGCCATAATTGATTTGTTACAAGGAGCGAAAACTATTGTTTTGTACTTTACATGGCGTGTGGGGGGATGATTTATTTTATTTAATTTAATTTTTCATGTTGCTTATGTTATTACTGCTCCATGTACCTTAAAACCAGTCAGAAAATTCAGGGTTTCGCCCTGATACGAGCAGTTTTGTTTGTTTTCAGCTTACTTCTTTCTGTTTACAACGACAAAAATCGATCAAATTTTGAAAAACTTTTTAAAATATTTGGAATGGGGACTTGAAAACGTTAACAGGCTCTAAAAAACAAACCAGACTGCTCGAATCAGGGCGAAACCCTGAATGTTCCGACTGCCTTTTAAGTTCTATTGAGCAGTAATAATATGAAAAATTTAAATGTTAAAAAAAACTAATTTTTTTTATTGAGATTTTTTGTAAAAATCATCCCCCCCGCACGCAATATTAAGTACAAAGTGATAAATTTCGCTACTATTAACGAATCAATCATGGCATATAAGCTTCTCTGAACCAATTTGGAACGATTTCTAAAAAGGATTAAATCTCCACTTACGCGTTAATAGCGCGAAATACATCGCGCGTTAATTGTCCCAAATCGGCCAAAATGGCAATATTTAAACCCCCATAGCTTTAGGAAAAATGATCACAGATGAAATTTTTTTTTCAAATTTAAGCTCAGGACAACAATAGATGTCGAATAATTTTTAAAAAAATCCGTCAAAAAAGGCTAGTTAAAAAGTCGAAGTTTGTCTGAAGAAAAAAACCACCCGAGCACAGATATTCCGTTACTTTCGTTACGAAAGTCGGAACAATAAAGAAATGTTTTTGGTTAAATGATCTTTTGCAGAAAATGTAACTGGCTGACATAGCTAATTCTCATGTCCTGAAATTAGGAGCTGAATTTTTGTTACGGCTAAAGGGTAAAAGGGCAAGGCCGCAGTTCGCAGAAAACGACAACTGGTCGAAAGCGACAACTGTTAATCTAACAGAAAGGCGGCAAATTTTAGGCAGCAACTTTTTACAACCACCAATAATTACTACTTTAAACTTGCTCCCTTTAGTCTGAACATGGGCGATAACGCCGATGAAAACTAGGCATTATCATAAGAAGTTTGCATCTTTGGGCTGACAAGCACACAACACGTATCAAACCAATTGTGGGTGACATAACAACTAAGATCTACTAACTGCTGCTTGCCGCGAGTTATCGCGTGGCGCGAAGCGTCGAAATAGTGAAAAATTGCTTTGAAGGAATTGTCGCCTCACAGAAGAAAAAGTACAGATTATGTGCTGGGCATTTTTTGATCAAATAAAATTCCAATTAAACCGGCTCAGAAAGAAGTGCAAATTCAATCGCGGCAAGAATTGGGTCTTGTTACTACGAAATTGGATGCGAGATATCAGTACTTTCATAAGAACTTTTCAAAATCAAAAAGCTGTCTTTTTATCCAAAAAGAAGACGCCCAATCTGATGCGAACCCTAATCTTGTTGCAATTATTGGATCAACTATACAATTCCCCCTTCCCCCAATCTATTTAGGGAAAGAAAATAAAACTTTTTCATAAGGTAACTTTAAGTATAGCCTAGATGCGTTCAAAATTGACCGCATTACGAAAGAAAAATATAAAAAGCAATTTTAAACGCGTTTGTTTGAAATGCATATTATATTTTATACAGAATTTTTTTAGACTTATATGCTTGGGGAGGGCATTCTACGGAAGGTGACTTAAAGGGGGGGGGGGGGAAGATTGCACGGTTGATCTCAATTTTTATACTCCCATATTAGGATCTTTATCAACGGTTAACGAGCATGTTTGAAAGCATGCCTTTAATTGAACACTACTGAGCCATATGGACTTATTCCGTTAATTATGGTCTTTTTACTTCTAATTGCTACCTCTTTTATCTTAATTATGAGACTGATCACCCTGATAAATTTTTTATGGGAAAAATTTAAATCAGCGTAGAAAATTAATTGAACAATGGCCCATTTTTTCCTGTTTATTTTCGGTATGAAAAATAAAAAATTTTTAAAAAAATGCCCAAAAATTTTGTTCGAGAACCTATAGGTCACAGAGCACATAAGGTATTATTTTTTTAATATATATCAGAGTTACGAAAATTTGCAGAATTTCTGTGGCTGATTTCATCATTTGAACCGTAGTCATTCATCTTTCATGGCTCGCTGCCTACGTAATACAATCACTAACGGACGGGCAAGTAAATCGACAACATGATTATAACGGTTTTTGTTTTCAGGACTTATTCAACTGATTTATTCTGATTGCAGACTACGTAAAAGATTTTAGACAGTCAGGTGCAAATATCACAAGTTTTCGGCTTTTTCCATAACAGCCTCCCAGGCTACTACTCCCGGGTTGACCAAAAATGCTAATCATACAATTTTCGTGCACCAAAATGAAATTTAAGTGCATGAAAAGTGTTTTTTTTTAACTTAACACTTTAATTTAAAAATTTTTTTGTTGTTTTTAACCGATCACAAGTATGATGAAAACTCTGGTTACTCAAAACTAGAGTCACCAAAGTTAAACGGTCTTGCAGATACATTGCGTTGGAAACTACTTGAATATCGATGTCGTACAGATAATTAACAAAATATAGTGAAAATAGCAAAAATCTAAATTTTGGCATACATTTTCATAAATGTAATTTTTTTCTAATTTCAACTTTAAGTTAATCATTCATTGCCCAAGGCATACAAAGTATGCAATATATGCAGAAGAAATAGGTTACTAGTAGGACAATTAGCTGCAAGAAATCAAAATACAGCCCGTCAAGCAATGGTTTTGTTATTGGGTTGGGGTTATAAATTGATAGGTTGCTGTATGTGAACGAGCCTTTTTGACGATTAGCAACGACGTTTATTTTGACTTCTTCATTTTTCAGCTATTCTGATACTTCTGATCTGTAATATCAAAGATCTGAAAAATTATTTTCTTATTTTCCGGAACATAATCTTGCCACTTTTCGAAAAACTTTGGTCGACCTCTTAATTTAGGTCGGCAAAATGGGATCTACTTAACAATCGCCCTCCCTTTGGTATCTACTTAAGAATTGCCACCCCTATTAATGAAAGCAGTAAATTAGCACTGAGCTTTCTATTGAGAATAATAATTTTGCTGCATTCTGATCGGTCGAAAATGCGTTATTGTAATCTATTTAACAATGCCCCCCTTTCTTAAAGGGGGGGGGGAGAAGGGGCAATTGTTAAGTAGATCCGAAAAATGATTTTCCGAACTAGCCGAAAACAACATTTATAAAAAAATTCAGCTCTTCAAGCTTTTTTTGAAAAAAAAACATCAAAAATGACGTTTTCAGTCATTTCTTGGGCAGTTTTGCCCAAAAAATTGCGCCATTTTGTTGCGCGCTTTTCTTTCAAAATTATTACGCAACGTATGAAAAATATTATTGCATTGCCTTCAAAAAACTTTATTGACATAATGTGAGATGAGTCGTAAATTCGAAAACAGTCTACCCCTATGCCCCTGACCAAAAATAGAATTTTTCGGTACGCGTTCTCCTTCCTGAATGTATCTTCCACTAAGAACACGAAACCTAACCATACTAAATCCCTAACTGACTTTGTCTAAGATAAACCTCTTGCGAATGAGGTAATGTTCGTTAATCATTTATTGCGCATTGCGAAGTATAATACACTTGTCTGGGTTTGGTAGAATTATACTAAAGTGAACTTTTAAATTGAAATAAAGAAACTGACAGTTCGGACTTAGTGTTGGTTTGAACAATAACAGTCCAGACAGACGAGGGGATTAGATAGCACCTGCTTAGACAGATCGGCAGATAAATTATGGATGGGAGGAACGGGATTAGGGAATGAAGCCGGGGAATCCAGTTTCTGCTACCTATCCACTAGTGCCGGCTACATGCGCGAATGCGAAAAATCAATTGGCAAAAATCATGTGAACGTTTTTGCGAAGAAAAATGGAAATTTAAGAACAAAAAATGAGAAAAAAATGTAGGGGTTGCATAGGAAGCTTCAAATATAGTCTTTTGGAATTACCCTAATAAATAGAACTGGGAGGAAATAGCAAATGTCACGGGGTGCAATTAATATATATTGGTGATTGAAAACCCATTTTTAAATGTCAGCAACATACAACATCAATAATCGATTGATGTGGAAACCTGAAACCTGATTCTGGTGGCTTTACCCTGATTGCAATTACTTTTAGAAAAAAAGGTAATGATTTTAATAAAAGGTATGAAAGATATCAAGAATCGTGCGCTTATGACTTTCATAAAAGGCATTTAAGAAGAATTTCAAAACTGCTTTCGGACATCAACTGAACCCTGACAAAAACGTGGCGAGACGGTGATATGTTCTAGTCTATCCAAACATCAAAAAACAACAAATTTGAAAAACCCCAGAATACAAACGGCGAGAATACTGACAACGAAAATTCGAAGTTTTTCTTGAGAAAGACTATATTTCCATCCTGAATGCACAACTACTAAGATGCCATCGTGGTTTTTTAAAAGACGAAAGTGATTGACTCGACAAAACTAAGGCCTTGACAGCTTTAAGGGAAACCTGGCTTCTCACATAAAGTTATCCTTGTGGTTTTAGACCTTGATGGCTATCAGCGTACAAAAAAGAAAAATAGGGTCTGGAAAAGGAAGGAACGTTGCTGTTTTTTTAATAAGAAAAGTTGACTAAATGTTACGACGAAACTTTGTAATAGTGCTTTAAAATAATATGAGTGGACAGACATTTTAAACAGCACATTTGCATAGTGTTTAGACCACCATCAGGAAATCAAATCAATTTTTTATTGATCGGATTCTTTGCCTCATGGTCAGGGGCGGATCTAGGATTTTCTCGAGGGGGGGGGGGGCGGATTTTCAAAAAATTTTCCAAAATTTTGACGAACTTTTTTTTTAGGTCAACCAAATTGATTTTTCGAGCTCTCCAAAGCTCTTTTTTGCCCCTATTTTGGTTAATTTTCTGCGCCGCAGGCAAATTTTTGAAAAAACAATCAAAAAAGCTGTTTTTGGGCACTTTTTGAAAAAATTTTACAAAAAAATCGCGTTTTTTTTTGGCGCGCGCTCCCCCTCAAAGTTAGCATATATTGGCGCCAAAGGCGCCTTTAGAAAAATTTTAGGGTCAGTTGGCCAAAAATGGATTTCTGAAAAAGTATCAAAGGGGGGACCCTTTGGGTCGGCAGGGGGTCGAATCCCTGAGGGAAAGAGGCGTCCGCCCCCCCCCCCCCCCTCCCCCTAAATCCGCCCCTGCTCATGGTCATGATTTATCTCAAACTAAGGAGACAATATTGCTTTTCTGGGGGGTCTCAAACATTTCTGGATTTCTGGGGATAATTTGGGGATGAAATTTTAAGAAATGCGTGATTATTTCATGTGATTATTTGATTCCTTCGTTTTAAGAGGATGGAGGTTTTGAGTAAACAACACACTCGTGAAACAGAAAACTTTTAGTTCGATACGCATTGATCGTGTAGTGTCAAATGATTTTCATGATGAATTCACATTCAAATGATCACTACGCGGTGTTGTATCACATAAATCAGTCTCAAATGAAAAGTCCTGGCAGTTTCTTAGGGGAAGGGACATCATGTAGTCTGCTTTTTTTTAACGTATAGGGTCTTCATTACAGAGCAAAAAGCAACAAACGTTTAGTAGCTATTAGACTGGTGCGATATATTAGACATTGATATTTTTGCAGCTTTTCTGTGCAAATAGGCCACAAAGCGATAAGCAATGGCGTTGCAACAGGGTGCTAGTCTTTTTCCAGTAAGCAACTTTGTGCACAAGATTTCGCTGATATTTCATCTTGCTTCATATTAATTTTGAAATCAATCAACCACCCAGCGCATCTGGCGTAGATGTTGCTCACCAACTTGAGACAACAAAGGCCCGTGATTGCAATCCGACCGCCTTACGAGGCCAAACTGTGCACTGGATAGGAGCACAATTTTGTGTCTGTATGTTCCTGGATTCCAGAGTCAAGTTTTTAAACATGTTCAAATTTTGTCGGAACGATCAAAGAAAAGTAAAGAACAAAAGAAGAACAAAGGGAGCGTCCTTGTAGCGGGATCCGCTTACAATGCACAAAATGCACAGTTTGGCCTCGTAATGCGCGACCAGTTTTTTTTTCAAATCAAAAACTATCTGCTTTTTCTGGCTATCGTTAGTCTGTTTCTTAATCGGTTTGGTTCCCGTAGCACAAACAAAAACATTCGACTTTTTCTTTTTACTCGATTGCTTTTTCTAAAATCCTATTGGTAGAGGTAATTGTGTTACAAGATTTCTTCAATTTTTTTAAAAATTGTAAATGAAAACTTTTTCAAAGAAAAGAAAGACCTTGTCAATTTTTTTAAATATTCGTTTGGTCCGTAGATTTTTGTGCACTGATTTATTACCTATGCAATGTTTTTGCTTCAAATTAGCAAGCGTTATCATTTCAGAACGTAGACTTATTTTTGTAAACAATATGACAGAAAAAGTCTTTGTTTCATTTTCTCAAAATTACACTTTTGTGAACCAACAAACAAATTTCAGCTTGTTTGATTTTCAATCCGTTTTTCAAGTTGATTTCAATCATATCAACTCTGGTTCGGCATACTAACATGATTGTTTTTTTTCTCACTAGGCTTGAATTTTTTTCAGTTCATACTTTGTCGGCTTATGAGCATCATTTTGCATCAGTGAATGAACGAAACAAATTCCTTAGCCATGTGAGGTTTTCAATATAAATTGTTTAGTAAAGTTTTTAACACCTCTTTGTTTTATCTATTTTTTGCTGCGTTCTTACAGTTTAAGTTTCAATCATCTATTTAGATCTCAAATTTTGTCGATTTGAAAATCGCTTCATTTCTATGCACATTTTCTCCCGTTTTTTTTTGGTTATCATGTAGTTCAAACATGAAGGTATAAACTTTTTGGTAGATATAGCTTTTTACGACATTTTAAAGTTTTTTAGCGGTTTTCATCTTCAATTTTTGGTCTGCTAATTTGTCAAGTTATGTTTGTGTTGTAGCGCAAAAAATGTGAAGCACCAGTTTGCGTCTGTGTAAATTTTTGAAACATGAAGGGTTACAAAAAAGACAGCAAACTACTAGAAAAATGAAAATTAAAAAAAAATGAAAAAAGCTATAGGCTTGAACAACAATTTATGAAGCTTTTTTTAAAATTGTTTTCAACTTTGCTTGTTTTTTCTCGAAGAACCAATTTTAAAAAAAAACGGTTGTATATCAATTAGAAAAATAGACAAACCCCGATTGTTTGCAAGACCTGATTTAAACGAGTATGCTCAAAAAGTCTTGAGAAAACTATGCGCTAAATGCTAAACTGATAACTGAACTTGAGTTTTGGCTGAAAATTTTTTTTTTGTTTTTGGCGATGCTACTCAACTGCACAAGCAATAATATGTACCTTTGAAAACTTTGTCATTGCATTACTTAAAGAAATTAGTGTCCACAAGTCTCGGGTGTATTAAGAAATTTAGTGTTACAATTAACTAAACTTTACTATCCAAGCTAAATAAACGCGCTGGTTTAAAAAAACTCGGATTCGTAAGATGAGTAGCTAATCAGGTTGCTATCATTAAATAATCGTGCTTCTTGATAAACCTAACCCTTAGTGATGGCCTTGCAATGGCTAAGAGTATAGTGAGAACTGTCGAAATTGATGACTAAATTTTACTATCTAAGCTAGAATAGTGCAAGTACCAAGAAATAGTCATGTTTTTACAGTCCAATCTAAGGGAGCGAAAACAAAAAAATGATCAAGTGAGAAGAGTCGCTGTAAAATATTTTTAAAGTACTGAGTACCTAAAGGATCCGTAAAAAATCACAGCTGACAAAAACTTCAATGACATGTATAATAGGGGGTACTACTATCTGAACCAACGGGAGTAGTGATTTCTAAGCAACAAGTTTCAATAGAGACGCTAATTTTGTTAAAATTTGGCGCAAAGATGATAGTATATCAACCTTGACAGGGCAAAATTTTCTAAAATTGGAAGAAGTTAAAAAGTTAATGAATTAAAACTTAGAAATGGCGAGTCTTCCCGAAACCTGGCAGTTTTAGTTGTCAATAACTCCTCATTAAATCCAAAATAAGTGCAGACGCTCTTGATTCGCTGAGTTTTTTTACATAGTTAGATTTATTTCCCCAAAAATTATTCGACAAAAAAAAATTTCAATGAGAAATCACCACTGATTTTAAGACACTTTAATCAGTTAACTTGTCTAAAATAACTGGCGCATGGAGGTTTAAACTTTTAGCTTCAAGCTGGTTATATCCAACTGCTTATAACAATTGGTCAGCGTTAAATGGCTCAATTTTTTTGGCAAAAATTATTATCCGCCTAAGTTGAATAAATTGACAAAACGTCATCTGATCACGTAATAACAAAAATTGCAATTTTGTTTCTGATCATTTCGAGCAACATTATTAATGAAAATTCAAAAATTTTATTTAAAAATTGAATCAGTGATAAAACGCACCGCTATTAGGTATTTTTATCTATGTTTCGATTCTTGTTATAATTCCGACCACATCACTGAAAATTTTAGGGAAATATGCTTTTTTTTGCTCAGTTTGGAATTTTCTAAACAAAAATTGCAAATGGTTATTGAAATTGTTCTAAAGAAAGCCCGCAAATGGTAAAATGTGGTATTCCAATGATAATTTTTTGTTTGTATTTTACATTTATAAAGAAGGAAAATTTTTGTCTTTGTTAGATTGAATTCTGGGAAAAACAGCAAACTAGTTTTTCCCTGAAAAAAAAATATCTGATGCATTTTTAAATATATAGAACACTTATTAAAACTGATCGAGTCTAGCGTTATTTTTGGGACAGGAGAAACCATCTAAAATGTTCTGAAAACTCTAATGGAAAGAGAAAGCAGGATCACATAGCGCAAATCTAAGTATCATATAAAAATTTCTTCAGATTCCAAAAAGTTGTACCCAATTATTGTTTCAGTGTCAAAAGAGAGCCAAAATTCTGAATTTTCAAACCAGTTTACTTCTAAGCGTAAGTGTCTAATTTTTCCTAAAAATTCGCTGATTGTTAATTGTAGTATCATATCCAAGCCTTTGATCGTAATCCGGGTACTGAAAGTTTCGAGTTTTTCAGTTACGAGCATTTTGTGCTATTTGTATAGCAACCTAATGACCTTGTTACTATATCAAATATTTCCCAGAATTGCTCCATTGAACAATTGCTCCCGTACCTAGTAAATGTTCTAATTCAGATGCGAAATAATCTTTTTCAGATCTGAATTTCAGATCTGAAAAGTTAATGATTCTGACACAATTGTTGCTATTTTTGATATAATTTTGTATTTGATTGCTTTTTCTAGCTACTAGCAGGTACTCAGCAAAGTCTCAAATGGGAGACTGCCAAAATATGTTTCCCCCAGCAAGAGGTAAGCATTAGAAACGCATAAGTAGCGCATGACAATCTAAAATTTGACAAGTGTTCTAACATATTTTGAGAACTACTTAACACAGTTAAACAAAAAACTTAGTTAAAAAAACTGTTTGTTAAGTTATTCGGAAGTTTTTTTTACCACTAGTTTATCTAAATATAATTGTGTATTATAGAAACATCCAAAAAAAACTCAATCGTTTGCTCGAAATGCATAACTTATAATTTAATAAAGTGTTTATCAGATCTAATTCCAGGTCTGAAATTTTGTTTTTCCAGGTTATTTCAGATCTGAAATTTTCTATTTTAGATCAAAATTTCATATCTAAATTTTGTAAATTCTAATCAAAATCTGAAATAAAGAACTTCAGATCTGAGAACCAACTTATGTAAGAAATAAAAAATTTCAGATTTTGCACAGAAATACTCCTGAGTACGGGCTCTCAGGGTTTCGACCCACTCATAAACTAAAGGGTTTCATTTTAAGTATTATTTTACATCTTTTTTTTGGCCGATCAAACTTAAAACCTCGCTGTTTTTTTTTCAAATGTTGTCTCGCTGTCTGAGCAACTCGCTGTATTTTCGAAACCTTGCGTTTGGTCAAAATAAGGTTTTTACAGTTTTCTGGAACTGCTCGGAAAATCAATTTGGTCGAAAAAAAATGATCGACTAAATGTTCATTTTTTAAAGTAAATTCCGCCCTTCTCAAAAAAATCCTGAAACCGCCCCTGTTCAAAGTCTTTGGCAAAAAAAGCAATTTCAGAAAATTTTTTTCAAAACTTAGGAATTTGGCAATAAAAAAACATTCTGAAAAAGAATTAATATAACATGCAGGTTCTTTTTCTGCATTTGAAACATAGCTTAGAGCCAAAAAATCATGAAAAACAAAAAAAATAAAAGGAACTGATTCGCACTATTTTTTCGTTAGTTTTTGCCCCTTAACTAATTTTTTGTTTAACTCTTGTGTTTAAACTTTCAATTGCTGGTCTTCAAAAAGCTCAAAATACTTCAGTACTTCAAAATGCTTCCTGAAATTGATCTGAACAGCTTGTTGCTTTATAAAAAAAATAGATCATAGTTTTTTGGCCATCATTAGTTGAATCAACTATGGTGTACCACAATGTTCAACACGAGATAAGAGATACTATAAACACAGACATAACAAAAACAATTTTTCGCAGCGAAAATTAACTTACTACAAGGGCAAAAAGAAAATCGAATAAAAATAGGTTTTTGCAATTGAATAAAGATATTCTTTTTTGAAGCGTTAACAATTTCCAATGGTTTTTCGGACTTGTTTTTCATAAAATAATAGACGTCTGTATTTGTGAAAACAAACATTTTTTAAGTATGTTATCGTAAACTTCCAACCCTTTGTTATAACTTTTTTCCGGTCATCTTATTTTGATTTTTAGACAACAGCTAAAAACTATTTTTTTTTGCGTTAGTTCTCAATTTTTTTTTCTTTTTTTAAAACATTTTTAGGATATTTAAGTTTTTTGCGGTCCTTTTTGAGTATATGATCTAGTTTAAAAAAGTAGGCGAGTAGATTTTGCTCATGAAGATACCACCCGACAGGCTGATACCTTGTAGTACGGCGGTTAGATTTTGTTGATGGAGATGCCATTCGACAGGTTGATGCTTTTGTGTGGTAATTTCCCAGGCCGAGCTAAATTTTAAACGTACAATTGTATAGAAAATATCTATACAGAAAGTATCGATATGTTTTGGGTCCAATCAATTGATTTTTTATCTTCTATGAAAGCACTATAAAAACCCTATTCTCCATCCACTCATGACATAATAATTTTGATGCATGCAATTACTTATTGACACATATGTTAATATTGATCCAAAATAACATTGATACATCTTTGGAACAGATGCGATCTTACCGCTGTTATAGGCGACCACGATAGCAAAGGGCATGACTAGAACAGCCACACCCATGTCAGTCATTGCCAACGACACTAGGAAGAAGTTAGTGATGTTCTGCAGTCGCTTGTCGAAGATGACTGCCAAACATACCATCAGGTTGCCCAACATCGTGCACAGAATCACAAAGCCCAGCAGCAAGTAACACCACCCACACTCGCGAGTGGTTCTCATTGGTTCAAACGCATCCTCGCCCTCTGATTGGTTAAGACTGAGATCCGACGAAGGCAAATCATTACTGCTGTTTAAGGAAACTTTGTTCGAAGTAACCATTTGCTCTTGCAAAATTGTAACTATGGACATTTTGATTCTGAAGATCTGGATCTGGATGTCAATGAATGAGAAATAAGCCGGCGTTCGATTTTAAGTATTTTCAAGTTGTCTTTTGATCGCAATGTTGGAGACTGAGTAAATATATTTTTGCCGCGAGCGTCATCAATAATTCACAGAGCACAGGGTCCACAACACTCTTCACTAAAATAAAATTAAATAAAAAAGAACTTCTAAAAATAGTTGATACAATTAAACTGATCTAATATCAAAGAAAAGTCTATTGAATTAAAGTCTATAGTACAAATCCTAATAGACAAGCATTTAATTTTAATTTCAACTAATTCCACGCAAATGAAAAGCTTTTTTGAGCTCAGGATTTTAAAGAAGTGATTAAATGAAAACTGAGACGAAATAAAAAACAATTATTTTGACATGCGTTCAACGAAGGCAAAAAAACGAGAGTAGGTAATTTTTCTGTTGTGAATTCAGCGTAAGCTATGTGGGTAAGAGGTAACATTCATTTCCACAAATGAGAAAAAGCTATTTTTCCATTTGCAGTTCTGATTAGAGGCCGTTCAAGCGATTTGATTTGACGGGCCGTGGAGAGGAAACTGTTTATCTGTAATACAATCAAACCATACAACCAGTTAAATTAGTTATTTTTCACCTTATGACCGGTGTTGAACAAGCGGTGTGTGAGTAACCGCAGATATTGGTCGTTGTCAAAAAGGGGAAAATGGTTACAAGAAAGCAGGCTGAAGTTGACCGCTTTTTGAGTCGAAATGAATAATAAGCACTTGTTTTAATTGAAAAATAACTATAATGACGGGTGCAAAGTCGGCGCCAGATATATATTCGATTCTATTTTCCTCAACAAATTGAGAGTTAGCTGGTGCAAAGAGTGGACCACCCTGGTTCCAAACTTTTTCTACTTTTAAAAATATTATTTTAGACTAAGAGGGTCACAAAAATAAGTTAACATTACTATAAAAGGCCTCATAAATTAATGCAAATAAGAAAAATTTTTTAAACATGTATGCAAAACTAAAGAAATGGCGCTCAAAATTTGAAAACAGAAACGGAACCTAAAAAACTGAAAAAAATGGAACCCAAAACTTTAAACTTTTTTTAAACTATTGAACAACCTAAACATATCCGAATCTTCTTAACTCAGAGCTTCACGAACATTTGCGGTTCTTCTTATTAAATAATATCATCTCAACTTTATAAAGAAGAAAAAATTTAAATGTTGAGCTACAAATGGGTTGTTCGGCCCTTCAAAGAAAATATAGACTTTTTTTTCTTTAGACATAAACTTTCAACTAGCTCTTTTGAAAACTTTCCTTGCCATCTGAAAATAATTCACCAGCAATTTTTTTGAAGCTATGGGGTTTTGAAACATTTTAGTAGGAATGGAATATTAGAAGAGCGCAAACAATCTAATTTCTGCTGAAGCATAGCGTGAGCGGAAGGTACATCCAATCTTTTTTGAAATAGGTCCAATATGAAGTTCCATAACTTGCATAAAATTGCATGCAGTTACGCGAAATATAACCCTTGAAGAGACCCGCACTGACAAAATTGGATTTAGATCAATTTTAGTATGAAAGAAGTATGCAGATTAAATTGAAACTGATTTAAGTTGTAGAAAAAGTAAGTTAATCAAAAAGAAACATTCAATCGATTTTAAATTGAATCATTTCGATCTTAAATCTGGCCTGAATGAAATCGATCTAAATCGATTTTGAATCGATTTAAATCATTTTTTTAAATTTTTTTTTCTTCAAATTTTTGAAAAAAATTGAAAAGTTTTGTTATGTGTCGTTACAGATACCAAAATTGACTGAATTGCTTGAAAAATAGGACCAACAACCCCCCCCCCCCCCCTATTCACACCATCCCTAAATCCCCCCTTGATGCGACGAGTGATGGCTGCTCTTCAATTTTGACTTTTATAGACTACCCCTTCAGAAATTCCCCCGTTTACCAAAAGACTCCTTCTTTGGTACTATTTTTTGGATCGGCCCAAGAAAAAAAATCTATGGCGCCTTTGGTGCCAATCATTGTATATTAAATTTGTATATGCTACTTTTTATACCAAATTTTTGAGGTTTAATATATACTGATTTTTAACTATTGTTCTTGAAGTGTCAAATTTCTTCCAATTTTGAAACAAAAACTCATCTTTTAGTAATTTTTTGCCAAAGTTCTACTCACCCGTCATCTGTTTCAATAACTCAAAACTTAATCGTTTAAATGAATGGCACCTGAGAATGAAATGCCACTCAAATGATTATAACAACATGTACAAATATTTTGAACCTTTCAAAACTTAAGAATGATTTTTGAGTCGATCTGACTATCGTTCTTCTCATTGAAGTTAAGTGTCAATTAAATCTTTTAATCGTTTTCAGATAATATTTTTGATAGCAAAAAATCTGATTTATAATGATGATTTTCTAGATTTTCGTTGCATATTTTTGAGCTCAAATTTTGATTTTTAGCGACCTTTTCTCTATTTAATACATTGATTTTTGCCCATTAACTGATTTACATTGATAGTTTTTTTAATAACTTGATAGCATATTTTTGAGCTCAAAATCTGGTTTAAATTAATATTTTTTATTTATTTCTTGAATTCTAAAAGATCTGGCACGTGTGTTTTTATTTAAAAAATCAAGAATAAAGTATTTCAATTAGTTTTGTAAATATCATGTTTTCTTGCCTTGTTAGCAAAAAAATCGATTTTTGTGTGTCGGAAAATCCATCCAAATCGATTTAAATCGATTTTTTAGACACTTAAATTGGTCCAAAGTTTTGAAGAAAGATCAATTTAAATCGATTTAAAATGGATTTAAGTGATATTTTGATGGATTTAAGTGAGATTCGGATGGATTTTAGTGAGCCGGAAAATCCATCGAAATCGATTTAAATGGATTTTTAGACACTTAAATTGATTTAAAATTTTCAAAAAGATCGAATTAAATTGATTTAAAATCTTTTTAAGTTCGTAAAATGTACATTGTTAATCGATTTGGATCAATTTAAAATTGATTTAAAATCAATTTAAATTGATCCAAAACCATTTTTGTCAGTACGGGACGCAAAATAAAAAGACATTTAAAGACGCAATACATAACAGAACACAATTAAGAAAGGGGAATGATTTGATTTCTCCCTAGAAATTAAATCAATTTTTTAATAATCTATATCAGACCAAGTGGAGGGCAGTTGGATTATTCAGTAGCCTTGTACTGCAATAAGTCTTTTAGAGTGTTGCTTTTTAAAAATGGGCCACACGTTTTTTTTGACAATTTAGATTTGATATCAAATTGTTTTGGCCCATGTGATCGATAGGCACCTATAAAACACAATAAATAAAAAAATAACCAGAGTAGTTTTCTTTCCCTTAAGCCAATTTGGGGGAGATCGTTCTCAATTTCAAACTTTTTTTGCAGGAGCATAAATTAGGCTGAATTCGTTGGCCGTTTCTAGGGGTCAGAATGCCGTAGGCAGGAATTAGGTTGAGTAATAAAGTCCATTTACCTTAGGAATTAGTCCTGCTCAAAATGGATTCTGAAATATATTGATGCTTTGAACTCGACTCAAAAAGTTATTTCAACTGCAACCCTACTTTGTGAAGCTATGCGGTTTTAACAATTGCCTATAGGAACTATCAAAGAGAGTTAAAATCCTATCTATGCATATGTTTACAGTCATAGTGTAGCGTAAGCGGCGAACTACCTGTTCGCTTTTCGCTCTTCCATATGCTAATTCAATGAAAAGTTACACAAAGAGGCGCAAAATATCGAGAGACTGAAAAAGGTGCATAAAGACTCGAAGTATAACGTAATTGCCCGCACCGGAGTTCCATGGATAATAATTGGTTATATTGAATTCTCGTGGTCTGTCTCAATAAATTTCGATGATAATCGATTATAATATTTTTGAAAGAAAATGGAACTTGTTTTCGAGGCAAAATATTCCATTATAATCAGTTTTAATCGATTCTAATGGGTTTTTTTGAGAGGTTGGTCATGAAATATACAACTTTTTTTTTCAAAGTTATCGCATTTCCTGTTTAGTGCAGTTGCTACGTATTAGGTTTTTAGGCTTCATAAAGTGTTGCATTTCACTTTTCAATCTTTATAATGTGGTCTTATATACCCCGTTTACCCCTTCCCTGTTTACCCCCCCCCCCCCCTGTTTTTCTCTTTTCTCCCTGTTTACACCCCCCCCGCCGTTTTCCTCCCCGTTTACCCCCCCCCCCCACCCCCCGTTTAAAAATGTATAGATTATAATCCGTTATAATCAATTATAATGGATTTTAAATGGATTACAATCCATTACAATGGATTTTAAATGGATTATAATCCATTATATTGGATTTTAATGGATTATGATTTTACGAAAATAATCGATCATAATGACAATACAATCGATTACGTGGTCTAAATTTGCAACAATAATGGATTTTAATGACAACAATTTAGACACTATTTTTCCATTATAATCGATTTTTATCCATGGAACTCCGGTGCGGGTGAAGATGCGCGTGGGAAAATGTTTAGATTTTTATTTGAAAGTTTTTTATTTTGGAAGGCAGTGGGGTTATTCATGAGTCTGGTTCTGCCATGAGTCTAGCAAGGAAACTTAAATTGAGCTATAACTTTTTTAACAATCGAATTTGATATCAAAACTTTTTGGGGCATGTGAACAATCAGGCGCCAAAAAAAATAATAAACGACGAAAAAATAAAATCAACTAAATGAGTTTACTTTCCTATGTGTCATTTTGGGGGAGATTTTTTTGATGTTCCAATGTTTTTATAAAGAGCCTAAATTAGGCGATACTTGTTGGTCATTAACAGATTTTTACAATAACAAAGCTAGGTTTACATTTTAACTATATTCGAACGAGAAACTTATTTTGTTTTATTTCTATTAAATACAAACTTTGAATAGTACTTTTCAAAAAAAGATTGTTTTCATCTGAATGATTTCTAGCTACGAATAACTGGTTTCAGCCCCGTTTCCATTCTTGATTTTGCTTGCCATGTATATACGCAAACATCATAAAAAATGTACATTTTTGACGGTTTTGATCTTTAAGCATAGTACGCCACTTAACTTTCTAGTCGTATGAATTTCCTCTTTTGTCTAATCTTAAAAACATAATTATTTAAAAGCTTATTTTAGAAAAAGATGATGTTTGTTACCCAATAGCAGAAAAACTCTATACAGTTTGAAATCAATGTTCTTAAAAGTCTTATTTTCAAAAAAGACTGAATAGTTGTTCCCAGGGTAAACTTTTTTCGAGAAAAATTACCGCAAATTAAATTTTTTAATTTGAAAATATTGATATTTGGAGTTCACAGTAAGAAAAAATTTCACCCGTGTCTGTGACTACCAATTTAGGATAGCTAATGGGCGTTGAGTATCAAGCTTTTATTAACTTGCAGGGAAAGCGGCGAAACAATCCAGCTCAAAAATCACTCCAATTTGAATTGAAGCTACTTTTTTTTCCAAACAAGACAGTACTAGATGAAAGTTGCGTAACTTTGCAAATCATAAAAATTTGAATAATTTTTTGGTTGTTATTATTTTGGAAATATTTTTACTTCTTCAAAAACGAGGGTTTAAAGGACCATCATAACGTTTGCGGATGAACTTTGATTTTCACAGAAATTTCAAATTTTTTGATGCGCCAATCTTATTTACGAAATTATTCAGTAATTTAACAGAAAGTTTTTTTTTTGCTTGTTAACAATAACAGAAAAAGCTATACATTGATCGATTTCTGCGATCAGATTAAGCAATAGATTACCATAGGTATCTTGTTTTTGTACTTTTTGCTGTAACTTTTTACAGTAATTAATCCTAAAAATAAAAATTAGAGAAAAACCGCACAAATTTTGAAGTTTTTGGGCTCAAGATTTGGTTTAACATGGTGGTTGATCCTATTGGTATAAAATATTGACTCTGTTCGACTCTTGAATTGACCGTGGTGACTCATATATTGTGCATAAAGATCGTCAACTGGTCAACTCATTTACCAATCTTTAATCAACAAAAATTTTGTGTCGAAGACCAAACGTTGGAACAATCGGCCTTACGTTTGATAAATTATTCAGCCATTTCAACCCGGGAAACTTTTTTATATGTGTTTTGTTCTCAATAGTCTTCCAAAGTTTTTACTAAAATTTTTTTTCTTCAATTGTAAAAATAGTCAATTCTTGACATGTAGTTCCAGATTAAGAGTGCACATTTTATGTACAGTTTCTCAATCACATGGTGATTGAAATTTCAGAGTTTTCAGTTTTTTGGGTTTTGCTTAATTGAATTGTGCCTTGGTGAAGTATTAAAATTTTCTCAGTCAAGATTAGTTACTAGCATTAAAGGTGTCTAGTAAGCAATTTTTCTGGTGACACTATCATAATAACTAATTGTTTACTTAAATAGATTCAACCAGATTTTCCCAAACTCAGTTGAGACTAAAGAAGCCAGGAACATGCATTACGAGGCCAAACTTTGCACTGAATAGGCGCACAACTTGTTTCTATTTGTTCCTGGATTCCTGAGACAAGTCTTTAAACATATTCCAAAATGTAAGTGGTGCCAATATACAAAATTTCCGTGGAATTCCGCGTAGAAATATCTTCGGCGTAAATTTTCTCTTTACACTAGTTTTGTTGCGATTACCGCAACGAGCCATTATAGATAGTTGTTCCGGAATTCGCAAGTGTAAGCAGATTCCGCAAATGTAAGTGGATTCCACAAATGTAATTGAATTCCGCAAATGTATGCAGATTCCATCTACTTTTGCAGATTTCGCTTACAGTTTGTGGATTCCAGTTACAATTTCCGCAAAGTTTGTTTGAGCAATACATTGTTTGAGCTATTTGTTGGTGGAATCCAAAAAGCATAGAATATTAAAGAACAATAGCTCTGTTGCTTATTAGGTGCTCAATTCTGATTTTGGCCTGATGCTGAATTCGCTTAAAATTCACAAAAAGCACAATTTAGATCGTGACTAAGACATAACATCAAAATTTACATAAAAATTATGGGCTTACTATAATCTTTTTGTTTTTTTGTTACTATTGGTTCCAGCAAATGGCTGAAGTTAAAACTTTAGAAACCCGTTTTGACTAACTACTCAACTAAAAAACTTTGAGTAAGATTTTTAGAGTTGCGGTCATAATTAATTTTTTGAAGGGTAAATTAGCCAAAATTTGAAATTATAGAATAGTTGTTCAAAATCAAAATCTTGGTGGAAGTATTTGTAATTATTATCATTGAATTTATTGATTTTGACAACCAAACTACTGAAAATAATTTTAAATTACTAAAAATAATTTTAAATTACTTTCAATTCACTGTCAGTTTTGAATGCTTCATGAATTGACATTGAAGCAATTACGCCATAAAATTTCTCAGTTTTGTTTTATATAAGTAGTCTAGTTAGCATTTAGCAAAGCTATAAGTTTTGTTTAGATTTTCAGTAAAACGGGAATCTGCAGTGAAAATCGGACCCGCATCCAGTTATACTAAATTTAAAAAAAAAACGTAATACAATCAACTATTAATCGGCTATAAGTAGAGATACGTATATCTATATATATATATATATATATATATATATATATATATATACATATATAAATATTTATATATTGACTATGAATTTTGTGTTTGAATTATTAAATAATTGATTATAATCTCCTGTTTGAAAACAAATTATGAGCAATCATAATTAATTTTAATCAGTTATAATAGATTATCAACTCATTTATTTTTCGATACATTTATAGCTGATTGTAATAAATTATAATCTATTAATTTTTTTCCAATTTCTAACTTAATTGCTGTGCACAAAAGTCCATTTTAATTGGT